>NC_067149.1:27839090-28147590 GCF_903995435.1 Acomys russatus
TCCTGTAACCTACTATAGAGCTAGCCTGGACTAACCAAGGGCCAAGGACAAGTTGCTCTGCAGGCATGGCTCTTGTCCTAGGGAGGCTCACAAAGGTTGGCCCAGCTTTGACGCACTTCCCTGGTACCCAGGGTCAAAGAGAAATGAAGTGCATGATTCTCACTGGAGTCTGTTCTCTGAGCACAGTCTCGCTCTCCATCTCCTCCATAGGGGTGTTGCTGCATACACCCCCCCCCAAATATGACACACCAAGGTCACCTTTGGCCATCAAAAGTTGGGACACCTGTCCTTAGAGCACATTTCTATTTCCACCTGCACATTCTCTTGTTGTTTTTTTTAACCTCACTACCCAGTGTTCTTATCTCTACCTGTCTGGTGTGCAGCATGCAAGTGTGAACCATGTGTGATTAGGGACCCTTCAAAGTACAGCCATTCTAAATTAAGATGTGCTGTGGGCAAAAGCAAGTATACAAATTCAGAGAGTTAAAGAAATGTGTAACGTCTCAATAATCTTTGAAATGGCACATGAAATGGTACGTTGATATGGTACATTAAATATAGTGGATTAAATAAAAATATATTGTCTACGTTAATTTTATCTATTTATGCTTTCGACATGGATATTGGAAAGTTTAAAGTTACACATGAGCCTCCTACATACAAATCGTATGATACAGCTGACACTGTGACCAAGCTTGTTTTGAAAACGCAATTGTGTTCTAACCCAACAGACATAGGGTGGGACAGCATAAGAGCAACACCAAGTTCTCCTGTGTGTGCACTGCAGACACCTGCCAGTTGCCGACATTTTCCACAGTTGTTATATGCTAACCTGCTGTCATGGGTTTCCACACAGCTTCCCAGGACCCTCTTCAAACCATTTTACCCTCACTCAATAGTTGTGACATTACCAAAGCCACTTATAGACATGCACACACATGCAAACACACACTCACAAACATACACAGATACACACAGACATAAACACACACACACATTCCCAGGAAAAGGTGCCACTCTACCTCTCATGCATTTCTGCACCATGTCATGCGCCTGAAACTGAGCTGCTCATTTTCTGGGTTCCGACTTTCTTTCCTTTTGGTTGTTATGGTACCAACTCACTTTCCACTTAAAAACTGATCATTTTGATTGTGAGAGTTTGCACATCACTAGCACCAGTGAGAAACTCCTAGCTCTACTACCACACGGTACGCGGTGCAGCACGTTCTTGCTGCATGGTGCTCTGCGATAGTGCCTCACTTCCCAAAGCAGATGCTGCCGCTTTACCCTCCTCTTGTCACCTGCTGCAGAGGAGCTTAGGTCCTTCCTTTGACATCAGTGCCAGGCATGGCATCACATACCTGCAATTGCAGCAGGAGAGGCTGAGGCAGGAATTCCTGGAGGGTTAGAATCCTTGGGTAGCCAGATCTATAAAGTAAGTTTAAGGGTAGCCTGGGCTATACAACCAACTTCAGAAGAAAGAAATAAAATAAGAATAACAGAAAGAGAAAGAAGGAAAGGAGGAAGGGATAGAAGTTCAGTAGGAGAATGGGAAGAGAGCAGAGGGAAGAGGAAGGAAAGGAGGGAAAGAGTGGGAGGGATGGAAAATAAAGGGAAGGGAAGAAGGAAATGTGGAAGGGACAGAGGGAAGGACAAGAAAGAAAAGAGGGGGCTGGAGAGATGGCTCAGAGGTTAAGAGCACTGACTGCTCTTCCAGAGGACCCGAGTTCAATTCCCAGCAACCACATGGTGGCTCACAACAATCTATAATGAAATCTGGTGCCCTTTTCTAGTTGTACGTGCAGACATGACATTATATACAAAATAAATAAATCTTTAAAAAAAAAAGAAAGAAAGAAAAGAAAGGAGAGAGGGAGAGGAAAGATGGGGAGAAAGAGAAAGAAAGAAAAAAGTGAATAAAAATAAAAACTAAAAACAACAATTACTGAGTATAAGAGCACAGACCTTTAATTCCTAAAGCAGGACAGCAGAGGCAGGAGGATCTCTGTGAGTTTGAGGCCAGCCTGGTCTACAGAGTGAATTCCAGGACAACCAGGGCTACATAGTGAGACCCTGTCTTTTTTTTTTTTCTTTTTTTTATTAATTTATTCACATTACATCTCAATTGTTAGCCCATCCGTTGTATCCTCCCATTCCTCCCTCCCTCCCGCTTCCCTCCCTACTCCCCTCCCCTATGTCTGTGACTGAGGGGGACCTCCTCTCCCTGTATATGCTCATAGGGTATCGAGTATCTTCTTGGTGACCTGTTATCCTTCCTCTGAGTGCCACCAGGCTTCCCCATCCAGGGGACATGGTCAAATATGGGGCACCAGAGTTTGTGTAAAAGGTGAGACCCTGTCTTAAAAAAAAAAAAAAACCAAACCAAACCAATATCAGCAAAAACCCCACAATTATTTCAATTATTTTCAGGGCTGGAGAGAGGACCCAGTGTCTTAGAGGACTGGTTGCCCTTCTAGAGGACCCTGGTTGGGTTCCTAGCACCCACATGACATTTCATAAGCTCTGCAACTCAAGCACCATGGGTCTGACCCCTTTTGACGTCTGCAAGCAACACACATATATGTTGCACAGACATATATACAGGCAGACACCCTTATACACAGAATAAAAATAAAACCAAAAACCAAAAACCAAACCAAAACAACAATAGTAACAACAACCAGTATGTTGAGGTCTGGTGTGGTCATTAATGCTAGCGCACTCCATAAGCAGAGACAGGCAAATGTCTGTGAGTTTTAGGCCAACCTGGTCTATGTAGTGAATTCCAAGCCAGCCAGGGAGACCCTCATCTCCAAAAAAGACCCAAACATCCAAAAACAAAACCACAAACAAAACCCCGTGATCAGAACAGCCGTGATCAAGGCCAGGGGGGAGAGCTAAGTATGGAGTTCCTGCGGTGTGAAACTGTTTAGTGTACAGCAGAGAGGACTAGGAAGCAGGGGTCTTCCTTCCAAGCCCAGGGGTCACAGCTGCAGGAGAATCCCTGGAAGAGAGCTGGAGCCCCAGAATCCTGCTCAGAGGGTGAGAACCTGTATTTTGCTTCCTTAAGGCAGGCTTCCCCCCAGCTCTGAGGGAAGCGCCCTGGGGCGCAACTGGAAATCCAGAAAAGACCACAGGACTCACTTAAACACAGACACTTCCTTAAAAGCTTTTGGTTCGATGTGAATGTAAGTCATTTTGATTACTCAATTTCTATATTTATTAGGAATGATAAACCAAAGCACTTGAAAATAATTTCCGTGGCGATGAACTGTGGCATCCGATCGATGGGGGACATGGCAGCCAATTACCCTTTCACTTTATTTTGGTCCTCGGCAATCAGTTAACGATCAATACTCTCAATCTCGATTGATAGCAGGGTGCAAATCACAAATAATGTTTGTAAGTGGGCTGTCACAGTGTGTAACGGCAGCTCCACCAGGCCCTCGGTGGCTGCAAAACCTCATTCATGTGACCGTGGGGACCCTGAAACATACTGCAAGTGACTATTTCGGCCCAAGCAGAGGCTTCTTTGCATCACAGTCTCAGATGCCTAGTCTTATTATCCTCTGAATTTAGATCTGAGTTGTCTTAGTTGTAAATATGACAAAACCAGTGAGCTGAGCAAAAAAACCAAGGACCCAGAAGGCGAATCAAGAAAAATTCAGGGGGTCTAAAAGGGAATCTGTATAGCCAGGAAACCCTACATTCTGGTGTGTTTTCAATAAAGTGGGGGGAAGGGAGGGAGAACTGCGGCTTTCCCAGAGGGGCAGATGCTGGAGAAAGACTCACACAGTACACTGAATCAAATCGCATGTCTTTCTTGGGCATGCAGAAAGATCATTGTATTGAAATGAAGAAGCCCAGCCCCAGGGCAAGCACATCACCACCTTGCTCCTGCAGGGCAAAATGAGCCAACATGAGATGAGGAATAGCAAACTGGGTTTCCTGGAGTATTCAGTGCATAGAAAAAGAAAGGGGCTTGGAGGGGATAGGACACAAAGGGATGGAAAAATGACGGACAAGAAATGTGGGAGAGAAGGAGGGTGGGAAGGACAAGATGTTCCTCACCCTTTGCAAACAAGAGCATCTCTGTTTATTTTTGTTTATTACATTTGGCTTTATGGAAGACCTTGCTAGCTATGGGGCGGCCTAATTAGTGTCTAAGAATCTAAAGGCTGGAGCCAGACTGCCTGGGTGTGATTCCAGCTTCCTCTGTTTAGCTGGGCAACCTTAGCCAAATTATCTAACATCTCTGTGCTCCACAAACGAGAGGTTGATAGAAGCTAGTCTGATGAGTAATTACAGAGAATAAATGTACAAAGACACAGTGCACTTGCAGCCCACTGGGCACGCAGCAGGTGCTGGAATAACGTGTTACATAAACAACCTACTATGCTGCCTTCTAAAGGGCTTTTCAACCACAGATCTTTTTGTTTTCTTTGGTTTTGTTTTGAGAGAAGGGTTCTCCTTTAGCCCTGGTTTTTCTGGAACTATTCTGTAGATCGAGGCTGGCCTGCCTTGAACTCACAGAGATCTGCCTGCCTCAGCCTCCTCACTGTTGAGATTAAAGGCATGTGTCACCACCACCGGGCTCAACTGCAGAGCTTAAACTAAGGGTTCCCTAAACATTGTTGGCCTATATCCTTACCAGACAAATTGTGAACGTGCAGTTGCATGCATATGTGCGTGTAGACTTGTTCTAGTGCATTCTCTGACTTAAGGCATGCAAGGTAAGGCTCCATGCAGGTGAAGTGGGGATGTGAACAGTAATGAGGTTAGACCGTCACGGCTTTCTTCTCCTGGGTCTGGGTCTTGTCAACTGTAGTTTATCTCAGGCCTTCAAGGAAAGCAGCTGGAAAACCCTGGTTGAGGGTAACCGGAACATGAAGCCCTGACAAGTAGTGGTGGCGGCGCATGCCTTTAATCCCAGCGCTCGGGAGACTGAGACAGGAGGACCTCCAAGTTCGAGGCCAGCCTGGTCTACAGAGTGAGCTCCAGTACAGACGGGGCTTCACAGAGAAACCCTTGTCCTTTGTCTAACTGCATTTCCATTCAAGGTGCGGTGCTCCGAGTATCCCTAGGCATGAAGTAAGCACCTGCTTTGTACCTACATGACTCAAAGCAATCTGAGAAAAGCCAGGCCAGACAGCCAGACTCTCAGGGGCTGCATTGACAGTCAGTCCTGATTACACAGTATTGAAACAGACCAGGCCCCTGGGTCCACATGTGGACTTTCTTGTCATAGGAGGGTTGCTAATGCACTACACCCAATTTGTGGGGTGGGGGACTCTCTAGATTTGTATGTGAGTGTGGGTGAGTGGGGGCTCAAGTGTGTGTATTCTTGTGTGCATGAATGCATGTATACATATGTGCAGGCCCATAAAGGCCAGAGGTTAACCTTGGGTGTCCTTCCTCCTTAAAAGTGTTGTCTATCTTCTCTTTTATGTGGATCTCCAACGCAGTGAACTTGACAGTTTGGGTGGCTAATGATCCCCGTTGCCACACCCACAACACTGGGTTCACAAGCATAAGCTGGTACTCATGTTTTTTGGTTTTGTTTTTGTTTTGTTTTGTTTTTCATATGGGCTCTGGGAATAGAACACAGACCCTCATGCTTGTGTAGCAAGTTCTTTATCCACTAGGCCATCTCCCCAGATCCTAGACTTAGACAAAAATCCAAAAAGTCTTATTACAGACCTACCACGGAGGAAGACAACACAGCAATCACAGAGGAGCATCCCACGGATGGGAAACGTCATAGCGTGACAGACATCCTCTAGAGATGGCCTTAAGAGCCATTGCTTCTCTCAGGAAGAGCTGGGGAAGCACTCTGGATACCTGCTCCAGAAACACACACACACACACACACACACACACACACACACACACACACACACACACCCCTCCTGCATGTGCCCATCTCATTCACAGAGTCAGCCACGTTGCTTCTGCCACTTAACCCTGAACCCAGTGCCTGGGGAGCCTGTGAAAATGTGGTTCTCAGACAATGAACCTGGGGGAGCCTGAAAGTCACCTTTCAAATGAGCTTCCAGCTTAGACATTTTGCTGTTACTCTAGAGAACCAGTCTCAGTGACGAGGCTGTACCTCTGTCCACACCTTATAGCATGGTATAGCATGGAGCAGTGACGCCCAACAGAAGAGCTGTCAGGCCCCCCCACCCATCTCAAAGTTGGCCACACAAATACAAAGAGAACTACACACTCAGGCATGGGGTGAGGGGCAGCGGTGGGTGGGGGTGAGGGGGTTGTGTGTCTTCATTTTCCTGCTCTGGGAAATGAGAAAAGGTGAAAACCAGAATGGAAAGGAGAGCTGAGCAGGGTTCCTGAGACAGGCCACCCAGGGCCTCTGCCTGGGCTTGTGTGTGTGTGTGTGTGTGTGTGTGTGTGTGTAGGTGCCCATACATCTGGAGACTGGAGGTCAACGTCACGTGTCTTTCTCCATCTCACTTTCCGAGATAGCCTTTCTAACTGGGACCATCCAGCTAGGCTGGCTGGGCAGCAAGATCCAAGGATCTGCCTGTCTCTGCCTCCCCAGCACTGGCATTCCGGGCCACATCACCGTGCCTGACTTTTTGAGTGGGATCTGGGGACCTCATGTTAACTCCTGCCAGGCAGGGCTCTACAGCTTTTATTTCTGGGTCCACAGTTTGGATGGAGTCCCTTCATTTCGGTTCCAGGAAGCACCACAACACCATACAAATTGTCTCTATTTTGCCCGGTTTTGGTGTTGGTTGCTTTCTGCAGCTTGCAACCAAACAGTCCTAACTAACTCTGCAGTCTCAACTATGCATAGTTACTGAGGACAAGAGCTGACACCCTTTGCCAGGAAGCTAGCCAAGTCACTGCTTATTTCACTGACGACTGAATGAACAGACTGCCCAGGCATGGTGCTCTCTGCAACTTCTCTTCGCCTGGGTTTGGAGAACCTTCTTTACGTCCTGTCTTGCTGTCAGTCCTGGAAATTCCATCACAACACGTCAACTCCCGATTTTTCTATTTTATGCCGTCTATTCCCTCGGTACACTTATTTCCTTCTTTGTATCTGGGAAGGGAAGCCGGGACTCGGAGAAAGGTGCATTTCCCCTTTAAATACCATGAAAGTTATGAATATATCTCTCCCAAACTGCCAAAATAATTGTTTCATTTACAGAACTGAAATTCTCCAGGGAGCATCCCACTGATGCTCTGAACTGCTAACATCAGATATGCAGAAAACAAATATGGAGCCATCCATATGCTCCCTATCCTGAATTTAGCATCACAGCCCAGCAGACACTTACATTTCAATCACTCCCAGTCAGTCTCATATGGTGAGTATGTGTGAGGATAAGGCTGGATCAAAGCCACTGGCCTGGAACCTTCTGTAAAGAAGGGCCTGCTTGGTCCCAGCCCGAAGCACCAGATCAACTTGCCATTTAAAGCATTCTCTTCACAGACCCATGTGTAAAGAGAAACATGATAACCCAGTTTGCTTTCTACTACTTTGACAAAATATTCTGACCAAAAACAACTTGGGGAGGAAAAGGTTTACTTGGCTTAAATATCCCAGTCACAGGCCATTATTAAGGGAAGTCGAGGCAGGACTCAAGTAGGGCAGGAACTCAGAGGCAGGAACTCAAGCAGAGGCCATGGAGGAACGTCGCTTACTGGCTTGTTCCTCAGCCTGCTTTCTTGGAGCACTCGGGACCACCTAACTATGGGTTGTACCACCCACAGTGGGATGGTCCCTCCCCTACCAATTATTAATCAAGAAAATGTTCCTCTTTGTCTACAGGCCAATCCTTGAGAGAGACATTTTCTCAACTAAGGTTGCTTCTTCCCAGATGACCCTAGCTTGCATCAAGTTGACAAAAACAAAAACAAAAACAAAAACAAAACCTAACCATCCTACCCGAGAAGGGTCTGATCTGTGATTACAAGAAAAGACCAATGCTTCCATTTTCTCCTGCTGCACAAAAGTCAGTTGCTTCCAGAGGTTGTGGCTAGGCCAAGAGCATACGGACTGCTGAGTTTCCATTAGGAAGACGGCGCATAAGCAGGACAAGGTGATCAGGAACTTGGCGTGCTGGACAGTCAGCATGGACAGAGCAGAGTCTTTCTTCTAGAATATTCTCTGAGCCTTACAGATATGTGCTCATTTCATCTGCAAGCAAATCCCATGACGTATGTGCCACCATCCCTCCCACTTTATAGCTGAGGACACCACAGTCTGGGAGGAAGGACTAGTATTCATTAGGGGTGTTAGAATACATCCTGCTGGGGCTGGAGAGATGGCTCAGAGGTTAAGAACACTGACTGCTCTTCCAAAGGTCATGAGTTCAATTCCCAGCAACCACATGGTGGCTCACAACCATCACTTCTGGTTTGCAGGCAGAATGCTGTATACATAATAAATAAATAAATCTTAAAAAAAAAAAAAAAAAAAGAATATATCCTGCTGACTCTCTTCCTAACAGTGGCTTGGGTTTTCTTTGGAAAGCCACTCTTGCCTTCTGCACCATTTAGATGGAAGACAGATCTTGTGATAAAAAGGAAATATTTGACCCAGTCCCATTTGGCTATGAGCTGCTGGCTGCAAACCGTGGTGTAACAAAAGGCACTTGCCAAGTGCTTAGTAAATATCGAAAGACAAGCAATAGGCCAAGGTACCCAGGTGTCATATGTTGTTGCAATGCTTTGCAAAATGTCTATGTGCTCAGGAGGTATCCTAATTGGCTGAGTGTGGGTTACATGTGTGCTACTCTAGGCCAATCAGAAGCTGCCCTGGGGGACTGTATAAAATGATAGGAATATAAGATGTCTGCAGCTGATGGTGCCTAAGACAGACTTGACGCTCTAGGGCTTGTACTTTCCAGGCCCTGACGTCCGGCTCTTCCTTCAGTTCACCCAAGTGCCCTTCAGGCCGCATCTAAAAACTCCCTTGTTGGAGCTGGAGAGATGGCTCAGTGGTTAAGAGCACTGTCTGTTCTTCCCGAGGTCCTGAGTTCAATTCCCAGCAACCACATGGTGGCTCAGAACCATCTATAATGAGATCTTGTGGAGAGTCACACATGTAGGCAGAACATTGTATACATAATAAAATAAATAAATAAATTAAAATTAAAACAAAACAAAACAACTCCCCTGTTATATAACTGTGTTAGACTTGACTTCTGGTGCCCAGGATCACACCATACTTTACTGACACACTAGAGTGTGTCAGCCCTTCACCACATGTTCAGACCCACCCATGCACAGGACAACACTGAGGCCCAGGGCCTAAAATGTGGCAGAGCCACTGCCCTGGAGCACTTCCACACTCAACACACACCATTCACTGGGGATACCCAACAGTCCCAATTGGTAGAACCTTTCCTTGGGTCCTTTTCAATCCCTACAATGCAACGCCACAGGCATCGCTGTGCCCGCTTTGCAGAAGAGGAAGCTAAAGCCCATGCAGGCTAAACAGCTTTCCCACAAACATGCAAACACCATACAAACAGGTGTCATCAGGATCACATACCGTGTCAAACCAAGGGCTTTTACCGTAATACCTGGGTGCTTGCCTCACTGGTGGAGTAGATAAACCCAAGTGAAAGGTCTTGGGCCAGAGTATAGAGAAGAACTCAGTGGAGGCTAAGGACAGTGTGGGCAAGTCTGCTCTGGTGCATAGGGACAAACTGACCAGGGAAGTCATTGTGTGCAGCTTGATCCAAGGGCTTTGCTGATAAAGAAGAATCTTGCCTTATATAAAGAATAGAATCCTTGGGCTAGGAAGATGGCTTGCCATGGTAGTTGCCTATAATTCCAGCCCCTGGATAAAGCAGCTGGCAAGAGTGGTCATATCAACTAGCTATGGGTTTAAGAGATCCAAGGATGGACTGCCAATATCAACCTCAGGCTTCCACATGCATGGGCACTCATACACATGCAAAGACTGTGCCCATCACATATATGGCAAGTGAAATAAGCAGAAGAATGTTCACATCATGGGCATGGAAGTTAAGGGCTTTGGACACGGAGTTTTTTAAAACATGTGGTAAAACATAAAAAATGTACAGTGTAAAGCTTACGAGTCAGTGACACTGTGTGAACGTACAAAGTGTGGCCATAATTAGCATCTATTTCCAGAACTTTCTCATCATCACAAGAAGAAACTCCATAGTACCACCACACATAAATTCCCCCAGCTCCTAGCCAGCTCTATTTTACCCTGTGTCTCGAGGGCACCTGGGTTAAACAATACATGGGCCCCTGACTGAATATATGGGTAAGCAGTTAGAGCCGCTGGCTCTGAGTTGAAGAGAGAGATGGGAGCATCTGGCACCATGTGTACGCAATCCCCTTTGATGGGCAGCACATTTGCCTCTGATTCTCTTACTTCCATTCATCCCTAAAACATGGTATCAGACACAGTACCTGGCCCACAGCAAGACCTCAGTCAGTACTTATCCAATGGAGTCACCAAACCATGATCTCTCATCTGTGGAAGTATCCATTCATTGACTGAGACATTTCGAGAAGACATGTCTTTTAGATAAACACTTTCGCTTCTTGTAGGTAAATCTGAACACATTTAAAAATATGCCAGCAGTTTGCAGAAGTAATGCCTGACTCCTGTGATCTTTTCAGAGGACAGGAGTGCCAAAACCCAGCACCGCTCGACACTATGCCATGATACATAAACAGAACGGGAGTGACACGGCCAGATGTGGCATGTCACAGTGAGGATCAATCAGCCTGGAACCTGGGAGAAGCACTGTCTAAATCCAGGCGTTCCAGCTATGCCTGGGAATCACCCGGCTCTATTCAAACCACTCTGGCAGCACTGGAAGAAAAATGTGGTCCTGCAAGGAGGGAGAATTATGGCCACTGAGATGAGATTCCGACAGCAATTTATCTTCAGCCTACAAATGTTTTCCAGACAGAATAATCTTCAAGTGCCAGATCTTGATAATCTCAGCTCCATGCAGGTCGTTGGGAACGGCTAGTCATAGACAACCTACAGTGCAGCTATACAAAACATGGGCACGAGAGACAAGAGAGCTCTCCTCTGGATGCACAGCTACAAGTATAGGATTTGGAATGGGAGGTGAGGGGGGGCATGACCTTAGTAGGACATTTAATGCGCTGGGATGATGGCTCAGTTGATAAAGTACCCACACCCAGGTCCCCAGCTCTCATGTAGAGGCTGGGTATGGAGGCATGCACCTGTGATTGTAATGTGGGAGGCAAGGACAGGATTCTGGGTGCTCAGTGACTACCCAGTGAGCTTCAGGTTCCGTGAAAAAAAAAAAAAAACTTGTCCTAAAAGTAAGGCGGCCTCCACATGCGCAAGCATAGGTGTACACACACACACGCACACATATGTGTACACTGCCTCTCACACACACACAGCACACAACACATACACAAGTCCCAGCTTTGTGTTACATTCTACTTCCCCCTCTAACACCTCTGTGGCTATCCACAGGGCTTTCTTTCTTTTTTTGAGACAGAATTTCTCTTTGAGGTCCTGTAGCCCTGGCTGTCCTGGAACTTGTTCTATAGACCAGGCTGGCCTCGAATTCACAGAGACCCTCCTGCCTTTACCTTCCTAGTGCTGGGATTAAAGGTGTGTGCCATCCCTGCCTGGCTACAGGTCTTAACCCACTAGAGCCATGGCTACAACTTTGAGCTTGAACAGAAGTTGCCTCTTCAGCATAAAGAGAGGCTGTGCCACTCAGAGTGGAGAGGTACACGGTGGGCGGGTCTGCATAGACTCCAGTGTCCATGCTTCAGGAGACCTGCAGCCTGTTCTCACTCGTCCTACCTCCTTGGTCCCACTGGCTGTGCTGG
Organism: Acomys russatus; assembly: GCF_903995435.1. Classification (NCBI taxonomy): domain Eukaryota; kingdom Metazoa; phylum Chordata; class Mammalia; order Rodentia; family Muridae; genus Acomys; species Acomys russatus. The sequence continues at coordinate 27,850,932 of NC_067149.1, forward strand.
AAGCTGCTAACTTAGCCAAACATGGCATTAACAGTATGTCAAGGAACTGAATCGGCTCCGAAAGGCACAAACATTTCCAGCTGGAAATGGAACGTTGAAAGCTAGGATACAGTTGCCTACTTAGAGGGAAAACTATTGAATTTTAAAGCTGGGAATCCAAGTCAAACTGCACAAGGAAAGAACTTATCTCCTCAGAATTTCACCATTATGTTAGAAACTTCCTTGTAAAGTCAGAGAAGAAAGGGATCATATTCCCCCTCCCGTGTGTGTGTGTGTGTGTGTGTGTGTGTGTGTGTGTGTGTGTGTGTGGTGTGAATGGAGAATGTGTTCTGTGAAGGTAGTGTGCTGTATGTGTGTACGTGCGTGGCATACACTCAGGTGTTTGTATGTGCGCAGGACGTGAGCATGTGTAAGTGGTATGTACTGAATGCATGTGGTGTCTGTAATGTGTATGTGTGACATATGTGAAGGATGTGTGTATATGGTTTGTGTGCGATATGTGTGTGGTGTTTGCGTGTATGGCATGTACAGGTATGTAGTGTGTATATGTGGTGTGTGATATTTGGTTTATGTATGTGTGATATGTGTGGTTTGTGTATGAGCATGCGTATATGAAGGTATGCATGCTTATGTGCATGTGTGGAGGTGAAGTCACTCCCTAAGCCTGGAGTTTGTGTTTTTCAGCTAGGCTGGTGCCATCAAGCCTAGAGATCCTCCTGTCCCCAACTCCCTCAACACTGGCACTGCAGACTTGCATGAGACCATAGCTGCCTTACAGGAGTACTGGAATTTGAGCTCCGGTCCTCTGATTGTAGAGAAGTGTAATTCACAGCTGGCCCATCTCTCCAGCCCATATTCTTTTCTATAAAAGAGAAAAATGGTAGGAAAAAAACCCCACGTAGTTAGAATGAATTCCCCCAAATCCTTTCTTAACTTGATGCTGTGTTGAGTCACCGCCCACCTCCAGACACAGTTCTTGGAGTACGTGGGCCTCCTCCACCTGTCTCCAATGAGGGTAAGAAAAGAATTGTCTTTATTGTTATTGTATCATGAAAAGACAGATGAAATAAATGATGAAGTTCTTGCTTCTGAGTGCTGGCAAAACACATGGAATTTTTATTTCTAATGACAGTCAAGGAAGACAACTATCATGTCCCTGGTGATGCACTGATGGCATTACTGATGGCATTTTTCTAACAAATCCCAGTGTAAACCCAAAGCCAGAAATCTTTTTCCAACAGACATAATAATTCCTCTCCTCTTGCCCTGAGGTTTCTAAATGAATAATCTAGTTGATGAAAAACCGTATTTCAGTAATGTGCCCAATTTTTGAAACTATGCTTAAGTTATTGCAGCCCTATTAAACACAGCTGATGGCCATGATTAGTGGAGAACTGAAAAAAAAAATTTTGAGACAGGGTTTCTTTGTGTAGAGGTAGCTGTCCTGGAACTGTCTTTGTAGGCCACACTGGCCTCAAACTCACAGAGATCCTCCTGCCTCTGCCTCCCGAGTGCTGAGATGAAAGGCGTACAGCACCAGGCCTGGCAGCAAGAATTGAATCTTGACGTTCCGTGTGATTGTGGCTTGGAGTACATTGTAGGCCATCATCAAAGAGCAACTCACAGCAGCACACATTATTTTTATTCATTCAAATCATAAAGCTTCTTACATTTTTCGTCAGAAATTATACAAGGAGGAGCTTTAGAAAGGGCTTGGGGGTTGACGGTGGCTCAGTCTGTAGGGTGCCTGCCATACAAGCCTGATGACCTGAGTGTGATTCCAAAATGCATGTTTAAAAAAAAAAAAAAAAAAAGAAGCCAGATGTGATAGGCACATCTGTGATTCTGGCACTCTGATGGCAAGACAGAAGGAAGATACAGGAGAATCATCTGGAAACTCCTGGGCCAGCTAGTTGGGGTCAGTAGAAACTAGAGAGACCCTATCCTGGGATGGTCAAGAAAGAGAAAGAAGTCTTAAAGGTTGTTTTCTGACCTCCACACAGGCATTGGGATACCCACACCCAGTGATAACAAAGGGAAAATGGAAATTAGGTAAAGAAAGACACCTGATATTAACCCTGAATCTGCACATATACACAGTTGCGTGTGCACACACACATATTTAATATATTTTAGGCCAGACACTCCAATCCTGCTATTTTATTATTGAGAGTCCATAGAAGACATAATATGTCCCAGGTAGTCCAAATGGAAACAATGTTAAAAATAATAATCTTTATTTTTTAATATTCATGAATTGACCTAACTTTAGCAATGGCATCTTAGTCTCTGGGTATTCACGTGAGCCTCCACTTTAGATAAAAAAGGAAACACGTTTCTTATCAGAAGATATGAGGTGAGTAGGTAAGATGCTCAGGTGATCAAACCTATAGCGCTTATGCAATGGGAGTTATAGTCAATAACACTGAAAATACAGTGGATGAGGTAAACAACAGCTTAGTAAGAGTCAGTTTAACTTGGACTGTAATGTGGAGCCATTTGGACAACAGGTGAACAACCTGGCTATTAGTGGGTTTGGGAAATACTGGATCCATAAGCCAGCAAGGAAATCCTGAGAGCAATAAAGTCTTGATAGTGGAAATGGTGTGATAGATGGAGGGAGGCAAAGCCAGAAGAGATAAAAGAACCATAGTTGTTCTCATGAGAGTCAGATGTCTATAGTGTTGGGTCACTGGTGATGCCATTCACCGCCAAGCAGAGATGACAAGGGAAAGACCCAGAGCTGATGGCAGAGGCATTCAGGGTTTTGATTCAAGAAGATTGAGTTTTAGGGGCCTGTGGTATATCCAACCAGAATCTCAGGGCTTGTCGCCAGGAAGAAAAGACAACAAGACATGTCTACTTTGTAGATGGAGACACGGTTTAGATTTGAGAGAGATCACAGAAGTGAGATGTAAAGAAACAAGTCGAGGCCAGAACCCAGTAGAAGAAAATGGAGTGTGGTCCACGGAATGATGGAGGAGGGTTACGCATCACAGGTGGATTTGGACAGGGGCGTGCAGGTGTGGGGTGTGGGCACGGCATATGCTAAACTATGCAAAATAGTTCAAGAGTGTGCAAAAGCCCATTTGTTCATTAGGGGCTCAGTTTTTTTTTTCTGGTGGGTCAGACTAAAAATGACCCCAAGCCGGAGAGGGGAGAGCAACCAGAGGCATCGTTAGTTATAGTTCTGTGGAGATGTGGCAGGTGAAAGCAGTGTGAAGACAGAAGGGGACCATGCAATCATCCTGAGCCTGCCACTGTCAGCAGGTAAAGGGCCAGAACATAAGAACGGTGCGGGGTCAAGATGGAAAGGAAGGGGGTGGCTTTACCACATCCAGTAACACAAGCTGAAAACTAGACCATGGACGCCAGTAGTAGGTGCATTATCAGTGCGGGGACGGGAGCGATAGAACTTTTTAGAAGCCAGAGGAAACTTGCATAGGCAGTCAGTGAGGAGTATAAGACGATGTCTGTGGGGTTTGTTTTCATAATCTATATATTAAAACCAGATAAGGTTTTGGGTGACTAGTGACAGGATATAAGTGGCACGCTTTGCACGAAGTCTGTCAACACCGACTTTGAAAACGGTACATTCAATCTTTTCTCCAATATTTCTCGATAACCAGTGTGCCCAGGAAACTTTCCCACTTAGCAGCAACCTGCATCTTCTTTGGATGGTGCAGGCATTTCCCCATGCTCTGCTCCTTCCCCTTCCCTATTTTCAAACCCCTACCCACCCCAATCATGTGATCCCTTTGGAGTTTTAAACAGCACGCAGGGGTCGGCAACCCTGGTTTAGAGGTTGGGGTTTTTCATTAATAAGAAAGAAAACATTGAAAGCAGTGGACACACAAGGGGCTGTGATTACTAGCAATTTCAGAGTCACATCTTGGAAAATCTCTGTGTGTGTGTGTTTGTTTGTTTGTTTGTTTTTGCTTTTTTCAGAAAATAGCCCATAGATGGCAAGCATAACATCTACATCAAATTTTCTCTAAAATGTAAACAGGCAACTTCCCTTTAAATAGACACCCATCTTCCCTTCTTCATACTTACGAAGCCCCCAGGCTATCTAGGGCATGGTGTCCCGTTATTATTGTGCAAGCGTGCATGTGTCTGTGCAGGCACACATGCTTAAGCATGTGCAAAGGATGGAGAAGCCTTAGGTGTCTTGCTCCATCACTCCCCACCTCCTTCCTTTGAGACAGGGTGCCTCCCTGAACTTGGAACTAGACTGTCAGCCAGTGAGCCCCAGCCAACCTTTCTGCCTTCACCCCACACAGTGCTTGGGGTATAGGCATATGTGGCTGTGCCTACCTTTTTACATGAATGCCGGGGATTAGAACTCACAGCCTAATCAGTATACAGCAAGCACTCTAACTCACTGAGCTGTCTCCTCAAGGCCCAAATGTCTTTTTTTTTTTTTTAATTAAAAATTAACTGCATATTGTCAAGACTGGAGTGGATGTGGAGCATGGCTCTGAGGTCACGCGACTGTCCACAGGCCTCACTGAGGAAGCAATACTCCTGTCAGCTACATGCATATGAACATGTCATATTATCATGTGAATGTTATAGAAATTTTCACCATCTCACCAAAACCTGGCCACATTTCTTCATTTTTTTTTTTGAGCCATATTTGCCATCATGAAGTTCCCTCTGTTTCAGCAGAGAGGAGACCGTTTTCTCCGGAGCCTCCTGATACCACACAAGGCCAGGCTCCGCAAAGACCTCTCAGTAGGCATAGCCATGTGTTTGCAGTGCACTGAGCATCTACATGCCTGACTCCTGGATGTTCTGGTGGCATCTTGCCCCACTCCTCAGAGCACAGGGGATTGAGTGGGCCTGGATACCTGCTTGCTAAGCAGAGTAAAGCTTGTACCTGGACCTCCGCCAAGCCCCGGAGTATTCGCTTCCTGTCACAATGGCCAAAGATCTCCAAGAAACTGCGATTTTTTTTTTTTAAGCTTTTCTACAAAGCCAGTGAACATGTTGGCAAGGCTTCTGTATTCAACTGTATCTGAAGCTATGGAGCCCAGACAAAGGGCCTGGGATGAGGTTTTTCTTCCCCCTTTCCTCTTTAATCTCCAAGGAATTGCCACTAACCCAGGACCACACTGACAGAGGCAGCTGTGACCCAGCCCTTCTCGGAATAGGAGAAGAAGGGAAAGGGGGAAAAAAAAAAGATGCTTGCTCCCTCACATCCCAGAATACCTTTTATTCTTCGATGTCTATCTGTGAAAGGCAATATCTGTGACAAACGAGGGGACAAACGTGCTGGCGCCAATGTTCAGACTCCACAGCCTGGCACTATGGGGCTGGTGATGTTGCTGGGACTATTTACCACCGTCCTAGAAGGACAGGACACAGAGGATCGGGAAAAGAGGAAACAAAACAGGTCTTCCTTTTGCCCTTGGTTATTATATATCTCAGATAGAACAGAGTGAAATAAAAGCCCTTTCCAATTTGGCATTTGTGGTCCCATTTCTCTTTTTCTTATATTTTTATATTCAGATCCACTTTCTCTGAAATTCTAAAAGGACCATTCATGTTGGCTAGTTACCAGCTCAAACTCCTTGTGACTATAGTGAGCTCTTTAACGTGTGTCCTAATTCGTAGACCTCTGTGGGAGCAAGCACCATGCCCACCCGCCAAGCTGGGGCGCACGCCATTCACATCCACAGTTCTCCTACCAGAGCGGCCTTGTCCCATAATTTATGCTACACTGCCATCTTATGGTAGTTTACGACTACAATTTATGGAAGGAGGAAAAAAAACTGGACTGTCTCATCTGTTTTAAAGAAATATATGGGTTTAAAAATCATCTTTAATTAATCATACCAGATACACATGGCAAAATGGTGGTGGTTCTATAAACAAGAAAGCTGTTGCAATGTGGCAGGCTAAAGGCCAAAGTCCACAGAAAGGATACGTGGAGCCATACCAAAGACAGCTAGAGCATCTCTTCAGAGACATTTATGTCCTTGCTCACTATCACTGCACAATATGACATTTAGAAGCAGAGCATCCTTTGTGAATTCCACGATGTATTTGGGGAAAATATCAGAGGGGGGAAAATCTGTCCTAAGTCGATGATTTTCGGGCTGGAATGCTTGGCTCTGAGTCCACATTACACAACATTCCTCCTTCCTCGTCTTAGGAAAAGAGAATTAAGGAAAGAAAAGGCCACTACAGAACTCCCTGGTCCTCCACCAGCATGACATGAGGCCAGCCAGCCCACTTCTCAGCCACATCATTTACACATGTATTTCGTTCCCCGGCTTAATTCTAAGACAAGCCTCCTTGGAGAAGCCTCCTTCCGGAAGTCTGCCTGCCAATTTTGGGAGGCTTTAAGTCTTATTTCCTCTCCCTCCTCCACCCACAAGTCAAATTGCAAAGGGGCCTGAATTTAATTCCTTCACCCGAACTTGCCAGTTCTGTGGCTGTGCCACCAGCCAGTCATTCTTGGGAACACACAGGGAGAAAGAAAGCTTTCCAATTCTAGGTCTGCCTAGGAGGTGAATGCCATGATCTGTAAGGTGTGGTCCTGCCAGTGACTAAAGTCATTGCCCTGTCCTCCTGGGTAAAAAAGTACCCCACGCGGAAGCAGAGCAATGGACCAGCCCCCAACTCTCGTAGCCAAAAAAGCCACTCATGCCCACGCCATCTTTTTCCAGGTCACCCCGTTTTGTCCCTCGCCAGTCCTATAGGATTAAGCTGAAAAGTCTGGGACACCAAGCAAGGCAAGGAGGGTGTCCTGCAGCCTCCAGCCCGTGGGCATCCCCCTTTTCCCTCTCTGCAGAGAGGACCCAGAACACACGGTGATTCATTATGAAAGAAAAAAATTAATATGCATTTAACTAAATGCAAAAGCACGGAACAAAGGCGGTTTATAAAAAGGCATCCAAATGTCAAATATTTCTCCAGCTCTTCCTGCCCTGTCACAATAGAAGTGTTTTCTTTTTTTAAGTGCTCCACTCTCGATAATTGTAGGGATCACAATTTCAAATTAAACATGCCCAATAAACCGCGGTGGGTGGGTTTTGTGGCTTGCTACTGTTACTTTTGTCTGGTCCCCATTTTAGCCCCACCGCCCTTGCACCCCCAGCCCAGCTCTGCTTTGCTTAGAGACTTACCTTTGTTGACCTTTCCCTCTCCTTTCTGGGAGGCTGGGTCCTGCTGCCGTCCCTGCACTGAAAATGTTCTCTTCCACTGCTACCCCCCTATATCCGCAGGGGTGTGCCTGGTGCCAATATCCCCACCATCTTTTGCTGAATATATGTTTGTGTGTCTGTTATTTGCCCCCCTCCAACCCCCTTTAACCAGAAGAATGGGACCAGAGACTCCCAAGACAGCGAGCACAGTGCTGCCTGAACTGATTGTACCCATTAGGAAGTCTTCAAGTGCAGATGGACTCTTCAAAGTGACTGTTTACAAATGCAGAAGTAACATTATGGGTTGCCTCACCCCCACCCCACCACCCAACATGGATGGGGTTTTATTGCCACTGTGATTGCAATTTCTCCGTTTACCACCCCAAAGAGCTGATTTTTCTAATATCCATCCTGCAGACTCCATCTGGGATTCCCCCAAACAAGCTGTGTGCTTCTGCCTTCCTCGCAGACAGGAATTATAAAAAAAAAAAAAAAAAAAAAAAAGTCTTCAGTGAGAACGGCAAGGAGGTCAGACCCAGGCGATGCTGAGCTCTCAGAGTTTTAGTGCCTAGAAACAGAAACTGGGCAGGGATGGTGCAGTAAACACCCATTGATAAGGGATGTTTGTTCTCCCCCTCAGGGCTCCCCATGGGTGCAAAGCACAGTGGAGAAGCCAAGTTGAACCCCTCAGCAAGCCAGAAGCCAGGAGCATCTACTATGAACACAATTACCCCACGGTGTTCCTAGTTCTCAGGATTTACTATCCTTCCAAGCTTTCGGCCCAGTGTCTTGTGTGAACAGAGGACCAGATGGGAGTTTTGGGGGCTAAAATGGATACACCAATTATTTATAGATTCGGACTAAAAATCATGTGAACCGCCTTCTGTGGAGTCCCATCCTCTGAGAACAGACTTGAAATAGGCATAGTTGTGGAAAGTCTCAGAATCATTTAGAATAATCCTCAACATGATATTGCAAGTAGGGAATGGTGGACTTAAGCCCAAAGAATTTCAGGAGCCCCTTCGAAGCCAAGGGCAGCATCTCAGAACTACCTTTCAGAACTCTGTAGGAGACGCCAGGGTTCAATTTTATATCCTATTGGTTTTAGTCATGTTGCCTTTAGACTTTTTGGGGTTTTTTTGTTTGTTTGTTTGTTTGTTTTTATTTTTTTGTTTTTCTGGCTGGAAAGACCTTTAAAACTCAACATGACTGCTTGCAAAGCGAGGTGTTGCCAGCTTGGGAATGGAAGGAAATTGTCGCTGGTGCCTTAAAGATGATAGACACTCAACATTTATGCAAAGGATGAACGAATTAAAAAAAAAAAAGACTTTCTGTTATTAATTAACTCGGTGCAGGGATGTGGATTGGTGAAGGAAGTTTTCCCTTAGCTTTCCCATCTTGTCTTTTTAACATTGATATATATTTGTTGTTTGTTTATTTGAGTTGGCAAGGGCAAGAGTGAAGTGGGGAGTGTATTATTCCTCACGAGATCCCTTCTGCTGCCTGAGACGTAGCGTTTCACCAGTACTGCTTCGTATCAACCTCATACAGATCAGGGGCCGGGGGCGTCTTTTACATCTTGCTAACAAATGAAAGCCTAGCTGAGAGGGTAGCCAGCTTGTTTCAGGTCACCCACATGAGAACACCACAGCCCAAGCCCTGGCAGGTCCCATGGCTGCCCATCCTTCTGCGCCAGAGCTAAGATCCACTCCTTCTAAAATCGCCCTTCACCTAATCCTCAGCATGGAGGGAATACTTGGAGAAAGGGCTGCAGCCATGAAAGATGTTCTCAGTGATGCTTACATTTTCCTAGCCAAACAAACCATAGAGTCTAACAAAGCTTTTGTTCTTCTTCTTCTTCTTCTTCTTCTTCTTCTTCTTCTTCTTCTTCTTCTTCATCTTCTTCTTCATTTTTTGTTTTTTTATTTTTAAGACAGGGTTTCTCTGTGTAGCCCTGGCTGTCCTGGACTCACTGTGTAGACCAGGCTGGCCTCGAACTCACAGCGACCCACCTACCTCTGCCTCCCGAGTGCAGGACTAAAGGTGTGCGCCATCACACCCAGCCCCACTCTCTTCTTCTAGCACACAGAATATCCTAGAAAACATGGACGAGGATCAGATAGGAATACGTTTTGTCAAACAGCAAAGTCAGGCTCCGTTTTGATTCACAAACTTGAGGAACAGAAGCCACTTATAAGACCAGGTATGGGTGTGCTTATGATGCCAGTGCTGGGGAGGCAGAGAAAGAGGGGTCTCTGGAGATCAGTGGGCAGCCAGCCTCACCAAGTCAGTGAGCCTCGGGTTCCACTGAGAGACCCTGCCTCAAACAATAAAGTAGCTAGATCCTGAGGAGGGATACCAAAGTTGACCTTTGGCCTCCAAGCACTCTTCAACACATATGTGCTCACCGACATGCAAACAGGTACACATACATGCCTATATACAAAATAAAATAATAAATTACAATAAACCAGCTCCAGGCATGGATAGTCACTTCCTGTGAGGTTTGTTTTCCAGTCAACTATGTAAAATTAAAGCTGATCCCATTCTTGGACAGTTGTATTGGTGGGAACATTTTTCCTTGTTTTCAGTCTTGTTGCCCTGTGAGCTACTTCCCATCCTCATGGTGTTGTGAAGCTGCGAGCGTGTGTGTGTGTGTGTGTGTGTGTGTGTGTGTGTGTGTGTGTGTGTGTGTGTGTGTTCCCTGCCACTTCTTTTTGCTGCTACAGAATGCTTTGGATCATCCTGGGCCAGACAGCAGAGGTGATCGGCAGCATGTGGGTAATGGATGGGGCCTATTGTATTTTCTTGTTTAGAAAAAATAAATCACCCTGCAGACTTTTATTGTGTTCCATGTAAAATGGAGGCACATCAACACTTGCTATGTCTTTCTCCCCTGAAATGGCTTGGCAGGGTGCCTTGGGCTGCAGAGAACTGCCAAGGATTGCCAAGCAGGGCTGCTTGGTTCTTTGCCCATTCCTTTAGGGGTTGTAAACATCCTGCCCTGGAAACCTTCACCAACCTGTAGCTAGAAAACGCCCTGATGCAGTGGCGTGGCTGTGGGGAGCTGTGGGGTGGGGGTAGGAATCCCTGAGTTGCTATGTGTGTGGGGGGGGCTACTGGATCCCAAGGAGTGATGTAGATGTTCTGGGGGACAGTGATGACCTCAAACAGAAACATACTGCTTAGGAGTTAAGTACAAAGCAAGGGCAGAGATGTTGGATCTACTAAGTACCCAGGACCCCCCCAGGCCAGTGCAGTCAGACCCTGACAACAAGCAATCTCCCAGGCACACTGGGCTGGGCTGCCACACCCTCCAGTGGGAGCACATCAGGACCACAGTAGGACACCACCATGCAGTGTCTGGTACAGCTTGAGCAATCTGTTTAGCCCTTGGTATTTTACATCGGTTTAAAGACTACAACCCTGTAATGTGGGTGTGGTGGAGCATGACCATAGCCCTAGCACTCAGGATGCAGAAGCAGGAGGACAAAATCCAAGACAGCCCAGGATAAACAGAGTACCCCTATCTCACAAAACAAAAACAAAGCCAACAGCAAGACGGGGCTGGCAAAACTCAATGTGTAAAGCCGACTGCTGCCATGCCTCATGACCTGGGTTTGATTCCCAGAGACAGGTACCAAGTCTTCCAAGGCAAGGGGGTGACATTCATCTTTGATAGGTGCCTTGCTGCATACACTGCTACAGGGCTTTATGATAGCTTTACAAGGCTCTTGTGTACAGAGGAAGATTATACAAAGCTTACCACGGGACACCCATTCTCCATGTAAGCAAAGTGAAGTTCCCCGAGGTCACATAGTTAGGGCGAAGCCATGATATAGGACCAGGATGTGGATCTAGGCACTGTGAACTCACAAACACTTGTCTGCCAAGCAGGATGCGTCAGTGAGAGAATCACAAGAGCTCGTTTAAAGACATCACAAAGGAACTTCCCTCCCACAGCATGCCACTCCATCACACAGATGTCAGATGGCAGGGCGGGCTCAGCTTGAATGCCACCCTTGAGGTTTCATTAAGAGGCAGGCATGTGCTCAGTGGCGGATGGGGAGGTTTTAATTATACCATCAGAATTCATACATAGAAATGACTTTTCTCACTCCTGAAGCAATCGTCCAGGGTCGGATGCAGGATTGAGTGGGCCACGGGTGCAGCCTGAACTGCACAAGTTAGCATGCCACCACCCTTGAGTGTGAGTTCTCTCAACAGTGAACTTTGGCTGTGCAAATACTGAGGACGGGGGTGTGCGTAAGAAGATTAAAAAATCAAATTTCATGCCATTTCTTTTATTAAGAATTTTACTTTCTATTTATGTATATGCATGTGCATATATCTTCATGTGTGTGCATGCACGTGTGTAGATGCCTGTGGGGACCAAACGATGTCAGATCGTCTCAAACTGGAGTTACAGGCAGTTGTGTGCCACTGGGGATTGGACTCTAGTTTTCTGCAAGAGTAGCGACATTCCTTCTTTGAAATATACTATCCAGAAGGGGCGTGGTAAGGGGTTTGTCTTCTAAGTATGGGGCCATGAGATCAGAGTCCCAGGACCCTCTTAAAAAGCAAAGTGTTCTACTCTTCTGTGCTTGTAATGGTAGGTGCTAGAGATTTGAAGACAAGAGGGTCTCTGGGGCTTGCTGGTGAGCCAGGCCAGCCGAATCAGCGAGTTATGAGTTTAGTGAGAGACCCTGTCTCAAAAAAATAAGGTAGGAAATGATGGAAAAAGCCACTTGGTGTTGACCTTTGATCTCCATGTCCAAGCTGTGTGTATTGTGCACACACACACACACATACACACACACACAGAGAGAGAGAGAGAGAGAGAGAGAGGGAGAAAGAGTGATTCTCTGGGAGGTAGAATATATCAAAAATAACAATGGCATGGCCCACCACGGGACATGCAATTCTCATGTTGTGCTCTCAACACAGATCCTACATTGTACCCTCTAAGATAGTCTACTGATTCTGCATATCGCTTGTCTACTAACTATGAGCCGTTGAGTATGACATAGTCCCCTAGAGTGACAGAGAGCTACCATAGGAGTAGAGAGTAAGGCAGTCAGGTTTTACAAAGAGATCTGGGAGCCGATAGAGACATTTCTTGAAGTGGCTAGAGGGTAGCTAATCCCAAAGGCAGCCTAGGATGTGGCATTTGAGGTGATGAACACCACCACCATGCGGAGCCTATCGGAAGCCAGATTCTGAGACCGCTCGGGTCCTGAGGATGCAGTCCTGAACTTTGAGCAGCTGCCCAGTCAAGTTCTCTGCTATTGCAGCAGCCCTGTTGTGGGGCTCCGGCTCCATTCACACCTCATGGATAGGGGCTGGTGGGGGGTGATGTGAGGAGAAAACCAAATTGTGGGACACAGGAAGGTACCTTAGGGTTTGCCTTCAAGGTTATTTTTGTGAATTGGGGCTGGGGGGCCCGGGGGGGGGGAGTAACAATATACCCTGCGCTCACAGAGCACAATATCTCTCTGTGGGTAGAAAGTGAGGCAACAGGGGATGAATCAGGGGTGGGGAAGGGCATGTGTGGGAAGGAAGGAGGAAGGTACGGAGAGACAATGGAAGGCTACATCGTGAATGCACACAGAGCCCCAGAGGATGAGTGTGGCTGGGTGTGAGGGTGAGAACGCTGGTCTGGAAGGTCAAAGGCTTGTGGAGAACATCTTGCTCAGACAAACAACTAAGGCCTCTGGGTAGGAGACAGCACCATGCAGACCAAGCAGACCAGATGTTAACAGTGAGGAGCCTCAGCTGGGAGATCCCCCTACCGCCAGTAGCATCCAGCCCCTGCAGATGCTAAACACAGGCCTCTACACAGAAGAAACCAGGGTTTCTTGAGGTGTCCTGATGAGGCAGTAGGAATTATCTGTTCCCGGGATGATTAGGCAGTGACTGACTAGCAGACCGATCGTGAGGCTCTGAAAGTGAGGGCTTTTCATACTGAGTCTTTGGAAATGGCCGCATTAGTGCTGAGCATCCTAGGCAGTGGCAAGTACTGTTCCCACGCAGGCCTGATCCAGGCCTACGGTTATTTTGGTACAGGCCAAAGAGCGGCTTCAGCTTGCAGCTCCTAGGGCTCCACACCTGCAGCACCTGCACTTCCTTCCGGCTTTCTACCACTTTCACCCCGCCAGCCAGCCAGGCGAGGTGGGTAGCCCTGTCTCTTCAACTTGTGAGTTTTCCACAAGTATGAGCTGGCCTCCTCTTAATTGCCCCCACGGAGATTTTCATAAATACTTTTAAATATTATAATTATTACTGTTATCTTCCTTTGTTCTTCTAGATGGCACCTCTCCTTCAAGCAGCTCAAGGAACTATTCTGAAATTATCAAATTAATCTTTATGAAATCCCTGTGAGGACGGTGGGTGGTAGTTCCTCTGAGTTGGTGAAGGAGAGGGAAGGAAAAGGATGATGCTAAAGTCACTATGGTAGCAGGAAGGATGGACCCCACGTGGCAAGTGGGGACCCCTGTCCCCCCCAGTGTGACTCAGTGTCATCCTGGAAAATCACTATATAGAGGCCATATTCTAAGGCAAGCTCTAGTCAGATCATACTGTCACCTGTGGGTAACACACATGCCTGGGTGAAAGTCTTTAGCATTCCTCGAGTTCAACTTCCCAGCTGACAAGAGCAGAACGGACTCTTGGCAGGGTCTCTTTCCCAAGCCCCTCCTCCACTGGACGCCATCGATCCAATCCCCAACGGCTCTTTTGCAATTTTATACATAAGGCAGTTTTATGCCCCGAGCTGGAAACGGCCCGTTTTGGCATGGATAGAACCAGAAGCTCTGAGCTTGGGGAGATAGACAGCCTGTCTCAGACCATGGCCCCAACGCGTTCTAAATGTGACGGCTTTTCACAGGTCACTGTGTCACGCTGAGCCCGTTTCCTCACCAGCAAGATTGGAACAAGGATTTGGTGAGATAGCACGGAAAGAGGGCCTGGCATTAGTCGGTGCTTCATTGGTAACCAGAGATTGAATAAAAAAAGGGAAGTGGGGGCCGGGGGTCAAGATTCCTGTACTGAACCCTGTTAAGTCGCCCGGAACAAATCACTTCATCTTTCTGGCCAAGGAAGGTTCCTATGAGGATTAAACATAGTTCATAGCGAGATTAAGTTATTATGCATTGTGTTTTAATCCTTGTGTTATTCCTTGCTTTTATTTTGTCCTGTGCAACCCTGAGGCAAATTGTGTGGGGAGGGCTATGACTCAGCCCAGGGCCCCTTTGCCCCTTTCCTGAAACAAGTGTCCCCTGGTTAGGAGAGCTCTCTCTATGCAGCCAGAGTCCAACCATCTCCCACTACAGCGCTTAGGGATCTAGGAACTGTCTTTCCCACTTTTGTCCAGTCAGTTTACCTGCAAAACCGAGATATTAGTTACTCTCATCGCTTTGCTAGCGTAGCTGAGGGAAGCAACTTGAAGGTCGAGGGTTCTCAGTCTAACGCGGCTGGGGAGATGTGGTAGCTACAGCAGCTTGATCAGGAACTCGCCACAGGACTGTGTCAAATACATGAGCCTGTGAGGGACACTTCACACTCAAACCATAAAAAGTGAAAACTAATCTTTTTAGAAAGACCATGGGAGGCTACCCGATGTAAAGCTCTTCAGTGCTGCACAATTGGGGAGTGCTGTCTGCTCAAAATACACAGGTGTACTTGAAAAACATACAAAGACCTGCATGTTCCTGCGAACAAGAGACAATGGAACATTTCTCTGCGCGCGCGCACGCGCGCGCGCGTGCGCGCGCGCGTGTTTGTGTGTGTGTGTATCTTTCCTTTGAATTGCTGGGGAAAAAAATTTTTTAACGTCCTTATTTTGGGGAGAGAAACGCAGAGAGAAAGGAAGGAATTTTAATTTCCGGTAGTGCCAGGCCACAGTTCCGGCTGCACTAGCAGCTGCTGTAACTCTAAACCAAACAAACAACCCATCCTCCAACAACACAGAAACTTCGATTGCTCTCTGCTGCAGTTTTCTGTGGGTACTTCAAAGCCTGGAGACTGCAGATGTCTTGGTGGTGTTTTCCCTCTCCAGCAAACACATGCAAAAGCCAGTGAGAGGGGCCAGTCCCTTGAAAGGAAAGTGGGGAGCAGAAGGTGGGGGAAGATGGCTTGAAATCTGAGCCCTAAGCACACTGGCTGTCTAGTTCTCAGATACTAACTCACTCTCAGCCCAGCTCTAAGTCTCTACCTCCCTCTCCCTTTATAGGAAAGTAGCATTTCTTGAGGTCTAGCTGGTGAATGCCAACACCAAATGTGCCTACAAAAAAAACCCCAACAACCCTACACTAGAGAGACCATGAAGGCCAGAGTCCCCATAGCTGTTTCCTTCCTCTTCTCTAGACTGCTGCCCCTCCCTGGGGTGGGGCTGAGATGAGCCAGGACACACACACACACACACACAGACACACACACACACAGACACACACACACACATTCACACACACACACTCATACACCCACAGTCATACATAGTCACACACACACTCACACACACTCACACACTCACAGTCATACATAGTCACACACATACACACTCACACACACTCACATACACACACATACACACTCACACACATATACACTCTCACACACACATACACACACATACATACATACATACACACATACACACACACACACACACAGAGCACCCCTATTCTCATACTTCCTTCTTTTACGTTTCTGATTCTTTCCTAGAACCAACTTCCCTAGGAGTGCAGCCAGGGAAATGTGTGCCCTGTGCAGCTTTTAAGCACAGGGGGAAAAATAGATTAAAACATTGATTCTTTGCATCAAAATCAGCCCATCCTTTAAAAAAATGCATGGTTGTGTGTGTGTGTGTACACAAATATACACACAAGTGTACAGCACTGTCTATAAAAACCACACTCAAGGAAGATTGGAGTCTGGGGACCTGGCAAAGATGGTCTAAAGGATGCATCTGTACAGCACAGTTGCATTCAGCATTAGAATAACTCCAAGGCCGGGATCTCAAGCTGAGGGTGACGACCCTGGGGACACCCAGAGTGGAACCCTTCACCCTTGGGTCAAAACCCCTTTGTGTTTCTTATGAGAGCCTTAGTTGTGTTTGGGGTTGCCACTTGCAGCAAAGTATTGTTACAGTAATAATGTTCATAGTGGCCTTCTGTAATGTTACAAGCTAGCAGTTTGTGATTTGCAAGACTCTTATAATAAAAAAATAATCTAGTGAAAAATTCAACCATGGAATAAATTGAATTCTGAAAATAAAGGCAGAGCACAGAACACAGAGATGTGCTTCTTAGGCAGAGATAAAATTATAGGGAGAGGGGAGGTGGCTGAGAGACAGGGTAACACTGCTCTGGGCTCCTCTGGCTTATGGCCTTGAACAAGTGGCCTCCCTTTTTGTGGCCTGAACTGCAGAAGAAGTGACTCTGGGCTTCTGACCTCTTTCCAAGCTGACTGAATAACTCAAAGGTAGAATCAGGAAGCCCTGGGCTGACAAAGGTAAGTGAGGGGTGGCCTGGCACTGCAGGTGCCAGGGTCATATGATGGCCCTGTGATGGCTGTGGGATCCCGCCTGTAACACAGGTCTTCCAGAAGACCAACTTCAGCTGAGTCTTAGAAACCTGTCATGGCAGCCCTGGGAGAAAAAGGTGCCAGAAAAGGACTGAAGAGGCTATACCTTGGGTCCTGAGTCTGCTCACTCCCCAACACTCCTGGCCATCCCAGGACTGCTCAATGCAAACCTTGTGTCTCCAGAGCTCCGCTGTCTTTGGTGCTCCTAGGACCATGCCAGCCAGTGCAATGCCAGGCAGACCCTAGGGACACTTGTATACAATGCTACTGAGGTCATCCCTGCAGACACTGACAGGAGGTACAGGAGAGGTGACTTGCAAAGAAGCTGATGTTCTTGGGGCTTTATTTACCTATTCTGCTAAAAATGAAGCTGAGCATTGCCACTGCTGCTAAAAATAGACACGCCTAACCTATTGTGAACTCCTCACAATGAAAGTAGGGAAAATCAGAGATAGGAAATCTGTCACTTCTAACAGGATCTGCTTTTAAAACCCTGTACTGTCACAGATAAATACATTCTGTTCTCCAGGAGTTCTGTCTTTGGACTAATTATGTGTATTTGTCTATAACACAGGAGATTTTAAAAGTTTAAAACTAAATAAAGTATCCACATAAAGAGGAGATGAAGACTTGTTAGAAACAGGTCACGGCACAGTCAGAAGTCATCGATGCCACGAGCACCAGAGAACACTTCCACTGACTCAGGCCTGAGGCACATCAATCTTAGTTCTTTCCTTTTTATTGACATCCTAGGGCCACTGAGCCTCCCTCAGCCCATGAGCAAAGAGACACAACAGCCTATTTAGCAGAAAAAACAAAGGGGGGGGGTGGCAGGAGAGAAAAATCAAAGCCATTAACTCCTATTTTTCTACCCTTGGAATCTGACGCATACTCACATAGCCCTGGCTGCCTGGGACTCACTTTGTAGACCAGGCTAGCCTTGAACTCACAGTGATTTCCCTGCCTCTGCTTCCCAAGTGCTGGGATTAAAAGTGTGTGCCACCATGCTCAGCCTTTTTTATTTTCCTTTAGTGTTTCTTATGTCTTTTTGCCTCACCCTAATCCTTCCATGCCTTTATATATTTACAGGACTTCTTGCTTCCTATGAATATAACTTTGGATTAAAAAAATATTCTGGGGGGTTGGAGAGATGACTCAGCAGTTAAGAACACTGACTGCTCTTCCAGAGGCCCCGGGTTCAATTCCCAGCACCCACACGGCTGCTTGCAACTGTCTGTAACTCCAAGATCTAGCACCCTCACACAGACATACCTGAGGCAAAAACAGTGATGCACATAAAATAAAGTAAATAGATTTTTAAAAACTATTCTAATTTTTTGAGCCACGATCTCCTATATAGCCCAGGCTGGCCTTGAATTTTTGAACCTCCTGACTTAGTCTGGCAGGTACTGGAATTCCAACCACATACATCACAAATAGCCTAGGAACTGATTTGAATATTTTGGTGGAAGTAGGTGAGATGTTAGCTATGGTTGTTGTTTCTAATTGAGGAAACAAAAATGTATGATTTTTGTCCTTTAAAAAAATTTTTTTTTTTTTTTTTTAGAAATAAGTGTATGTGGCAGCAGGGTAGAATGGAGGTTATCTGAACTCTGCTCCAGAATATAAGTTTAAAATAACTAGTTAAGTAGCTAACACCTAAACGGGACTGTGACCAGAGAACTGTAGTACCATAGTACCAAGGTTTTGTAAGAAAGGAAGGATGTTCCCCATTAGAGAGTGCAGAACAGGCTTGCTGTGGGAGGTTCTTGCCTCCCCCCAGGATCTCCCTAGAGTCACACAGGTGGAGAGCCAGGCCAGAGCTCCTGAGAGACACAGGGGCTGGATGGCCACAGTACATAACACACATGTCAGAGAACCAGGCAAGATGGTGCTGGAGTTAGTTCCTAGGGAGAGGGAAGCGGAACTCCACGGATTTTGCTCTGTTGGAATCTGAAACACAGATTTAAGGTATTAAGCATCCTGGAATGGCACAAGCATTTTGGGCACTGCTGGCAGGAGTAGAAAGATACTTGGGGAAGGATGTTCAAGAAAAATGTCAGGAATGGGAAGCCTTGGGTCCCTGTGACGTCACTGTCTCCTTTAGGGCTCTCAACCCTCCCTGGAGTATGGATCCCTGCGGTGCCCTCCTGTGCCTGCTGCTGGCAAAGGTTCGGCTGCTACCCTCAAGTCCATCCTATACAACAGGAACTCACTGTTTGTTGTACAGACTTGTGCATTCTACCTGCTTATTTAAGGGAACATCTATAGAACCTTCACTGGGATGTGCTATGAAGGTAGGAACCCCCTTTTTTGGAAAGTCTTTTGGGAAAGGGCATAAAGCACCCCTAGAACAGTCAGGGGACCATATTCTGCGCAGCAGCAATTCTTCTAAATATAGAACACAGAGCAATCACACGAAGGAGGCAAGAGATGTCCTTGGATGCTCCACAGAACAGGCGGATGACAAAGCTGCTAAGAGGGTTTTGCGCTGAAATCCTGTGCTCCCCGATTTAGCAGAAGGCTCCCTCTGCTCCCTCACGTGAGTGGGTTGTGCAGCAGACCTGCAGTGTTCGCATTCTGAGGCTTGCCACTTCACCTTGTCCCAGGCCTGCCTTCACAGGTACATAAATAATTCCCTGGACTCCGGGAGTTTCTTTTTTTAACGCCCCCCCACCCCCGCGCACACCCCCACCCCCACCCCGCCCGCCATGGAAGTAAATTTCCTTATCCAAACTTGAGCTATCTCTAACATTTGCCAGATCTCCCGGGCCGATTTCTTTTCTTTTTTTAAACTCATCTTCGGCAGGAACATAAAAGGGGGCGATCCATAAACATTTCAGATTCTTAATATACTGCTTCCTCTAGGTTGCTCGAAGCGGAAACGCTGCTGCTCTTGAGCCGAGGTGGGCATCTCTCAAAGTCATCGGGAGGGCTCGCCACGCACTTGGCCACAGCTGAAATGTGTTTGAATAAGGCCCCTCCTCTTTACAAGGCCCGTTGCCTTTCAGCTCCAGCCCTCAGCCCAGGCAGGGAGGAAGATGGCTCTCAGACAGCCTTTTGTTACTGTAATCGGAGCCAGAAGGGCCGTATTGACTTTCGGCCCTTGGGGAGGTGTAGCTCTTTAGTATCTATCTCATCCAAGAAATCAAGTTTGATTAATTTGTCATCAAGCAAAATGTGTGATTCACTCAGAGCCAAGCCTTTGATGTCGAAGGATGGAAGTGGGGCTGGAGGCCCGGGGTCAGCAGGCGCATCAACAGTGGTATCCAGCGGAATAAGCACTTCTAGGCACACTGGCCTGCTCACGCTGACAAATGCTGCTTTTTTTTCCACCCAAGTGTTCTGAGTGGGCTCCTCCCTGGCAAGGGAGGGCTCCCTTTTGCTGTCTTCGTTAAAATGGCGTGATCAAGGCTACAGAGCAAGGAAGGCCTAGTAAAATGTTAAGCCGCTCCACAAAGCTGTGGGTTGGTAGGAGGTGACTTCGGCCAATCTTAAAAGCCTGCTGAGAGTGGGAGAGCCATAGGACTGAAGTGGTGTCAGCCGGTGCTTCCGGAATGACTATGGAAGGGGTCTCCCGCGGGGTCACAGCGCAGATGCTCAGTTAGGATGCTCTGGTCTTGTTAGCCAGTTCTTAGTGGAGTTCCTGGTTTGCTCAAAATGCATAAGGTAGTGGCCCTGAGATAGCTAAGCCTGGACTTCGTGTCACGGTTCTTGTTCAGATGCTATATATAAGGTTTATTAAGAGTTATGGGTCTTTAAATTACAGAGTGAGCCATCTTGATACAGTCCACAGCGTACGAAGCCCAGAGTTAACATGTTGGTGCACGGGCCTCTTCATGACTGTTACCCCTCAGGTGTATACATAAAGACCCAGTGAATTAGGGAGCAAAAGTCAGGGGCTCACTTGGCTTTTTAAAGAGGTCTGGGAAGTGCCAACGAATTACAAAGAGCCTTTGTGGTTACCGACTCCAGTGTCAGAGCTGTCATTAGAGAATTCTAAAATACTAATGAGCTCAGTGAAGACACTCAGCTTTAGAAACCTAAGGGTATTTTGAATTGACACAAAAGCACACTTTGTTTACGACAACATTCAGACATTTCAGCGAGTCTGTACTATAGACCAGGTATGTGGAACTCAAAAATGTTTGAGTTCATTTCTTCCTCTTCTTGGAGTTAAGTGGCTATATTTATTTATTTATTTTTAAATATTTATTTATTATTATGTATACAGTGCTCTGCCAGAAAAGGACACCAGTTCTCATTATAGATGGTTGTGAGGCACCGTGTGGTTGCTGGGCATTGAACTCATGACCTCTGGAAGAGCAGTCAGTGCTCTTAACCGCTGAGCCATCTCTCCAGCCCAAGTGGCTCTATTTATTATTGTTGTTGTTGTTTGTTTTTTTTCAAGACAGGGTTTCTCTCTGTAGCCCTGGCTGTCCTGGAACTCACTCTGTAGACCAAGCTGGCCTCGAACTCAAGAGATCCACATGCCTCTTCCTCCCAGTGCTGGGGTTAAAGGCATGCGCCACCATTGCCTGGCTAGCGGCTCTATTTTAACGCTACTTCTCAAGTCTCTAAATTCTAAGCTCCATGACACAGTGAGGACATGCTGCTTCTGTTTACACTTTCTGGGTCTAGAGCACCACCACTGATCAGCAATCACTTGATGACGGGATGAGTCCATATAGTAATATATATATATATATATATATATATATATATATATATATATATATATATATATATATATAATATATTATATATAAATATAAATATAAAGAGTTACGGGTCTTTTAAAAAAATTACAGAGTGAGCCATCATACGGGAATATGCTATAGAAATGCCCATGACTTTTCCTTTCTGCTGTCAGTGACTAAAATAAATGCATGCAGGAGCCTAGGGGTCAGATGGCTCAGTCAGTGAAATGCTTGTGCTGCGCGTTTTTTGACCTCAGTTCAATCTCCAGGGCACACAACCAAAAGCCGCTTGTACTAGTACATGTGGGGAAGGCAGCAACTGACAGGTCTATGGGGACTCACTAGCAAGCCTCTTGTCCAGGGAAGAACCACGGCTCAGAGAACAGGGTGGGCAGCAGCTCCTGAGAAGCACCAGAGGTTGTCCTCCAGCCTCCGTACGCATGTGATGCGCCCCTGTCCTCCAGCCTCCGCACACACGTGATGCGCTCCTGTCCTCTAGCCTCCGCACACACGTGATGAGCTCCTGTCCTCCAGCCTCCGCACGCACGTGATGCACCCCTGTCCTCTAGCCTCCGCACGCACGTGATGAGCTCCTGTCCTCTAGCCTCCCCACGCACGTGATGAGCTCCTGTCCTCTAGCCTCCGCACGCACGTGATGAGCTCCTGTCCTCTAGCCTCCGCACGCATGTGATGCGCTCCTGTCCTCTAGCCTCCGCACGCACGTGATGAGCTCCTGTCCTCTAGCCTCCCCACGCACGTGATGCGCCCCTGTCCTCTAGCCTCCGCACGCACGTGATGCACCCCTGTCCTCTAGCCTCCGCACACACGTGATGAGCTCCTGTCCTCCAGCCTCCGCACGCACGTGATGCACCCCTGTCCTCTAGCCTCCGCACCCACGTGATGCACCCCTGTCCTCTAGCCTCCGCACGCACGTGATGAGCTCCTGTCCTCTAGCCTCCGCACGCACGTGATGAGCTCCTGTCCTCTAGCCTCCGCACACACGTGATGCGCTCCCACATGTTCATACAGAACAACGGTAATGACGGCGTTCAGATGACCCAAAGCTCTCTCGAGACTGCGCAACAGTTACCTCAGTTGTAACCTTGGGTGCCTATCAGTCACAGTGGACCGGGAGGGGCTTACACTTCGCCAGGAATTTGTTCAGCCGAGAAAACATTTTCATACACCAAAACCTCCTTTGCACATTCCAAAGAAATGCCAATAATATTGTTGGGAAAGAATTAATTGGAAAATTTTAAACTTGCTCATGGCAAATCAACTTGGAAAACAGGTTCACAGAATCCAGTGAAGGGGGCAATTTGTTTTTTCCCTGTCATGTTTTCTCTGGCATAACGAGGCACAGTGCTCAGTAGAGAAGAGAGAACGGAGAAGAACAGTAGCTTTGACCAGAGTACTGCCACCAAAGACTCTGGTGGGATCCTAACCAGGTAAGCTGGGCCAGACCTCAAGAACCAAGTGAGTAGCTAGTCTCTTGGTACCCGCCACTCTTGGTGCCACAGGGATGGACCCAGAGAAATGCCTTCTGCTAACTCTCTCCCAAGTGCAGAGGCACCCTCCCACCCACCCTGCCCCCATCTTTCCTATGCTATTTGTTTCGAAGGAGCTGACATCTCCCTCCTAAGGATGAGGAAACTGTGATTCAGAGCAGCACAGTAACTTGCTCTAGGCATCACCTAATAGGATTTCAACCCAATAATTAAGCTCCCTGAATGACAGCCAGTTTGCTTTCTGACTGTTCACAACCAAAGCCAGGTTGTGTGTCCCAGGTGGGTTCAATTCAGAGCGTCTCCTACAGTCATTCCATTGCCTTAAATGGAATTTTTTTTTTTTTTTTTTTGCTAAACCTTTAATCAGGAAGGACACTGGTACTCTGGTCAAGAAATCAAGCCGTAGCTTCTCCGTTCTTCTTTCTGGTCTCTGATAGAAGCATTCACAAACACAAACAGCTAAAGGTCGCCAGAAAGCAGTGGGAGAGGGAGTTATGCCTGATCCATCTGTGCTGGGATAATCCAGAGTTGGCCGTGAATCTGTTTAAGGGCCTACACACTACAGCAGTAATTCTTTTTCACCTGCCATCCACAGCAGTCAAACGTGTTATTCTTGTACATTCTTCAGAGAAGAGTGTTAGGCATGTGTGTCTACAGATTGGGCACTCAATAAGTGAGACAGAGGAGCTTCAAATGTAAGTGTTTTTAATTCCCCGTTAAAACCTTGAGAAAATAAGCAAATGCATGGCGGGGGCCTGGGCTGGAAACTATTTTTGAGACTGATCTGCTCACAAGGATCTACTGTAAGAAGCAGGTGAGAAAATGTGTACTTTTGGGGGATGGGGTGAGGCATCAAAGTGAAGGTTGGGCCCCTGGTTTTCAGGCAGAAAGTTTGGGGATCCAGTTGTGACCCTTCCACAAACAATTTGACTTTAAACAGACATATGCTCCATGTGTCTGGGTCATTGCCTCATCTGTACCATGCATATTTTGGATGAGGCCAGCAACTCTTCCATTCTTTTTTTGAAAGCTATAGATTCTTTAAAACAACAACAACATGGGGGGGGGGCATTAGAAATATCGAACTTCTTGACTTTTGGAATCTTCAATTTCTATCAAGGCCCTAGTGTTAAAATAGGTTAGAGCCACAGTAACTCAGGAGAGTAATGAAGACACATTTGAGCTCTGCAACAAACTCAACTGTACGACCCTGGGAGAGTCCCTTCACCTGCCTTAGCCTTCACTTCTGCATACAGAAAATGGGACTGACAGTATGGGGGAGTCATGTATGTGCTTCCATGGCATGCCACTCCACACATGTTAATATTATTCCTGATACCATCTATGTTTAGGAGCATCTGAACATAGCCAACGCCAAAGCATGTTGTACTTCGCCCAGGCACTGACTCATGGGGTCTGCCAGGGCTTCCAAGACACAAGCAGATTTTGTGTTCGTTGGCAGAAGGGACTGCCACAGAGTCAACGTCCCAGAAATTGCTCTTTGAATCCCATAGACCTCTGCTAGCATTTTTGACCCTATGATGCTGGCTTTTTTTTTTTTTTTTTTTTTAAAGAAGACACATTAAAAAAAAAAAAACCCAACATCTTGTCCTGTGTAAGTGGGGTACTTTTGGGGTGTAGCTCCAAAGGGGATCCACCTCCACCCCATCATTCTTCAGTAGGAAAGAAGGATCACGTTAAGCCTTGCTCTGGGTCCAAACTTTATAGAACCCTGTATGCTCAGTAAAACAAATGGTTTCAGTTCCCCGAGCGGCACAGGAAATTGGGGAGTAGGAGCCCGTCCACATCCTCGCTGTGGGGAAGGGTACAGAGGCAGCCACACCATCTGTACAAACTGTGTGGAGTTCAACATGCTTACGGTTAGAAAGGCTTATGATTTATGTTTGCTAGTTAAATATGCTTATGATTTAAACTTATTTTCTCTGGCAAAGAATAAGCTAGTCAGCGCCATAGCATAGCCAGATGATGGGAAATAGAAATATATTTCAATGATATATATTTGAACTTGCTGATCCTTGTAAAAAGCTACTGTTTTCTTTTCTTCCTATAACAAAAGACCTATGAGCCTGTAGGATTCCAGAAATTTTTTTTTTAGTGCATTCATTAGTAAAAGCATTTTAAAAGTTTCTTTTGTTTTGTTTTGTTTTCTTTATGGTAATCACTACACTGAAAGAATCACTGGGAGAGAAAAGGCAGGCATGCATGCATGGTCTTGGCGTCTCAAACACTGTATGTGAGCTGGGAAGGTAAAGCCTGTGCTAACAAAACAACGAAAGTCAAGCTCCAAAAAGTGCCCACTAGATTATTACATAACAGAGCATGCACAGCCACAGTAATTGGACTCCAACATGAGGAGGCACCATGACATTTTAAAGCCTTCTTCTATATCATGCCCTGCCCCTCACAGATTTTGTTAACTTCACTATGTTAAAATTAACTGGGCATCACATACATAATCTTGAACTGCTTACCCCTACAGTGACACAGGAACCTGCAGAGGCAGATGGAAGACATGAGTTTTCAAGCATTTCTGTTTGCTTTGAAGGGATGTATTGTGTAAGCAGAAAGGAAGAGTCAACTTATTTTGCGTGGGTCGGTTGGACAACTGAGCCATGTGGGCACACTGTAGCACCCAAAGAGAAACAAGGGGATGGACTTAATGTAGTACTTAAGTTATTCTAAATAAAAGGTATAAAAAAAAGAATCTGAATATACAAAATATGTTTTTCACGAGGCCAAGCAAGATGAATCCTATGGCAACTGCATTCATTCCATAAACCAAAAAAATCAGGGATCACACAGAACCCACTGCACTGCAGCACTCACGGTGAGGGAGCCGTGCACACTGGAGCCCTTTGGTAGAAAGGTGTGCTGTGCACTGTGCTGGAATAAACAGGGCTATGACAACCACCATAATAGATATCTGGAATGTAATTAAGATAATGAAACTGCATGGGATTTTAAACATGGAGATAAGTTTTTTAGCTTTCTATAAGAACCCAAATCCAGAGTTAAGAATTAGTGGCGACAGATGAGCAAAGATTTCAAAATCAAGGCTTGAGAAAAAGTAACTCTTAAGCACACACTAAATTACTTTCCTAAAAAAAAAAAAAAAAAAAGGAATGTAATAAATTCATAGTGATAGAGTCCCAGATGCAAAACCAGCAAGGATTCTGGTATGAATAAACATTGTATCAAACATATAAATCACTACATTTTTGAGGGAGAAGAATACAGGCTTGCCTTACCTTATCGCTGCAAAAGGCTGGAATAAAAATTACTGGCTTATAGAGGCAACTTCCACGTAGCTGAACATCAAACACTCACAGATACAAAATCAAAAACAACTAGAACAGAAAAAGTTTTCAGTCTGACCTTAAAAATACTGAGCAAATCACTAGATGAGATCAGATCAAAAGGAAGGGCATTACACCAGCTTGTAGCCAGATGTGAAGGGGTCCTGGGGCTGCACAGGGGCACAGATGGTATAAAATGGGGTGGCGGAGGGTGGGGGAGGACTGCAAGCACATCGGAAACATGCGGTAAGCAAACCTGGTTTGGCTTACACAGGTAAGACGGCTTGAAAGAATGACTCCCTTTCAAGCTTCTTTCAAGCCAACTGATAAGATTTTTAAACGTGAGACAAATGTTGCTAGATACCTCCAGCTGAAGTGTGTGCAATGCGTTTAAATTTGAAATTCTCTTGTGTACTGACTCCAAGGGGCGGGGGGAATGCCCCCAGAGGGTAAGCGTAAGGGGTCATGGTGACTTAGTGTAAGCAAATACCAAGGAGCCAGCACCAACAGTGCTTAAGAACACATACAGTGGTTGAAAGCCTCATTGCCTGATTATAGCCTGAGAAACTTGAAGGAAATTCAATATACATCCCAAAACATCCCTGCTTAAGAATAGCAAGCTTATATGTGCATTAACGTATTTAAAGTCTTCAATAGCCCTCATTCATTATGTAAAGTGATAAAACTACACTCCATTTTACTCTTTTAGTAAAAACTGCCTTTTTTTTTTTTTTTTTTGCATGTAACAAGAGATACATTAATTTCCCACCAGAACCTCAGAAGCATTGGTTTTAGGATCATTTTTGTAACACAAAGTTGCCTGTTTAACAGATCACAAATAAACACTTCTTCCCAAACAGATGTTAAAAACATAACAAAAATAAAACAACAACAAAAAATCCAACCTTAATGTTCAAAGGTGAAACTCGAAACATTGTGTTTCATTAAACCATTCAGTCGTTTTTTTCTTTCAGGCAGCAACCAAAACAGTAACATGTAACACACATCCCTGTAAACCCATGATTTCGGAAGGACACAGAGCAATAGAATATCCAAAGGTCAGTTTATTGGATATTCTAACAAGCACACCTGACACACACAGATACAATGAGACTATAAATTTCAGTAGCAATGATGGACAAAAAAAAGTATTGACTTCATGATGACCTTTGCTTACCATCTACAAGCTTTGGGGAGTGTCTATTTGATTCTTTTTAACACTTGTATGTATTAAAGACTCCCTCCAGTTTAGTAACAGCTTGCCTAAGCTACGTTTAGAAAGTGACAATTAATTTTAGTGGAAACTCATTCCCAGGCTACTTTGATAGTCCTCTGAACAGTTTTGCGGTATTTTACATGCGCTTTTATAGCTCTGTAACATTCATTTAATCTTGTTCAATGATGCTGAACCCCAGATGCCATAAGACATTATAGAAAAGTAGTTACTGCACATATGGAGTAGCTACTTTTTTCTGAACATTAATTTTTCTTCTCTTAACAGGCTAAAATGTTTAGAAAAGAGAAAAGCCGTGGCTCTGTATTAAAGGTTTATATTATGGACTTCCAGAAATGGGTTACTTATGATTGCTGTGGTCCTAGCCATAAAGTTCTTATTTATGAATATCTTCCCTTTGAGTAGTAATGGTTTTTTCCAAGATTGTTGGTGCTCTACCCTGATATCACTGTAACCAGGAGAGTTTGGGGTGTGTGTGTGTGTGTGTTGTGTAGGGGTGGTCCTCATCAGTTACATCAAGAGGTTGGATATAATCAGAGGTTCTCAATTTCTTAAGGTCTAAAGACTTACATTAGCAGATGCCCAAAGCTCCAGGGTGTAGCTGGGGCATGTGCCTGATAAGCTAGCCTCCTAGTGGTCCTTCTGCATGCTAAGCAGGCAGACACACTGGTGGATGATCTCGAAGGTCCCTTCCACTCTCGAATTCTATGTCTTTGGGTTCTCTTTTAAATCTCGAGTCCCATTAGCACCCTGAAGGATGATGACTGCTTTCCGGCTTCCGCAGATTAAATAGAAGAAGTCTTCCTGCTTATCCACATGCAAAATAAGCAAATAAACAGAAAACTAACCTTCTAACAGTCTAGTTAGATGGCTAAGGGATCAGTTGGGGTTTTTCTTTTTTTTTTTCTTTTTAATATATTTTATTAATTTATTCATATTAGATCTCAATTGTTATACCATCCCTTGTATCCTCCCATTCCTCCCTCCCTCCCATTTTCCCCTTACTCCCCTCCGCTAAGACTGTGACTGAGGGGGACCTCCTCCCCTTATATATGCTCATAGGGTATCAAGTCTCTTCTTGGGTTTTTCTTATCTAGGGTGAGAGGGAGCCTATCTAGGTGCTCTAGCAGCTCACCTTCCAAATGATTTTTCTGTTTGTTCTCTGCCCCCCCTTTTATTCTGCAACTCTTCCAAACTCTTAAAGTAACTTGAGGTGATATATAAAGCACACATAGGCAGCCCTCTACTTTAACCTCATAAATTTGCATTCTTAAAGGCATTTTATAATTATCTAAAAAGAAAGAAATCCTAATAGTTTGTCATCATTAGCTAATCAAATATTGATAACACATTCCCTGTATTCTTATGTGTATTTTTTTTTTTTTCTCTTTATAATACTTAAAAGACCAAGGAGCGGCTGGGAGCTGAGATGTTTAAAAGTGTGTGTGGAGAATTCTGTCTGTGATTCGTTTTTATTGCCCGTATGAGGATTAAATGTCCATAATTTGTATGCTCCCTAAAGAAAGGTTTGTGAAGGCCTATAGAAGCATGCAGAGAGATCTTAAACTAATCTCCCATACAGAGCAGGACTCCGCTGCTGGTCTAGGACTCTCAGCTGGAAGGCAGCGCCACCATGTGATCATTGCAAATGCTGTCAGTTTCCTGTGAACAGGAAAGTTGGGATTCTTGGGGGAGTGGAGCATCTATCTGACAGCAGAAATCTACCTCCTCCTGTCACTCACACTACAGTGGTCTCTAGACCCCAAATCTAACACCATTCAGTCAGGGGAATGAGAAAGAATGAGCCGCTGTTGACAGGAGGATGCCCGCGTGTGTGTTGTTACTACAGCCAGAGTGGGTCAGAGGCTGGCAGACACATTGTCTTTCCTGCTTAGAAGCCTTTGTAGATTACAGTTCACGGACTTCAGTGCCCAGCTCTCCTGATGGCTCAGGCTTCATCCTTCAGCCAGCCACAAGTTCAGCCAAAGCTCAGCTGCTATACTGTATATTGTGTCTACTGGACGGGATCCCACCTAACGTTTAAGACTGCATATCCAGTGTAGACATGCTAAAGCGAGGGATGGGGGGTGGCTCACAAGGGTCTAGTGAACTGAACCTTACAGTTTCTCAGAGTCTTGCTTTCCTTCTCCTGTTTGTTCTCTGTCAAGGGGCTCATGAATTAAATCACAGCATGGCAGGTTTGTGGGTCAATTTGGAAATAGAAGACAGCTAGGGAGAAAGAGAAAATCTTAAAAACATTCAGAAAGCGCTTACAAAAGTCACAGAAATGCTTCAGGGACAAGTCTTTCATGGCTACTGCTTGTCCTGATTCCGTGCGTGCAACTCTCCTGATGCAGGCATGAGTCAAAGGGGACGGTTGGATGGAGGGGAAAACACACTGGGTTCAGCCAGATTACCTGGCTCTGCCTCACAGACTGAAGACTTACAGGAGAAGGAAGAAAGGCCCTGGCTTCTGTGCATCGCTCTGCAGAGCACACAGGGCGGCACCTGGCTGTAGGACTCGGCGGAAGGATCAAGTGTCTACTGGAATCTACACTTACCCCAGCAGTGGCCAACATGGCTGAACTGCTCTGACACCAAGTCACATGCCCTAAGTGTTGCCTCTATGTCCCCAGAGCATCAGCTTCTTCAAGGAGGCAATGAAAGGCCTTAAACTGCTTAAGTAAGCTCAGTTCTCACAAAGGCAATTATAGCTAAATATTCAATTAAAACCATTTTCAAAGTAAAACTTGACAAAAATCCACTCAAAGTAATTCAGATGACAGGTTCTGAACGCTAGGCAGGTTAAATCCTTCACATGGTCAGTGTTTTCCAAATACAAACAGTTGCAGAAGTTCACTGGGACAAAAAAAAAAAAAAAAAAAAAAAAAAAAACCCAAAACCAACAACAACAAAAAAAACCCTACTTTGTGTGCTTGTCATGTTTCGTGTTCATGGACAATAGAAACTCGAAAGCATTAACATGAGCCTAACATTCCTATTTATTTTATTTTATTTTTACTTCAAAAGCTACATACATGCAAAAATTGAACATGTCATCACAAATGTTTTAAATAAAGTTCAAAAATAAAAATTCCTCAAGATTTATTTACTTATGGAAATATATATGACAATTATAATAAATGAAGTCAATTATATTCTCTTTGCTAATCTACCAGAAAAATACCTATATTATAAAAGGGAATTTCATATCCAGAATAAATTTTAAATCCTTGAGTTGTAATTTTAAAACAAGTTTGGAAAGTGTTCAGAGAGATGCACATCTTTTAGACAATGGGGTTTTTCTAGAAGGATCAAATTCCCTAATGAATGGAACTTTTGAGAGACTTTTAAGCTCAGGAAAGAAGAACCTGCTAAACTCTAGTTATTCTGCAATGCGAGTGGAGGCCAGGACTTTTATAAACAGATGCTATGGAGAGCCATTCAAAACATCCCATCTGGATGGGGAATATTATTTACAAATGCATGTGGAAGGCTTAGAGCTGCCCCATCTCTCCTTCCCACAGTTCAAGGGGAATTAAAAATTAGCCCTTTTGAGACATTTAGAAGCTGCCGTGGTCTTGTGGCTGAACCCCCAGTCAGCAGGAGGGAGGCCCCTTCTCACTGAAAATTACCAGGGGGTGAGGCGAAGCTGAGAGGGAAACTGCAGCATTTGGGAGCAGTTGCGATACTGTGAGAGGTCTTCTTCTACTGAACCTGCGTTTCTTTGGTAGTATAATCCAGTATCTAACAACACAGTTAATAGGAGTGGGATGCACTCAGGTTCAACTGTGTGGGCGCCTAGGTGCTTCCTTCAACAGTGTGCAAACTGCAGGGAAAAGAGGTCGACGCTCAAAGGCGTCGATTTTCCGCAAGGACGCATAACAGGGCAGGAATGAGGGCTCACTTAACAGAAGATGTGAGAACTGATTTGGAAAGTCTAAAGTGGGTAAAACGTGCTGGAGCCCGGGAAGCAGCTCCATGCCACACAAGGAATACACTTCGCCTCCGCTATAAGCCAGAAGTCTCAGGACAAACCATGGGGCTTTTGTTTGCAAAGGCCAGATTGGGATTCTGCTTAGAATTACTTGCACAGTGGTCCCCAAAACCCTAGAGTTTGATTTTTTGAGCCTTATACTGCTCTTTAAAGGGGATTTAAGATGCGTGTGCTGTCAGTGAGTACGCTTTCCACGGAACTCACACACAAAGGAAACAATGCCAGCTCACAGTGTGCAGGCAAGTGTCACAACAATTTATCAGAAAGGGATTTTGCTAGGCAAGGCTCCCTCCTGATGCCCTGTGGCTTCGCAGGCAGTCCTGTGGCGATTATGCAGATGTTCCTTAACAAGGTACAGTAGAGTTACCCAAGGGGAACCCAATTCTTATGCCTCAATGAAAGGGAGTGCAGAAAACAATAATTACCCTGAAGAAGGAGTCTTACGGGGGAGGGGGAAGAGTGCAAAGAACAGAGAATTTAGAAAGCTTTAAAAAATTATTTTCTTTTTCTTTTCTTTTCTTTTTTTTTTTTTTTAAAGCAAGTGATATGATGGCAGAAACCCCCACGCTCTCCCCCAACCCCACCTGCCACTTTGAGTCCTAACGGCCCAGTCTGCAAGGACAGAAACCCACTCTAAATGGACCAGCATCGGGCTCCGGCAAGTCTTCTCTTCACTCTCCCTCCTGTTAAGACCGTTTCCAAAACCAATCAGCAAAGGACAAAGAATTCTTTACAGAGTGCAATTAGTGTTTTCCACGTCCACCTTCAAAAGCATGATGCTCTTCATGGGCTAAAGGACAGAAAAAAACAAAAAAGAAAAGAAGGAAAGAAAACTTTAAGCAAAGGATGGGCCAACCCTTCTCTCGGCACCTCATTCAGCTTCCCCAGATGCTGGCAAGGACTCAAATACATTTTTTTCCTTTTTTTTTTTTTTTTTTTTTGCCAGTAACTGTTAGCTAAGGCGTGCATTTCCTGAGAAACGTAATAAT
This sequence comes from Acomys russatus, assembly GCF_903995435.1. Classification (NCBI taxonomy): domain Eukaryota; kingdom Metazoa; phylum Chordata; class Mammalia; order Rodentia; family Muridae; genus Acomys; species Acomys russatus. The sequence continues at coordinate 27,883,413 of NC_067149.1, forward strand.
GAAAATTAAAACAAGGAATAAACAAGCTATGGGCATGCTGCCTGTTTCTTCTTGCTGTGCCTGGGGGGGATGACTCATCCACACAAGCTGATGAGGAGAGTATGTTGGGCTCTAGGCAAACGCTACAAGGAAAAGGAGCCCCACAAAAATGCATGGGAAGGGGGGGGGAGGGGAGCCTGTGACCCAAGACAGAGCCATTCACAAGCCTACCTTAAAGAATAAAATAACACAAAACAAAACAGAACCATACAAGAGGGCGTGGGAATTATATTATGCCCCCCTGCTTCTCAACACCTTCTGTGGGAAGTTTCATGGAACTGATGGATCTACTATTATCCCCAAAACCTTACCCTGCACCTCAGGGATTTTCATAGTTTGTCTCGTGGAATTACTAATAAGGAAGCTGACAATACAAAATATGCTTTTCAAAGACTTACAACTTCTTTAAACTGGGAGATAAGAAATGGGAGACCCCCTGAGACACCCAATATTAGCTGTAACGCAGAGGGCCAAGTTTGAGTGCACGGTGCCTAACTGTCACTATATGGCAAGGTCTGATACAGCCGGGGCTGGTAAGTCCGAGTGCTCACTTCACCTCCATAGCTCCTCCTGTTCTTGGTTTGTTTTAAAGATTTATTTATTTAATGTAAGTACATGAGTGCTGTATCTGAATGTTCACCTGCAGGCCAGAAGAGGGCGCCATATCACATTACAGATGGTTGTGAGCCACCATGTGGTTGCTGGGAATTGAACTCAGGACCTCTGGAAGAGCAGCCAGTGCTCTTAACCACTGAGCCATCTCTGCAGCTCCCCATTCCTGTTTTTAATATAGACTACCAAGGAGAGTGACAGCTGCTGTCCTTCAAGATCATCTCAGGCAGTGACTCCAGGCAGCAACTCATCTAGATAAGCCACTGGGAAAGAGCACCTTGGAACTCCCAGGGTGACTAGGGCTGTGACCTAACATCCACCCAAGTTTAACTGCAGTTCTCTCACAATTACAACTTTTAATTATCTAACTTTTAAAATATTTTCTTTACTTGGGTATGTTTCTGCATGCCCAGGTACACTTACATGTGAAGGGCATTGTATGGGGTGGGATGGAGGGAGACTGAGAGAAGAGGGGAGGCAGAGAATAATCCTGGCAGCTGTTTCTCAGATGCTGGCCATCTTAAGTTTTAAGAAAGGCTCTCTCAGTGGCCTGGAACTTGCTAAAGGCTAGCCTGGCCAGGAAACGCCAGAGATCCACCTGTTTACACCTCCCCAGTGCTGGGATTATAAGCAGATACCACCACACTTAGCTTTTGACTATTCTCATGTTTGTGACACTTTCTGTATGTGTATATGTGTCTGCGCATGTATGTGTGTGTGCGTGCGCGGTGTGCATGTGTGTAGATGGGATGTGCATGTTATGTGTGTATCTGCATATAGATGTATGTGGCGTGTGTATACTTATGTGGGGTATGTGTGAATGTGTGTGTAGTGTGTATGTGGATATGGTATGTGTGTATGTTCACGTGTGTGTACGTGTGTCGTATATCTTTGTATACACAGATGTGATATATGTACATGCTGAATGTGCACCTAGTTAGGCTGCTACAGATACTTGTGTCACATGTTTAGAGGCTGTGGAAGGACACTGGGTGTTCTGCTTTGTCATTTTCTGACACATTCCTTTGAGACAGGCTTTTTCACTGAACTTGGGGCAGGATTAGAACCAAAGAGCACGGGTGAGCCTCCTGTGTCTGTCCTGGTGTGTGTAGCAATGCTCAGCCTTTCACATGGATGCTAGGATGTGAACTCAGAGTTTCAGACTGTCATGGGTGCTGGGAACTGAACTCAGGTCATTTGCAAGGGCAGTATATAATCCTGACCGCTGAGCCATCTCCTCAGGCCCTAACCCTGGATATTTTTAAATGTGGGTTCCGGGGATTGAACTCAGGTTCCCCCTTGCAGAGCTAGCTCCTCTACCCTAATCTTGTCTTTAAGAAAGATGTTTTAGGGCAGACACTAAATAAAACATAGACTGGTCTTCAGTGAAATATACTATGTTTCAGGGCCAATTTGAGGAATCGTAAGATGACAGCAATGCTGATTTACAGATTATAAATCCAAAGGCAGTGATGATGCAAAGGTTTCCCTTATCTTTAGCTGTGTGGGGTCAGGATAGCCACAATTGAACACTTAAGTGCCAGTGGTCAGAACAGCAGCGGTGTGTACACTGCAGTACTCTGAGCATCTGGGCATGGAGTGCCATTTGTCATCCCTGGGGAAACTGGGGAAGCAATTAAGAGAACTGTTCTCAGATCCAAGAGCCAGCAGACATTTTAGTAGTAATCCACGCAATTCCTGATTGCTGAAGAAGCCATAGAAAATAACACAAATGAGTGCTTCTTTATGTAACCAGGTACTGATAGGTACTAGAACTTAATAGTGATATCATTTTCATGTGTCACAAAACAGTTTTGCTCCCCCCCCCCCCAATCACATGAAAATGTAGAGACCGCTCTCTGCTGCACCCACATGGAATGACGCAGGGTGGAGAGAGCAGAGAGGCTGGCTCAGCTTCACTTCTGGGCTCTCCCACGCCTGCCCTACACAATGTTCACACCAGATAAAGGCCTTTGTCTTTTAGCTTTCCAAGGAACTTAATGGAACTAGGGAGGGTGTGTGTAAATTGTGAGTTGCTCACGCAAATCACCAATCTGGATGGGGAAAAAGAAAAAAAAAAAACCTCATACTAAATGCCAATGTCCAGTTCCTCATCTGCCCACTGGAGGCCAGGACTAGATATACTAGGCTTCTCCTGGCCATCCAGTCAGCTAGCCAGCTAGCTTCTACAAACTCCAGAGCACCAGATTCCCATTAACCAGACAAAGGTGACATGAATTGGCCAGCCACTTCCAGCCTAGCTCACCCAGGACTGTCCCTCACCCTGTGAACCAGTTTCTGTCCAGATCTCATTTTTCCAGATCACTTCTACAACATGTGCTGGCCACTGTGCCAAGTAAAGGACAGTCTGCTTCATGTCAAATAATGTAGGGAATTTCAATTTTTTATTTGCACAGTCTGAGCTTTTAAATGTTAATGGGTGTCATTAAAAAGCGTTTTTTTTTTTTTTTTTTTTTTTTGCTTAGACCTGCAGCTAGCTCCTTCTGACTCACACACCTGACAATGTTAACTACCTTCAGGGTGTCTGTTCAGCTTTGATTCATCTGGCCTGGGTACAACTCCCTTTCTCCTTGCTTGGTGTCCCCGCACCACACACCCCAACAACTCCTGTCAGCCTCCCCACCAGCTAAGCAGGGAACCGCCTGCCCTTGGCCATTCTTATGTGACTATGCCTTGGTGCTAAAGCTGGGGCCTAGTTACCTAGAGGGATATTGACTTCATGCTGAGGTGCTGACCAGTTGGTTACCTGTCAATTTGTCCACAGAATTGTAAAGTAGAAGGAACCTTGGAGATCATCTGAGACCAACCTTCCAGATGCTCATGTGAGAGAGTGAAAGTAGGGTCAATTTTGACCGCTTAGGGTCACACTGTTGAAGTATAGCAAAAATCCAATGACTCCCAACCTCTCCACTACTGAGTCGTGTTGGGCAGACTCAAGTGTGGGCCCCATTTGAACTTGGAACTAACTCATATTTCCTTTTGCAGTTTCTGTTAGTTAGTCTTACAGACTGGAAACCATAGAACACACTGGAGACCTTTGGGTATCTGGGGTGAACTAGAGTTGCTATGTCCCTATGGAACAGGAATGGTGTCTGTGTGCCTGCCCTGTCTCCATATTGCACAGTCAAGAGCAGTTCTTCGGTATGTATTTCTCTGCCTTTTATTTTAAATTTTCCCCATGTGGATCCTGATCCTTTCATAGTGGCTACAGGAGTCCTCCCAGGGAGGCCTGAGTTTTCACACTAGGGCAGTGACACAGTTTTAATTTGCTTAGCCTCTTGACAAGGACCTAGACTAGTGAGACAAGGATAAAGTGTATTTCAGAGATTCTAAGATGCCCCTTCTCTGTCCCCTGCAAATTAAAAAACTTCTAGAATCAAGAGTGCATCCTGGTTTAGCTGAAAACCTTTTATTGTTTTCTTCTTTCTTTAAGTACTAAAATAATAGGGTGTGTTACATTCAAGAGCACCTTAGAGTCAATGAAATATAATAGTAAGAAAAAAAAATGGGTTAGTGACTTCCAGAACGATTTGAGACATAGAAAAATCTATCATGGATGTGTGTGGGGCTGTCTGTCATTTCCTCTAACTTGCTATTGAAAGTGTAGCCCATCATTTGACCTACCGAACATTGGTTCGAGCATGCTAGGATGCTTTCATTATGAGAAAGATGACTGTAAGGAGCACACAGAAGCAATGGACACAGAGCACAATGGAAACAATGGGTCCACACACTGTTCACACCAAGAGCGGTCTGCACCACCGCAGGTGAATTCTGGGTGACTCTGCCACAGTCACCATAATGAGGAAGTGGTAGCATTTCAACAGAACTGCCAATCACGCCTGAGAGTCCTCCATAGGTAGAGATGTTTGACATGATAAAACTCCTATGAAGGGATGATTGAGCATCTGCCTGCCAGCTCACTGAATGACTTGTTTGTTGTTGTTATTATTTCCAATAGAATATACTTTCCTCTGACAAATTTAAGATCAGGTTTAACTATATGAAATAATGAGCACAATGTATATCTGCTTTTCCAATTCATGGACTTAGGCATGTATAAAATCTCATTTTAAGTTTTGCAACTAAACTTGATTTAAAAAAAAAGAAAGAAAGAAACAAAGAGCATTGTGCTGAATTGTTTTCTGCATTAACAGAGTCTTGAGTGGTTCTACCTTCACCTCGTTTGCCATGTACTTCTATCTCTAGAAGTCTGGTGGAAGAATCTTGAAAATAGTGATGGGAAATGAGGCACTTACGTTTATAAAACACAGCTTTAAAGGGTACGTGGGGCAGGAGCTCATGGATCTTCTCCAGCACCGTCGCTTCGCCCACTACTGAGGCGTTGACGTTCCAGACCTGAATGACATCCTCTCGGTCCCGGACGCTCACACTGACTCCTATTACCTCGTCATCTGAGGGGAAGAGGAGGAAGGGCAAGAAGTTAGGAGACAACAACCAGGCAGCTCACACGCATCCAGGCACACAGCTGCGCCTTTAGCTGTGAGTTACAGATGAGATGGGGACGCGTCGCTTCTGTGGGGGACTGCTGGGGGACGTTAAACTCAGTACAGACAGACGCTGCGAGAGCCACATCGCATCCAGCCAGGGACTCAATAAACAGAGTGTTCAAGCCAAGGGAATCTTCCAGATAAGTAATTTTACCCTTTTCAACACGTTATCCAAAGCTCTCTGTCACTTTCTGACTCTGTTTTGATGAGGCTTTCTAAAATAGGTTGCATAATTCCCTGCCCTCTGAGAGCCAAGTGAACTCAGATGAACTTTTTGCTTGAAGCCTAGTCTTCTGTGTTATGAGCAATAAGGCTTTCTGTGACTTCCTGCTAAGCCTCTAGAGGTTTTGGGGCTGGTAGCACTATCTGCCCCGAACCTCGCAGGACCCAGACTCTGTGTCCTGTTGGCTCCTCTGTTCTGTGTGCTTTGTCTGCCCTTTTCCTGGTCACTCCGCCCTCTGGTGCTTCCTTCTAGCAATCACCCTTCTGACTGTGTCGAACCATGGACCATTAAAGAGCTCATAGCTACCCATTAGCATTATGGGTAAAAGAAGGCGAAGTGTCTTCTGAGTGACACTCTACCATTGCTGTCCAGTGGAGAGTCATTAGACATTTACCTACACTGATAATGTGGCCTTTTTCCAACATGGGGTTAGCACGGAGGCACTTGAGCATGGCAGCTGGACAATGAACCTACTGTTCCAGCATGCTCCTGTGCAGCCACTCTGTCCACACTAACTGGAAGCAATAGGTAGAAGTGGAGGCTTCTGACTCGAAGCTTTGCACGTTCATGGCACATCCATGAAGCAGAGACAGCCCCCTGTATCTGCATGCTCTGCGCCAACGAGTAGCACACAAGAGAGAGGCATTACCACAATTAGGGACTTTGATGTTACCTGACCCATACTGCCTGATTTGCCATCGACTGCAGTCTGAAGGATTCATGTCATCAGTTTTTCTACCTGACTCCTGGACATGTGAGCATGTTGGGCATTTAATATGATTTATTCAGTGGCACACCCGCCTACTCAGAGAAACCATTTACTGTGAAATACTTCCCTTTCCCCTCCATTGCCTTCTCCCCTTCCTTCCTCTCAGCCTGGTTTTCTTTATAAATGAATTTGGCCAAGGCTATGGTAGAGGGTCTGACACCTTGTGAACATGTATGCACGTGTTCAAGACCAGGCAAGACCGGACTACAGTGTTGAAGGTTGGATTGATGGCACCCAATGGAGGAGAGAAAGATGAGGGAAGATTGGAGGGCGAAGGACATTAATGTCCACTTTTTAATACGTAGACTCGTGACAAGGACGTGATTAATTCGTGACTTGCTGCTTGGCTCCACAGCCTGTAATGTGGGGACTTCTCTACCCATACACCATATTCAAACACAAGAAAAGCAAGACTGCATCTGCTCGTGGCCAACCCCAGAATCTGTCATCTCACCAAGATGAGATGAGATGATAAATTCCATGTAAAAATAAAATTACTACATAAAGAAAGAAGTGACCCAGTGTTCCACTCTCTAGAAGGGCCAGGACACCAATGACCCAGATTTGGGGGAGACATGAGTGTTTCCCAGTCCTTTGCGATTATCCTTTCACACACTACTGGTAATGGGGAGGTCACCAACAGATGCCAAACAGTGCACATGGTCATTATTTCAGTTTGGCTTGGCAGGAATAGCTGAGTGCAGCCCTTTCGCAAACAGTGTTGTAAAAAGCCCACAGCTCTTATGAGAAGGCACATCCATGGTGAATCGGCCAGCAACACCGGGGCTATGGCAGAGCCCTGAGAGCAGGAGACAGTGGGGCCAGGAGGATCCATTGTTTCAAATGCTCTGTGGTTGCCTCAAGTGACAGAAGAATTGAGCCTCTTTGCTCACTACGGGGTCTTTTCTATTACTTTTGACTATTCCTGGGCTTCTGTGTTTATAACTACACAGAGGGTGCACTTTGGGCTGGGCAATATAAAGTTGTTAGCTTCTCTCCATTGGAACAGAAGAAATCTGCACTTGTAAGACCTTTTCATCTTAACACACACTTTGTCTGAAGTGAGTAAAAGTGATGTGGAAGGCAGTACAGAAAGGCTGAATGGCAAAGCACCCCCACCCCCCCCCCACCCCAGCGAGGTGACTGTGAGATTGATCATGGGACTGTCAAGAGCTCTCAGGCAAGAGCTCTGTGACAAGAGCTCTCGGAGACAGCCTAAATCTGGGTGCCAACTGATTCACGCTGGCTCACAAAAAACAGTATCAAAACAGCAAAGGAAAGCAGATAAAACCCTGAACCAAAAGCAGAATAGAAGAAAACAAAAACAAACAAGAAAACACTCCACAAAACTTTACTTATCTGTATCCTCAGGAAAGGAGTGCCCCAAGAAGAAAAGAGATCTCAACACAAGCAGATAGCATTGTAAGAAGCCCAGAGCTCTTATAAGAAGGTAAGTCTGTGGTAAAATACATAACGTTTACATGGGGAATTGGCCAGGAACATCATATTCGCATTACGTAATTATTTTATTTTTACATGAAATTTATCATCTCATCTCATCTTGGTGAGATGACAGATTCTGAGGTTGGCCATGAGCGGATACAGTCTTGCTTTTCTTTTCACTTGTGTTTGAATATGATGTAGTTATAAACACCTCTCTGGATGCTTCTGTGATAAACTCAAGGTAAACAAAAGGGGCTCCCAGGGGGGAAGAGGTGCGACTGTGGCAGCGTTCATGGCTAGAGTAAGAGCCATGGTTCCTGTCATGGCTCTCTGAAAGCCACTGGGTGTGTCAAAGCCAAAGGCAAGGCCTGAAGCTAGAAGCTGAAGAACCTTGGCTGAAAGGTCCCATCTTTGTCTCCCTGTGTCCACCTCTCTGTGCAGAGACAGAAGAACAGGAAGAAGAAGATAAAACGAGATAGAAGGAAGAAACTATTCCTTTCCACCCACAGACCCCAGTAGGCATGCCAGGCACTGTCCCTTGCCGAAGATGAGGCAGCGACAGGAAACCTACTACAAACTATGCTAGCCCACTGATGAAGACTTTCCTTTTCTTTCTGACGATTCATACCTCATGAATAACTGTCATGAGAGGAAATAATATAAGCCTATACATATGTACACATATACATACATTTACGCATGTTTTTATAGATGTGATATATAGCCAGCCCTTGATATTTATGAAGAATAAGTTCTAGATCCCATCCATACCATGGATGCTTAAGTCCTTTATATAAAAGATCATTTGCACATAATGTTTATTTAGGTATTTATTTTGGAGCAGTTTATTTTTGCACACCAGGTGGGCGCTGTACCACAGCACTATATTGCCAGGCCAAACTTATTTTGAATCATCTCTTTTTTACTTATACTATTTAATGCAAATGGTGTGCAAGTCATCTGCATTGCGTTGCTTCTTGAATAACAAGGGAAACGCATGTGCGTGCTTAGTTCAGATACTGGTCACGTTTTCTACTGTTTTTGATCTGCGAATCCACGGGTGCAGGATCTGAAGACGGGAAGGGCTGACCGTACACACGTGTAATATGCACATGTGCTTACATACGCCAATCTCAGACCAAAACCCAAACTGCTGAAACAAGTCTAAAGTACGTCACAGCTACAAAATCAACACCTTGCAGGCAGGTAGAAGGACTACATGTGAACACAACGGTCCGTGAGTAACAAACACGAGGCAGGCAGACCAGGTATGGACAAGTGGGTGGTGGCCTCCTTACCTGCTGCTGCGCAGTCTGTGAACTGCTCCCCAATGGTCGCTAACAACAATTCTTTCCAAACTGTGGACTGACATAGGAAAGAACAGAAATAAAAACAAGGCGGTTTAGGCAATTACCACCACAGACGTGAACACGTACAAACATACAGGCATACATAGGTGCAGCTTGCAAATGACTGTGCCCACACAGACACACGTGATCCAGGGCCTTAACTGCTAGGGCCTGAACTCCAGAAGAACTGGGGGCCAGCATGCCTTCAACTCTACTCTCCTATGTCTTGTAACTCTTAAAGTGTACCAACCCATTACATCTGAGTGCCATTAGGAAAATCCTTCTTTGTTTTTCTCTTGCAATTGATACAATCCTTAAAATGTTACCAGCAAGATGTTACTCAAGTCAAGAATGTTAAGAAACACTGTTATTTACTGATGCTAGAGACTGGCAAAATTCCATTTGCTGCTGACAGGTTGTTTGCGCTGAGTGATAACTTTATGTACTACTGAACACACACAATTTCCCTTGAAATAATGATTAGCCTGCGTTCATTGCACTCTGCCTCCTGCCAGTGAGAAGCACCAGAGCTGTCGACTAATGCTGTCGAGTAAATAAAATCCACTCATCGGACACTGGAAGCTCAATGGCTCTCCCAGTTTTTCCCCTGGAAAAGGGTTAGGCTTCTCCTTGCCTTGATTCCTAGGATGTGAGGCCTCCCATAGCCTGGTCTGAATCATGAGAAGGGGCTCACTTTATTTTTTTGACCTGGGCAGGCCGTGGCCGTGAGTGCCTCCAGCCTCCCTCTGAGAAGGAATAACAACACAACTGACCTCACAGGGTTGTTTCAAGTATAACGTTTGTTAATAACTGCTTTGCGTAACTACTGCACCAAGGGGGCTCAACATTTAAGATTGCACCATAAATAGCAGCATGCATCCATATGCCAGGCACTCGGTATACATTAACTGTAACAATGCTTATTATTACATTCTAATGAGCTTGCAGCAGCTGCTTATCTTTTAACCAAGGCAACAACATCTAACCAGGGAGCCAAGGTGAACCTGTAACTCCCCAAAAGGCTTATGTTTCCTAGACCCCTTCTCCCATCTGTCCAGTTTTGATCTTGAGCCCATAGGTAATGAAGCTAAGATGGGAGCGGAGAGCATGGCATGCGTTCCAAACATGCTCTGTCTGGAACACAGGCCGTTCCAGCCTTCCAGACCTCTAAAGGCACGCTGAGACATAAGAGCCCAGGACCCTGGCTAGGCTAGACAAGAAAGTGTATTGGTGCCTGAATTCGGCCTAGAGCTGGCACGATGGGCCAGGACAACCCTGCCTTGAACAGTTTTCTATGGGTACAGGCATCATGATGACTTCCACTGGAATTCCAAGTCTAGGGTAAGTAAATAAAGCACATAAATAGGCAAGGTCCCGGGGTGGCTCCCCATCACCTCAAAAATAAGCAAGCAAATAAGTGAAGTAACACACATGAAGGGGGGAAGCACTGGGTGAAATCTAAGACAACTTAAGGGCATCTTGCCCTCTCCTCTTTTCTGGCCGCTCTCTCTTAGCAGGGCAGAGGGTTTCATACACCTTGCCTGACTCTCATTTAGCTCCTCCAGTGTTTTCCATGTTTGCAAGGTAATAATCAAATTTGCAGCCCTGACAAGAGCATCTGGTTGTAACCTCAAGTGTGGGCTCACAGGGAAATGACTCCTGCCCCATGTGTGTGGCTTCCCAGAAGCATTTTAACTCTTTGAGCATAACTGCATGAAAAGAATCTGGAAAAAAAAATGCCCTTCTGTCCATTTTATTTCTAATGATTTTATTACTCATGTAATTAGTGGGGTGTGCATACATGTTTGTGTATGTGTGTGCAGAGACATGTGGTGGCCAAAGGTTGATCTCTGGTGTCTTTCTCAGTCATTTCTCCATCTTATTTTTGAAAGTGAGGATCTTTCACTGAACTGGAGCTCACAGTTTTGCCTAGACCAGCTGGTTGTCAAGTCCCAAAGACCCTCCTTTCTCTGCCTCCGTATCACTGGGTAGCAGGTACTCACAGCCACACACAGCTTTTTCACATAGGTCCTGGGGTTTGGAACTCAAGTCCTTATGCTTCCATGGCCAGCAGTTTACCAAATGAGCCGTCTCCCAAGCCCTATTTTTGATATTTTGCACAGGGTCTCACTGAATACGTATTAAGATTTGAACTCATGATTCTCCGACCTCTATCTACACCTTCTGGGATCAGAGGGGCATGCTCCCATGTCCAGACCATTCTGTTTGTTTTTGTGTAAGAAATTTTCTGTTTCCCCAGGGCTTAATGCATGCTGCTTTTTTAAGGCATATTATGTTCATGTTACAGTACTGGGTCTACTCCTGGGGAATCTTGCTGAGGCATGCCCAGGTTCATGAACCTCAATAAATGGGGAGCCCCCTAAGTGTCCCTATTTTCTATGTAATGATCCCTAAGGAGGTACTTGTGTCTTTAGCCGGGATTGCAGAGCCTTTGGCAGGAAGGACCCTGCTCTCCTGTGGGAGGTCAGTTTGCATGTGTTAGGCATGATGAGGAAACAGCTAACAGAAAGATGTACCTTTGCTCTAAGGTGTGCAGGCTCTAGACCAGGGATGCCACTGCACCATTTCTGAAGAGTCACAATTACACATTTCCTTATTCTCTCTCTTTCTCTCTCTCTCTCTCTCTCTCTCTCTCTCTCTCTCTCTCTCTCTCTCTCTCTCTCTCTCTCTCTCCCCCCCCCCTCTTTTTTGAGACAAGGTTTCTCTGTGTAGCCTTGGCTGTCCTGGAACTCACTTTGAAGATCTAGCTGACTTTTAACTCATAGCTCTACCTGCCTCTGCCTCCTGAGTGCTGGGAATAAAGCTGGGCCCCCACAACACCTGGCTTTTCCAATTACACATTTTCAAGGTGATAGCATTAAGTGATCATCACCAATGTGAGAAAATGACTTTCTCTACCTAGGGCTGCCAGTTCTGGGAGATGATCAGCAGAGACATACCGTGCTGTCCTTGGGAACTTTCATCTTCCACACGCCACCCTTTGCATTACTCTCTTCCTCCCTACATCAAAGAACAACATTTAAAGTTGCACTCCATGACAAAGGAGTATTTCTATTTCCATTTAGTTTAATACTAGCTGTTGTGAAAAAGCGAAAGTGCACAGATATTTTTCAGTAAACATTCCCCAGCCCTGTGATTAGGAACAAAGGTAGAAGAATGCAAAAGTTCGGCAACGGAGATGAGAGAGGGAGCAACATGGAATTAGCTGGGATGGGGACAAGGGTGGGTGCAGGATACAAGGTCCCAGGGGCCCCCTGACTCTCTGGGAAAGGACACTTGATGCAACTGATTTGCAGGTGTAAAGACCTATATATCACAAGGCATATTCATGATATTGTCTCATTTAATTCACATGTAAACTTGGGGTCACAGTGTTCCTGTGATAGGCTAGGGTTTAATAGCCACAGCCTGTCTAGGAAAAGCACCTCAGTTTCCCTGTAAGAGGCATTCTGGTAGGGATGATTCCATACCCTAAGGGTAAAGACAAGCTTGTATCCTAGTTTTGCTTATAAGACTATTGTTTTTGGGGCTGGAGAGATGGCTCAGAGGTTAAGAGCACTGGCTGCTCTTCCAAAGGTCCTGAGTTCAATTCCCAGCAACCACGTGGTAGCTTACAGCCATCTATAATGAGATCTGGTGCCCTCTTCTGCCCAGCAGGTGTACATGCAGACAGAGCACTGTATACATAATAAATAAATACATCTTTTTCTTTCTTTTTTTTTTTTTAAGGCAGTTGTTTCTTCCACATCTGCATGATTGGCCAGGGATAAAGAGTTGACCCACAGTGAGTCAGAGGTGATGAGCCCTGGATTTTATTGAGCTTGGAGAATGCTGACCCTGATAAACTTGAAGCATAAATCACAGCTCACAGCTCGCAGCACTGGTTGCATTGGTCTGTCATCCCAGCTGTTCAGGAGGCTGAAGTAGAGAAGCGCAAGTTCGAGGCTCACCATGGTTACAAAGTGAGTTCCAGGCCAGCTTGGGTAACTCTGTCAGACCTTGTCTCAAAAAATGGGGTCGGGGGGGGCAAGAATGTAGATGTAGGGTGTTTGGCTTAGCACATGGTACAAGACTTTAGATTTAATCCCAGTGTTAAAAAAAACAAAACAACAACAACAACAACAACAAAAAAAAAAAACGACTGGACTTTGGGAGATCTATCTTTCCACAAACAGGAAAGTGACTGAAAACTCAGCGTTTTCAGTTAAGAAAGCAAAGGAAACACTGGGTCGGAATAGAACCTGGGAAACCAGATGTGTGGGACATCAGCCTTACCTGTAAAAAGTACTCGGCTACAGGGTCCAACAAAACACTACTTTGTTTCTGTTCAATTTAGCTTTCTACCTCTCACTAGGAGTGAGCCTAGAAAGAATTTCATTTTACTTATCAGTAAATAACTGTGAAAGGTTCAAGGAGATAAGGGTGTACTGGCATTAGAGGCTCCAGTCTGGCCAAACTAGCTGTCCAATGCCCTCAGTAGTACATCAAGTGATTAAGGAGGCCACAGCAGGCTCCTCTGAGACCTGGCCCTTGAGGAGCAGGGCATACTTTCTGCTAAGAGGCACACCACAGGTGAAAAGAGTCCTCATGAGGTTCACGGCTATCTCCCTCCTACCTTGACCTCCAAGTGAACCATACACACTTACCAAAGCGGTCGCCTCTCTCCTCTCATTAAGTGATAACTACATCTCAAAGGCAGGCTGGTCACTGGAGGGATGTTATTGTACACACTCCAGAATATCTATAAAAGAAAAAAAAAACCCACTTTGTTTAATATGCCTACTATTGATTAACTATGCCAGGACATTATAAAATTAATGTGTTAAAGAAAAAAATTGATTCTCATTAATTCCTAGCCACACAGAAAGTATTTTTCTCATTAGCTCCTCAGAGCTAATGTTCCTTCTAGATATTAGGCTAGGTTCTATTTTTCAGAAGGATGTACTCCTAAGCAGTGTGTACACATAAAACAAGAAAGGTAAAAATGCTCAGTACTAGGCCTGGAGTTAACTGTTTTAGATTTATTATATGTGTTATGACTCACCTGCTTGCATGCACATAGGTGCACCATGTGCATGCCTGGTGCCTTCAGAGATCAGAAGTAGGTGCCAGATCCCCTGGATCTGAAGTTATGAATGGTTGTGAGTCATCATCTGGGTGCTGAGAAGCAAACTTGGGTCCTCTTCAGGAGCAACAAATGGTCTTAACAAGTGGGCCAGCTCTCCAGTCCCAAAGTCTGATGTTAACAAAAATTGTTTTTCACTAGGATATTTTATTAAATACATAGATTTCAGTGGCTCTTGTCACAAGAGAATATAAGATATGTATGTTAATCCATAACCTTAATATGTATGCAGCTTACATCTTTTGTTTTGGAAGATTTGATTAGAAAGCTTACAGAAACAGCACATTCTATTCTACATTTCAATATAATTTTATCTAAAGATCCTCCATCAGTGGATTGGAGAGACAGCTCAGTGGTACAGAACACTTGCTGCTCCTGCACAGGACCTGGGTTCTATTCCCAGAACTCACATCAGGTGCCTTCCAGCCACCTGTGACTCTAGTTCCTGGGGTTCTGACACCCTCTTCTGACTCTGTGAGCATGTGAACACACATGATACATATCCAGATGGGCAGGAATACACATATACATGTAAATTTAAAAAATAGAAATAAAAAGTAAATATCCTCATCAGTTTTAATTTCATCAGGAGTGGCCACTGGCCATAAGTAAGTTGACCCTGTAATACTCAGCTTCTCAAAGCTGTAGGTCACAATCTCATAGGGATTGGAAAAAAGCTGGTGGCAGGGCAAGGTTTCTAGCAGGCAGCAACAAAATTAGTTCAAAATTAAGTGCTAACTACGTAATGAATCTGGAATGTCTCCTGGAGCATTTGCCTGTGTTACTCATGTAGGGTCACTACAGTCTTGTTTCTGAACACAACACAACATGTGTGCACTGTGCTTTCGGTCACAGAATGAAACACTAATGATCATGCCTGGAACAGCTCCCCTCAGGTCAGAGAAGACCATACACCATCACTGCAGCATTGTTATGTGCTGTACATATGTCATCTTCTGTTTTCATAGATGCATAATGTTTAATTATGGAGAACCATCACTTTTAACACTTTCCAACCATCATTCCTCAGCATGTAAGTATCAAGCTAGTATCTATTTGGACTGGACTGTACTAGAATGTGTGCTTTGAGGGCTGCGGAGATAGCTAAGGAGTTAAAAGCACTTGTTGCTCCTACAGAGGGGCCAGAGTCAATTCCCAGCACACACATGACAGTTCACAACCATCCAGAACTCCAGTTCCAGGGGATTTGATGCCCTCCTCTGACCTCTGTGGGCACCAGGTACACATATGATATACATGAAGACAAAACATGAATACACACGAATATAAAAAAAAATTTAGAATGTTTAATTTTTAAAAAATTGATGTTTCAATTGCTTGTTTGCATTTCACTGAAAAAAAAAATCATTAAGTGAAATTTTGGCTTGAGATTAGGACAGAATTTCCACTGGCTTTTGAAATGGCTATACAAACACTTCTGCCATGTTGTAGTAAATGTTTCTGTAAAGTGGCATTCTTGGAATTATAAAATCAAATGTCTACCAACTCTGAACATATTGAATGCACTCTTATGCCCTGTGATACCAAATATCCAGCTAAGACGAATTCTTTTAGATAAAAATTAAGCATGCCCATCTCATTGGTATGCACATTTGCTTTTATCCTGTATATGTGTGTGTGTGTGTGTGTGTGTGTGAAAGCGTGTGTGTAAGAGCGTGTGTGTGTATGTGTGCCAAGTAGTTGTTTTAAAATAAATATTCTTATGGTCCATTATCAGTAAGTTTAAAATGTACAAACCTACTTTATGTTCCCATATACCCAGGGCCATGTAAACTTGGAGATGCAAAGGTTCAGGAGTGGAGACAGTTCCAGAAGCCCTGCTCTAACACACACACACACACATTCTCAAGGGAAAGGGTCTTGCTAACAGACGTTCTGACAGGTGTGTAGGGAGGAAAGCCTTCACTGTGACCACTAAGCCGCATTTCCTTGTAATGGACTCTGCCAGGAAGAGGTCTGTGGTGTTTTGCCTCAGGTTGAGAGTGGAGAGGGAAAGCGGAGAGGGAGCACATTAGATTCTGCCCCCTCTCTCTTGCTCTTCCTAGAAGGGTCAGACGACAGCTCAGCAGCCAGGCTGTGAGGCACCATGATGCAGTACACATGGACTTCAGGTTCCATGTCTTTGCCAAGGCCTACACACACACACATACACACACACACACACACACACACACACACACACACACACACACACACACACACGGGAGGGGGGAGAGTGCTGAATTTAACTGCAGAGATAATAATGATGGACTGAGAGAAAACCAAAGGCCACAAAGTAAGCGTGGTAGACTTATCAGTGGGGAATCCACATCCGCACTTCAGGAGCTTTCTACTTAAATGGTGCTAATGTAGGCAATCACAAAATTAGCTTGGTGTGATAGTAGATCTTCTAACAGACTTGTGTCCCTGTGGCGGGATGATGCTGTCTTTGTCAGTGCAAACAAGACGACCCTGCAACACCTCACCTTCTGTCTGCTGCTGTTGCTGTGAGCACGCAGCGCTGGAACGCGATCCCCAACCCCCCTATTTTTTATACCACTAACCTATTTTCTTTGAGGATACTATTATATATTTTGTGCATATCTTTGTCCAGTCTTAGAAGTCGTAGACAAGTCATGTGCAGAGTCACAGAAGGAGGGACAACTGTTGACAATGTCTCCCAACCAGTCAGACGCCTGTATCTCCACTTAGCTTGGTGACGCACATAACTCCAGCCCGAGACTCTTGCTATGACCTGCCAATGGTCTCTGCAGAGTCTATGGACCAAATGACGCAAAACCACAAAGAAAGCCAGGAGGAGGAGGCCGCTGAAGGTGAATGCTTCCAGAGCTCCTCCCCTGACATCCCTGCCAGGCTTCACCAGGCCTGACCTTTCGCATAGCATTTGAAGTACTTAGAGAACCAGGCAGAGCACACATTATTTTATCTCAGGAAAGAGAAAAGGCCAAAGGACCCTGTTAAGGGTTGTAGCCTTGGAAGAATAAAAACAAGAACATCCCTGAGCTTGTTTACTTTGGGGAATCTGGCAGGAAGAAGACGGACCAGCATGATGCAATGGAGGACTCAACTTGGAAGGTGTTTATCCTGTTTATGCTTGAACACACAACGGGAGCAAAAGTTCCAAGTACTCCAGCGGGAAGGGACCCACTTAGAAAGCACATGGCACTGCACAGCTGTTTCCAAGTTGTTGCAACTTTCCTCTGTCGTCTACTGGGGGAGGAGGAGCTTGAGGGAGGAGCCAGCATTGCACACTCCTGGAACCCTGTTCTTTCCTGCAGGAGGCAAAGGACTGACTCACGGAAAGCTTGATGAGTCACAATAAATCTCCAAACACCTAACTGTTACTACAGGTTCAACTTTGCAAGTGAATTTCAGAAGCACCTGGCTTATAATTAATCCTCTTTGGCCTGCAACAGAGCACTGCAGTACAGCTGAGCACAATGCTTCCTAAGGAGAGTTGAGGGCCTCCCAACCCCACAGGGCCTTAGTGATTACCCAAGGGCTGGCACAAGTATCAACATTGGCATCATTCATTCAGTCAACATTTGTGGACGCCAGTTGTATGCAGGACACTGTGAGGGAAGTAAGTTCATGTGGGAGGGCAGCTGTGGTCACAGGGGCCACTTACTGGTTGGTAAGTTTTTAGCATCATGTTGCTCTTTTCCTTAAGGAACTAATGCAAGGCAGCCCTTGACCACTGAAATCTAACACATGGCCTTAAGGCACTGGTTCTCAAAGAGCAGTGGTAGCACACAACTTTAATCCCAGCACTGAGGAGACAGAGTAAGTTGGATCTCTGTGAGTTCAAAGCCAGCCTGTTCTACAGTGTTAGTTTCAGGACAGCCAAAGCTACACAGAGAAACTCTCAAAAACAAAAACAAACAAACAAACAAACAACAAAAAAGGTACTGGTTCTCAGAGAAGGCCCCCACCTTAAGCCTGTGTGCATGCATGCGTGCACAGTAGGTGTACAACAATTCTGCCTTGGGTGATTCATTGGCAGTATACTGACAGCCACTGGGAGGCTGACATAAGGAAGCAAGTCATGGTCAGACATCAAATGTGGCATTCCACTGGTTGCAGTCAGAACGGCTACCCTGCCTGGCAGTATTCTGCCACAGACAATCAACCATTCATTACCAGTGAGGTTCACAAGCTCCCTTCTCAGTTTCCACCTGAAATGTTCTGAGAAGTGAGAAAGGAAATGCTTAAGAAGTCTTAGAAAGATGATACTCATTGACAGAAAAGAATGTGGTGTTTGTTGAAAAATAAAGCAAATGAATCTGGAAAAAAAGGAAGTGGGGAAGGGAGGGAAGGAAGTTTGGTGCCTGTTGTTGTCAATATGACCACATCTGGAATGAACTAAAACCCAAAACAGGAGGGCACACCTGGGAAAGATTCTTTTCTTTTTCTTGGTTTGAAGTGGGTGTGTGCCCATTTCTAGTCCAGACCACTGAGGTAGGTATATATTTTTTGGTTGGTTGGTTGGTTGTTTTGAGACAGGGTAGCTCTGGTTGTCCTGAAACTCACTCAGTAGACTAGGCTGACCTCAAACTCACCGAGATCTGCCTGCCCCTTCTCCCAAGTGCTGGATCAAAGATGTGTGGCCACCACTACCCTGAAAATACACATCTTTGATCTTTAACCAGACGGATACCTTCTGCTGAAGTCTATTTAAGGACCGAGAGAAGAAGGAAGGGTTTTTTTCTTTGTTTGCTTGCCCTCGCCTTGTGAGTATATCCCTCCCTCACTGGCACTGGGGTCTACTTCTCTGGGATGCCAGTATATACTGAAGAGCAGCTAAGGCAACCAGCTTTGTGGAGTGAGCAAGTCCTGCATTCTCGGACTTTCCCATTCACAGCAGAGCACGGTCAGATTAGCTGGACTGCAGCCTGACAGTCATTCCAATTTATGACTATAAGTTCTGTCACTCTAGAGAGCCTGACTAATACAAGAGGGAATGAGGAAACGAAGAGAAAAAGAAAGGAAGAAATAGAAAAGAGGAGATGGAGGAAGGAGGGAGGAAAAGAGAAGGGGAAAGGTCAGGAGGGGAGGGAGCAAGGGAGAAAGGAGAGGAAGAAGAATGGGGAAGAAAGGAGGTAGAGAAGAAAGGAAGGCAGAAAAGAGGAAGAGAAGAAAAGAATGAGAGAGGGAGGAAAGAGGTGAATCGGTCAGGTTTTCTTCAGCGCTGCAGCATGTATAGACGCGTTTTTGAGCTTCCTGAGTTCAAGGCACTTACAGGGAGAAACAGAGCTAAGAAGGCAGCAGGCAGCCTCTTTGGCTGGACGTTTTTAAACTCACAGCAGAACCCAGGCTGAGAGCAGAGGTTTGCTGGTTTGCAAATGACCACAGAGAAAGCTTTGTTGATTTAGTCTGAGTTGAGGAGCTACAGCCCAGAGAGGGGAGTTGATCCTGAACCTTGAGAAGGTAGGGGGAAGGGCAAAGTCTGGGGAAACCTTGAGCGAAACAGTATACACCTGCTTCCTGGATGCAGCCGCTGGAGTTCCCGCTGAAGGTGTAAAAGACAGGGGACGATGACACACGCAGCTGGGGAGGCAGTATTCTTTTTAAAATAATTTTTAAAATTTGTTTTTACATGTACTGGTATTTTTGTCAATATGTATGTCTGTGTACCATGTGAGTGCACAGACCACAGAAGCCAGAGGAGGGCATCAGATCTCCTTGGAACTAGAGTTTAGATGGTTGTGAGCTGCCATGGAGGTGCTATGACTCAAACCCAGGACCTTTGAAAGATCAGCCAGTGATCTTAACCACTGAGCCACCTCTCCAGCCCAGTGGGTAGTCTTGCTTCAGGAGTTTGCCACAGCTACAATGCTCCTCTTACTCTGGGAAGGTAAAGGAAAGGCAGACAACATTCCTAACCCCCGCCCCTCCCCCACCCCCCTACCACCACGCTGGAGTCTAAGATCAACAGGGAACATGTGGGCAGAAGGACATGAAGTCTGGATGTACATGTACCCATCATAATCTGAGGTCATGGCAGGGCCGAAGGTGATGGGCAGCTGACACATGCCGGGTGTGCTTCTGCGGTTCATGGGTAAAAGAGAAAAGGACCCTCGAAAGACTTAACATTGAAAGACTCTAAGCTTTACATTAGACATATCTAAATTATTTGTAGTTCGTAAATAAAATCTCATTTATTTCCCATCCCCTAAACATACACAATGACCTCTAGTGCCACAGACACAGGACCATGAGCAATCTCACTTTATTCTAGTTCTCCATAACTGTGTTTGACTATAAATGTTGATTTAATTTTACATACAGTATATAAATTAGATGATGGTTGAGGAATCCTCTTATGCATGACATTACATTTGTATGAACGGTACCATAGCAGAATTGGCTTCAAGTCTTTGCCCCGTTTTTCCTGGTAGTTTTCTCTCTTTCTTCCCTTGAGGGGGCTCCACATCGTTTTGTGACAGGATGCCAGGCACCATTAGTCACTCTGTTATGACCAGGGTGGTGAATATGGTGACTCAGTCTCCTTGTCATCCCTATCAACCCTGACTTAACCTCTGCAAGGGAACAGTCCTTGTTCCTCGGGCTTTGGAGAATAATCTGCTGCCCTGGCTTAATGGCCTTTAACAGCACAGCACAGCAGGGAGGCTGACCTCTAGATAAGGGATATACACTGCTATTTTTTAAAATTAATAAAAATCCAGTATTGCGTGCATGTGTGCGCATGTGCAGACCTGCATGTGTGTGTGTGTGTGTGTGGTACACATATTTAGGTCAGAGGACAACTTGTGGGAGTCAGTTCTCTCCTTCCATCATGTAGCCTCTGGGGTCTGAACTCAGGCTTGGTGGCAAGCACCTTTACCTACGGAGGCATCACCTGGGCCCACACTCTCCTATTATTGCAGTTACACAGGATGTTCATGGTTTTTTTTAGCTTTAGTGGGTTTTACATACTGTTTATGAAGACGTTCTTGTTTTGAAGAATAATGCAGAAAGAAATTCCACTCACAGAAGAAACACAAAGTTTCTGTTCTCTCAGTACTAAGTTGCCTATGGGGTGTCCTGGGTGGAACACAGGAGAGGCAATATCAGAGGGGCAATTCCTGAAGGTGATAGCACGAACTAGAGAGATCCCTGATGGAATTCTGTAAAAGGTGGAATTAAAAGTCAACAGGCAGGCAATGCTGAAAAAAATGTGCTATAAGCCAACCCTCCCTGCAAATCACACCAGATTGGTATCTCTTGGTTGATCCCCAGGGTAGACTGGGCATGCTCAGAAACCATTCTGTTCTGGACTTTGCTCACTGAGAATGCAGAGACATGAAAGAAATGGACAAAGCCTGCATGTGTCCAAAGAGTGGAAAACACACTCAAGTGAAAAGTGGGATGTTTAAGGGAGATGGGGAGACAGCTGACACATTTAGCTCTCGGCAGAGAACTGCTGTGTCTGCAGCGCAGGTTCCCAGCAGAGGTCACGGGATCATCTGGAGGCCTCGCTTGCTCTATTCCTCTTGACACAGGGGAAGTCAAACAGAGCTGACACAGAAGCAAAGGCATTTCTGGCCTTAGAGTGTCTCCAAGATCTGCTGTTTGGGTCACGTGCCACCCAGCCTGTTTCCCTAGCTCACACAAGAGGATAACGACTTCTACTATCCACCACCTGTGAAACTTGGGTTTGCAGAAAGTCCTCACGGAGACAAAAGAGAGTACATCTGTTCACAGCACATGGTTCTTAAACTTCATCAAAACATATACACGGAGATGGGGCACAGATACCACCAGGCAAGCGTTTCAAGAAACGCTATGGCAGCAGAGTGAATTAGCATCAACCTACAGCCAGGGAATAAAGACAGCAGAGCAAAGCCTGTCGTCGCGTGCTCAAATGCTCTTGCCCTGCTAGTTCTTAAGTTTTAAGGACCATTCCTGGGGTGCCTAAGACAATCACAGGCGAGTAACCAAAAGCTATAGACAAGTCAAATTTGCTTCTGTAAATGAAAGGTTTTAGTGGTGTCGCCTGGTGGGTATCCTCTTGGCATGAGTAATTGTGAAGCTGTGGTATATAATAGTCTTAGAGGAAATATGACTTAGAGGTGTTTGCAGTGACCGGCCCAAGGAGCCAGATGATGAAAGGCAAGCAGACTACTAGCGGCGGCCACTTACTGTGCACTTTTACTTTAGTGTACTACCCCGTCCTCACCTCAGCATGATAAAAATCTCTGCTGTGATTATTCTTGCTTTGAAGATGAGCAAAGGCGACATACAGAGACTTTTAAAAAGTGTGCACATGCTACTGCACGCCACCTATGGCACTCAGACAGTGTGACTACGGTTCATCCCAGCCCGTAACCTAGCCAGCAAAGGGGCAGATTCCAGTACCCCAGTACCACCTGGCAACATGCTGCCACACAGAGAGCTGCATCTGGTCTCACTGCCCTCAGTCAGCCTCATGGAACAGTGCTATTCTCATATGAGTTGGATAAATAAGGAACTTGAGGTGTTTCACAACCTCTTTCTCATCATTGCCCCACCCTGACATCTTGAAGGAGCCCCTTCTAAATCAGCCACGAAAAAACAATTTCAAATCACAGGGAAACCCCATGTTTACCTACAGGCTGCATATCTATCTGTGCCTCAGACTCATAAAGACTAAGCTTTGGCCATGAGCCTCCCAAGAACCGAAGTTTTGCCCCACTGGGCATGTGCAGCCGCCACTGGCTACAGCTTCCTGAGACCAGTGTGCGGAGGGAGGGGTCGGGGAATCTGTGCCTGCATTCACTTCTCAGCCATTCATTCCATCCTCCATACTGACTGGGTGAAAAGAGGTCAGACACAGCAGAAGGCCGTACTGCATGCTTCCACTTGACTCTAATTCAGTCTCAGGTGGAGGGACAGACTAGCAGAACAGGAAGAGTGCTTGCAACCAGAGGAGGAGAGGCTGATGGGAAAGGGGGTGTGAAGACGCATTGGTGAGGGGCACATGCATGCTGGGTTTTAAACCATGGAAACCCCTCATCCTGCTAATTGTATCTCAATACAACAGAGCCACGCTCTCCTGAGTGTCAGCCTGGGGTCTCTAAATTGGCTCCTAAAGATCCTAACATATGCACTGCTGGATGGAAACCCTGCTGCATGCTGGCATGGGAGATGACCTTCTAGTCTCTGTCCTGGGATCCCCACACCCCATTCTGAGGCTCTCATGTCATTGTCACAAGAGAGTGGAGAAAGGAGGAATAGGTCAAAATCCCCATAGGGTCACAGAGCTTCCTCAGCCAGGCAGGCCTTAACATCAAGTGCTTTGTGGTTTAGAAAATGACTTCTGGGAAGATTACAAACTCACCAAACAGAAGCAAAGAGGAAGCGCTCCCAGCTCTGAGGACTCTGGTTCTGTCAGCAGCAGCTCTTGTGCTGCTCCACATTACTGTACTTAGACCTGAATGGTGACCCTAGAGCAACACTGTTAGTTTGCTTTTCACATGTGTATGTCACTTTCCCAAGAAGATAAGAAATGGCCTGTGGTTGGGCCTGTGCTCATACCATTTACTGTGTCATGGCTGCTTACCACCCAGGTTCCTGGGGCTGTGTTGGCAGCAGGGGTGGGGGTAGGGGGTGGAGGGGGTGAGGGATGGGAGTCTGGGGGGAGAGGAGGGAGGAAGTCTGTGCTACCTCCACACAGGACACAATCAGGATGCCTATCTAATAGAATTACCAAGATGTAACAAAATTTAAGGGTGCAAAAAGAAAAATGCTTATAAGCCAGGATATGTCGCTGGCATGTCCTTTGATGCAGCCTCAAAAGCCTTGTATCTGCAGCTAGACAGAACACCATGGGTCTGCCTCTGACATGAACTCTGCCATTTGATTACTGTCTCTTGGTGGAGAGGCCCTGTGAGAACACAGAGGAATGGGATGAGGCTCTCCAGATGAGACCTGATAGACTGTGGTCAGACGGTGGGGGAAGAGGACCCCACTGGTCAGAGGTCTATGGGAGGGGAATAGGGCAGAAGAGGGAGGGTAGGTGGGGACAGGGAGGTAAGAGCAAGAGAGAAGGGATTACAATTGAGATGTAAACAAATTATAATAAAAATAAGTGAAATAATTTTTTAAAAGGTGGTGTCACCTCTAATCCCACTAATGTTGAGCTGAGGGTAGAGACTATTGGATCCCTGCCAGGTGGCCTAGCCTACTTGGCAAGCTCTAGGCCAGTGAGAGACCATGTGCTTGAGGAATGACACTTGAAGTTAGACCCTGACTTTCATATGCACAGATGGACGGATGGACGGATGGGCACACACACACACACACACACACACGCACGCACGCACGCACGCACGCACGCACGCACGCACGCACGGACACATGCACGTACCCCACACTAGAAAGGAGGGAGGTAGAGGGAGAAAGACAGAAAGAGACACACACAGAGAGACAGAGAGAAGTCAAATAGAACTAAGGACTTGTTGGTGGTCTCTGGAGCATCAAGTAGCCTGCCAGCTACAGTGGAAACACGGTCATACTCAGTGAGCAGTAGAGATAGATATCACGGTTACACCGGTTACACCGAAACTCAGGGAACAGAGAGGCAGAGTGTGGTTGACACACGGAAGCTTCCAGGGAGCACAGATGCAGGTCTTTAAAACCTTCACTCTTAGCTGTGCATCCTCTTGCTTCCCCTGAAGACCAGTGATATATTTTGGTGACGAAGTTTTAACTAGGGCTAGAGAACGCCTGCCTCTGGGGTAGATGGATGAACAGTTGCTATGGAGATGGACCTAAAAGACAGCTCCAGGGCAGAGCCCTGAGCAAGGGCTGCCCAGGCAGTAGAAAAATGTCAATTTGGGTGGTTGTCTCACATATATCTCTCCTTTCCGCTCTTACCTGCACTGTTTGCACCGTGTAGATTTTCTTCAGATTCGAGGCGCACTCGGCTGCTGTGGCACCAGGGAGTGATCTAACGTCAGGAAAATAACAAGCAAACAAATCCAGTCAGTGACCGTACGATAGTCCACCATGTAACTATGCGGGTTTTGACAGTGTGCAGGGCCAAAGCCTCAGAACGGGGCATGTGGGGATGCAGGCTAGAATTTAAATCCTTTTCTGTGAGGGCCTGAGTTTGCTCCTCCTGTTAGGCAGAAATAGTTATTCTGTGGGAATTTAACAGATAAAAAGGGTAAAGCGCCCAAGAAAGGGATCAGAAACTTTAAAATCACGTAGACACATGCAGGCATTGCTCAGATAAGAAACTGCTGCGCCGACGGCAATTTAGATGCAGGCTTCTCCTCTGGGTGAACAGTTTTAAAACCCTGTAACACCCTGCTGGTAAATACCCACGCACCCCTGAGAAACAAAGGACCATTCAGCTATTTTAGCAACTACTAGTAACACTCAGTCTTGGTTTCCTCTTTAAATTCTTTGCCTTAAAACAAAATACTGTCAGTAGTTTCTCCTGAACTTGTGCAAATAGCTTTTGTGAACTGTATGGCCAGAATGCATTAATCTCTAGTTTCTATATGTTCCACTAGATGGCAACACACTACAGGTTTATTCTCTGAGGGGAAAAAAAAACAAACCCAAAAAGATCGCACTTTGACTGGCTTTCCAAGTAGAGTTCCTGGGACTGGCATGAGTCAGTCGCTAGGTATGTGGGACACCCTGTTACCACTATACTGTTTCTCTCTCCTTCTGCTGACTCAGCAGTCTGTGCTCAAAGGCAATGGGATCGTCAAGGTAGCAGGTTTAGTGACATGTCACCCCACAAACACAGCTCCGAAGCCCTTGTCAGCTGTGGGTGAGGAACCAAGGGCTTGCTAAGAGGGAAAACACCCTGCTCACAGCTGACACACTAGGATCTGGAGCCCATGTTAAGAATACTCTTATTCTTCACCAGCCACTGACCCAAGTGACCCTAGGAGTCCCAGGGCTCATCAACACGGGACACTTTCTGGAGATGTAGAGAAAACCCACAACAGCTCTGAGGCAGAGGTGAGGACCTGGCAAAGGCCCTAGGGACATGACTCCACTGCCTACATTCTGGAACCACGGACCAATAAAACATCAGAGCTGGGGAGATGGCTTCCTGGGGGAAATGCTTGCTGTGTAAGCATAAAGACCTGTGTTCAGATCCCTCGGCAGCCATGTAAAAGCCAGGGGTTGTGACAGACATCTGTGACCCCAGTGCTGGGGGAGAGGAGACATGCGGGTGCCACGGGCTTGCTGCTCAGCCATTTTGCTAAAATGGCAAACCCCAGGTTCAGTGAGAGACCACCCTGTCTCAAAACATGGTAGAGCGCAATTGGGACTGATACATGACATCAGTCTCTGGCCTTCACACGTGCACACGGGGGCTTGCACACATACACACATCACACGTGCACAAATCAAAATACCTAAATGCATTTTTGAATATAGTTCCTTCATCTAGAGGTCAGTAAGGAAGCAAGTATAGAGTAGTTTGGGGGCAAAGATGCTTTGCCATCCACTATACAGGTTAAATTTAATACATAAGCCATGAGTTTATAACTATTTCATAGATGTTTGCAAATTTTATGGCCTTTATGTTTAAAAAGCAAAGCAAAACCACAACCACAAACATGGCTGCCTTTTTGTGTCAGATATTACCTAAGTTGACCAGAGTGAGCAGTGACGACAGACACATGGAGACCAAACCCTGATGATAACAGCAGTTGCCTGGACCTCAAAGAAACCCATCAGGCAGCACGGATGGTCTGGACTGTGGTTACTAAAGCCTCTACTTGGACAAAGATAGATATCTTCATAAAGCAGGCTGTCATGCTTGCAGATTATAAAGAAATTAGGAGAAAAAATTGAAAGTACACAACCTCTTTTTAATTTGCATGGCACAAACTGTTGGAAATTCTGTACCTTTCACATGAAAATCAACTGACACTTATTCCAACTAATTTCTCTTTCTTTGTACCCTCTATCTGATTGCTCTGCCAAATTGCCCAGCAAATAAATTCCTAGATCCTACAAACACTAGAGACAGGACTTTGCCCCTAACTGCACTCAGAAAGGGGGCAGGTGAGAACCTAAGGCAGGGAAGTGAATTCTGCAGTGTTTTTTAATCTATGGAATAAAATTATATATTTGATTTTTCCACTGATTTTTAAAGCCCCTCTTCAATTTAGGATAGCTTAGAGTGAGCATTACGTGAGTGTTCTCTTCAGACACCATCATGTCAAATTGCACAAATCCAGCATGCAGGTGGCAGTTACTATTTAACGTCACTGGTGCGTGCTCGGCCTCTGAGGCTCTGTTTAAGGCCCCTGTTCCTGCTCTTCCTAATACTCCAGGGTAGGAGACAACTGCACAGGTTTCTTAAGGTCTGTGCTTCACTGTCCCTGTTTAAGATGCTGAGTTTCCAGCACTCAGGAGAAGCATCAGGAGAAGCATCTGGGAGGAAGTAACTAAGATGCACTCACCAGTGGAAGACAGGGGAGTCAGTAGTGTAAGGTAGTGGAAGCCAGTGGGCTGTGCCAGGCTCCTGCTGCTGCTGAGTGACACACTCCTGCAGGGGCCCCTGTAGCCTGCACTGGTGCTTAAGACTATTTTACAGTGAGCACTCTGGGGCTGAGAGGCATGGCAACTTCCCAAAGGACACAAACATTTAACAACACCAGATGACGTACTTGTGATGGTTGCTCCTTACCCCATACTGCAGAGCTGCCCAGTCAAGGTACAGCGATTACAAAACCTGCATCTCATCTATGTTAAGCACGTGAGGGACAACTGAGCTTCACCCAGTTCTACGCTTTCATTTCTGTGTGTGCACTGGTTTGTGCGTGTGTGCACCAGGTTACCCATCAATCACTCTCAACAAGTGCCTGGGATGCTCCTGTGTTCTGCTGCGCCACTCTGGGATTACAGGCATGCTCAGCACCCATTCAACACTCAGGTCCTCATGCCTGTATAGGGAGCACTAGCTTTACAGCCCACAGCCCACGCTTGTATTTCCAGAAGTATAAAACAATAACTCACTTTGTCTCCTCTCTCTGCCTGCCCCCCACTCTCTGTGCGTGTGTGTGTGTGTGTGTGTGTGTGCATGTGTGTGTACTACGCTCACCCATATGTGCACATGTGGAGGTCAGAAGCTGAGGTCAGGCATCTTCCTCTGGCAGCAAATCTCCAGGGTTTTCCTGTCTCCGTACCCCAGTGTTGGTGCGGGGTGGAGCTGGTTACAAGCGCAGGTGTGAGGATCCAAACTCAAATCCTCATGCTTGCACGGCAAGCCCTTTAGCTGCTGGGCATCTCAGCCCCATTCACTGTCACTTCTTAAGGTTATGTTTGGTCATGGTGTTTGATCTCAGCAGCTGTAAAGTGGACAGTTTACCAGTGACTTCATGAAGGGAGCTGTGACTCTGACCTCGGTGGTCTCATCTAGGTGCTGCTTGGGCGGTTTTGTAGACATCTGTCTTGCAGACTGATACAACAGCGTTGTCAGAACTATGCTGGCTTGGCTGGTCAGTGCAAGTTTGGTCACTAAAACACTCTGCTATGTCTCAACCTCAGCCCTGAACCTCAGGCTTCCTTAACAAGCACAACTGGGACATGGCCGCAGAGCCCATTTTAGAAAGGCAAACAGCCAAGATTTTCAAGTGACCTGCCTTGTAAACAGGCCAGTGTGCACTGGATTTGCTGATCCAAATCGTCTCATCTGTTGTCATCTACTGTGCCTTTTTTCTTCAGTACTGAGGACTAGACCCAGACCCTCACACAATACTAGACATCTGGGCTATGTCCTTAGCATTACAAAAAATCATTTTGAGGTAGAGTCTCACTATATTGTTCAGGCTAATCTTGAACTTGAAATCCTTCTGCCTCAGCCTCCTAAATAGATGGGACTAGATGTATAATAGATTTCAAGCAACAGACATTCTCACTAAAACCACATATGCAACGCATCTTTATTATATCTTTTTACCTTACCAATATCCGACATCTCATCCAACACACAGAATACTAGCCAGAGCCCTCTGCCTGCAGTGTAGGGTGCTCATCTGGAATGGCAGTGACCTGGATGACCAAAGGCAATATTGGGAGGCATTTTGTGCTGCTATAAGTAAGTGGGTGAACCTCCCATAATGCACAAGACACAGTGGCCCACAATACAGAGGCTTTGGGTTCAAAATCCACAGTGCAGAAAGCCCTGGTGAACGAGAGCGCCTCGGAGGATTTAACACTTAATCATACTACAACAAACATCCATTGCTGCCTCTTTTGGAGCTGAAAGCACAGTGACGATACTCTAAGGCAAAGCCCTTGTCCTGTGGGGTATGTGTTCTCCACATGACACCTCTGCTTTCTGAATCCCCCGCCCCCCCGCCTGCCCCCCTCCCATCCCAAGCTCATGGAGGCAATGAAACAAAATTTGGACCTGTGTCATTTTCCCAGAAGAGAAGATACGGGAAAGAAAGCTGACTAAGGAGTACACGTGCCAACTGTGGCCATTTCCAGAGGACCACAGATGTTGCCATCAGGCAACCTGGGATCAGGCCTGTATCACTCCAGTCCCCTGGGATCTATACAACCCTCCCTGCAAAGGCAGTGCAGAGAACACAGCCATTGGGGGATGAGAGTCTAGCTCCTGAGTTGTCCTATCCACATCTACCTGTAATGAGATCACAGCCTCCTTGTACTGAGCGTATGCCAGCTCCGATTCTCAAAGCAATTCAGTCAGGTTGATATCATAACCAACACTTTACAAATCAGGAGGCAGGGACCCTGCATGTTCTTTTTAAAGTAGCAGAACTAGATTATTCTTCATCAGCCACCTCTGATGCCACGGCTTTCCAGACTTCCTCCCAGGGCTACAATACCTCTCAATGAAAACTGAGGCATGGCTGTTGGCAGGGTGGCCCACAGAGCAAGGATTATGGGAAATTCCCTCCCTTCCCCCTCTTATACCACCTGCTCTGCTAGGGCCCACCCACCGTCCTTGTACATTCTCCATCCTTTGGTACGAGAAAATCCTAGATCGTTGCTGAGGAGTAGGCATTGGAGGAAGATAACAGACCCAACAAAGGCCACTGAGGAGAAGGAGTAGGAAAGCTATGGAGACTAATTAGCCTCCATAATCAGCAGCTCCCATGTCAAGCCCAGTTCTGCCGCCAGCCTCACCCTCTGCTTTGCTGCCTGGACACATGAGTTAGTGCTGGGTAGAAGTCCCTCTTATGCAGTGCATGTAAATGCACCCAGTCAGCAGTAGTTACTGATGTTACTCTCTGCAGACAGACAGACAGACAGAATAGGACACAGATAATTTGAAAGCCCTGATACAGACCCACAACAACCAAAAACAGAGAAAAGGCCACACAAAGAGCTGAGAGCCTCTTGTGTCCACCTGCAGAGAGGACACCCACAAGACTCTCCAAGCCTTAGGCTGCAGCTATGGTGGAGGCTTTCTCTGCATGAACTTTGTTAATCATGAAACCGTTGGTTAAGGCAGAAGGGATCTGGGACCTGCTAAATCAGTGACTAATGTGATGTCAGAGAGCTATTTATGTTACCTAAGACCAAATTCCAAGCTCCCTTTCCTTCCTTCCTTCCTTCTTTCCTTTCTTTCTTTTTTTTTTTTTTTAAGATTTATTATTTATTATTATGTATACAGTGTCCTGCCTGCATGTACACCTGCAGTCCAAAAGAGGGCATCAGATCACATTATTGATGGTTGTGAGCCACCAAGTGGTTGCTGGGTATTGAACTCAGGACCTTTGGAAGAGCAGGTGGCGCTCTTAACCTCTGAGCCATCTCTCCAGCCCCTTCCTTCCTTTCTTAAGGAACTTAAAAAATAATTTATTTTTATTTTATGTATATTGGTGTTTGACTACATATTCTGTATGATGGTGTCAGGCCTCCTGGAACAGGAGTTACACACAATTATGAGCTGCCATTTGGGTCTGGGATTGAACCCAGGTCCTCTGGACAAGCAGCCAGTGCTCTTAAGCACGGAGCCATCTCTCCAGCCTCCTCCCTAAGCTCTCTTTTCATAAAACTCCTGTGTCTCTAACTTAACAGGATAATACGGAATGACTCATAAGATTTTCTTTATAAAATTGATGCAAGTTTCTTCTCATTTGGAGCATCAGGAGGAGGCAGGGAATCTAGTAATACTGGACCAAGTGTTCTACTTAAATGGTTCCCAAGCACAAAAGCACCATTTGCACACAAAACGTTAATCTGCTATTTACAAACCACATTTACTCATTAAGACTCTTCACAAGAATACACTGTCTTCACTGACATCTCAACTGTCTGATAGCATATTACCATCCTCCTTCCTTCCTTCCTGTCTGCCTTTGTTTTTTCTTTCTTTCTTTCTTTTGGAGTTACAGTGTGCCAGTGACTGACAAGATTACATGTCTTCTGCACGTGCACATGTCATGTTCTGCCTCCACTTGGCAGATAAGATCACTAAGACCAGGCTGGTACAGGAACTCACTAACTGACACACAGCTGCAAGTAGCAGAGCTATGGTTGGCTGACATCCTGCGTCAGTAGTAAGCCTTGAAGAGACCCTACATGGAACAGGGACCTAACCACCATACCTTGCAGTCCTCAACTTGGTCATTCCGGATGAACACTCTCCATAAAGGTGTGTCTTTAAAGAAATGGCCACTGCAGGTGGAGCTTGGAGTCAGTTCCTACCAAAACAATCTTACCCATGGCCGTGGCACCACTCCCCAGCCATCTAGATACTTGGTGAGGCTTCTCGCAAAGCAGAAGGGACATAAAGGTTTACCACACTCAATTTGCACCTTGGTTACCTGAGGTGTGATCAGTCCACAGGCAGCAGCACCTGGGAGCTTGTTAGAGGCAGGGTATGGTCTCTAGGTCCCAGACATGCTAAGCCCCTGGGGTTTCCAATACTACTTCTAGTCATGCTGGCCCAGTTTCATCTAAATAAAGTCATCCCCCTCCAAAAAAAATGCACAGTAAAGCCCAGCATGTAGCAATATCATATGCAAAATGCAAAAGTTACTGTTCTTCAACCTTGCCCAAACACATCACCAAGGCAATGAATCGTATTGCTTGTCATGGAGGATGGTCCTACCCAGGGGCTTAGATGTGTGGTTTCAGAAAGGATTCTCTTTGATCTCTACATTAAAAAACAAAACAAAACAAAACTCGTTCTCTCTCTCCCCTCTGCTGTGACTATGTACATGTGAGCATGCATGAGTATGGACTCAGATGTGCCATGCCATACGTGTCATGCTTAGGAGACGCTTAGGGGCTGGTCTTTACCTTCCACTTTGAGGTTAGCTGGCCCGAAAGTTTCTGGGAATTCTGTGTCTGCCTCCTATCACCCTGTGGAGGTGTTGGGGTCACAGAGGCATGCTCTCAAAGTTGTCATGAAGTGAGTTCTGGAGATTCAAACTCACAGCCTAATGCACAGCAATTGTTTTACCCACTGAGCTGTCTTCCTAGTTATCTCTGCAAACTGTAATGCAGGGGGTCCTTGGCTGAATCATCTGACGCAGGCCTCAGTGTCCCCATTTGTGAGATTAAGAGATCACCACTGCATGATATGACACACGAGAGAATGAAGCCCTGTTCACTGTTCCTATTCCCGGGGAAGCAGTGTCTGTCAGGGGCTCAGGAATCCGGAGCCTGTGGTCACCCAGCCCTATGTTTCCACCCTGCTTCTGTCCTGCATGGCCATGTGACCCCAAGGACGTGCTTCTCTGGACCCCAACACTTTCATCTATAAAATGTCACTGGGACGTCCATTGCAATATCTTGAGGATTTTGTGCTTGAGTGTATATGGCACTTGGCTCACTGTTTAACACACAGAAGTACTGTGTATGTCACATTAAGAGCCAAAGATGGGAAAAGACAGTTTATAACTTTATATAATACAATGTCTCCAATGATATGCTCAGTGTGCATACACTTTGTGAAAAACATGAATGATGACAATATTCAAACATCCTATAGGAGATGATTTCATTTTAGCCAAGAGAACAAATCCGAAGGGGAAAGACTTCAAAGCCAGGGATGTGTCTGCTGAAATCCAGCCTTCCCAAGCAATTTACATCAACATCGGGCTCAGCTGTCAGAGGGAAAACACACACAGGCCCAGTACCGTGATTAAGTACGCCCCTTGCACATCATTCACTCCATTAAAGATGATTTCATTTTAATCACTTTTAGATAGATCTGTGGCTTGCGGCTACACCAGTTTCCTGTTTGAGAGTCACACAGAAAAGGAGGCTAAGCTTGTTGCTGACAGTTAGCAATACATCTGCTGAAGCTGTCTGCATTACCTAGGCATTCTACGTGTTTATTGGCTTTGCTTTCTCCCTGCTTCCAAATACTTCCATGCCTGTTCTGCAGTAGCCATGGGGTTCTTTTCATCTGGACTTTACAATTAATCCTTTGGAGCCAGAAGTCAAGTGGAAAGGAATAACACAAGTTCACAGACCCCACTAAAACAGACTGACCCCTGAATCATCCTCCTGCCACGTTGCTATTCTTGCTGGCTAGCCTGGTGTACAGAGTGAGTTCCAGGACAGACAGGGCTACACAGAGAAACCCTGTCTCAAAGCATCTGTATTATAAAGAGTGGGGAGACAGCTTTTTTTTTTTTTTTTTTTAGCGGTTACTACCAGTCATGGATGTGTAACTTTTCAGAGTGAGAATGCTGAAGGCTCTGGGACATTCTGCAAGAAGCACTCACTGGCCCACAGGTGGAAAGGGTGTGCCTCTATCCCCCAGAGTAGGGCACTGACTGCCAAACAGATCGATATATATATCGAACCCTTTTACAGAGATAAAAACCCTCAGCCACTCAGAGAGTTCGTAGACATATAAGAGCAAGAGCAGGGGAGGAGTTCAATGTCAGTCAGTCAGTCTCTTCCCACGTCCTCTGCTGACCTCATCCTTGCAATCTACTCAGTGAGGAGAGATTATATGGGGGGTCTCCTTTTGCAATCCTGGCCTCGCCTTTGTGCGTCAAAGTTGTGGTTATGGAGTACACCACAAGAGTGCATTATGATACATCACATCCTGCAGGGTGGATCCCCCAGAATTCCATGCCTCTCAATTCTCTCACTTGAGTTGCTCTTGAGGTGGCCTTCCGGGGAAGAGGTAAGGCCACACTGGCAACGGCTGTACTCTCATCTCTCTAATTATAAGTTATCCGCTTCAATGTGTTCGGTTCATAGAATCAATGCATATGGCAGTGACATTCCAGTTTAGAAACAAAGGGCATTTATGACAGGTTCACCTTCTGTGCCCAGAGGTCTTGCTGAGTGGGTCCTGGGTGGGGTGGAAGCTAGTATTTTAACACAGGCTGGTCGTTCGGATGTAAGATTAGAGAGATGCGCTTTCTGACACCCAAAAGTGGGGCAGCTAAGCTGGATGGGGTGGAGTTGGTAGTAGACGTTAACGATGGCCCACTTTTGTGATCAAAACAGAAATTCAGGGCTGAAGAGATAACTGAGTACTTAAGAGTATCGGCTGCTCTTCTAGAGGACCAGGGTTCAATTCCCAGCACCCACATCACAGCTTACAACTGTCTTTAACTCCAGCATCAGGTGATCTGATAACCTCTTCTAATCCCTGTGGGCACCAGATATGCATGTCCACAGATATACATGTAAGTAAAACACACACATAATAATAGTAGCAACAACAACAGAAGCTCACAAATACAAAGTGCCTGCTATGTGCCTGGCTCTCCCTTAGGTCACAGACCTGAGACATTATCATCTCACCATCAAGAGTAAGAGACAAATGATCAACTACGCATAACAGGGTGCCTGCCTAGAAAGAAACTCTGTGAAGGAACCAAAGGGTAACAGGCTGTAAGCATCATGACCCAGGAATAATGCCGGTTAGCCTGGTCCTCAAGGTAGACTAGGAACCATCCTGCATCCCAAATGGCAGGAGCTCATGAGACAAAGTTCACTAGCAGTGAAGTCCCTAGTCCACCCAAGACAAGCATCAGAAGTTTGCTCTGTTACTGGGGGTGGGGAGTGGGAATGGCAGCGCTTTGAAACTGGAGAAGGTAATAGCCATGTCAAAAGGAGAGTTCTGAACTAAAAATGGCAATGTACTGTATTTCCAGAGAATAAGATGACTTTTTAACCCTGGAAAATCCGTGCCAAAGTCGGGGGTCATCTTACACACCAGGTACTTACCTGCAGCTTGCTTCCCCTTGCTTCATATGTTCGGTGCATACAGTGGGGGATGCCGCAGCAGGTCTCTTCCCCCACCCCCACCCCAGCCCTGCTCTGTGCAAGGAGTATGAAGCACGGAGGAACAAGCTGCACACATCTTCCTGTACCTGGAGGAGGAGAACATGAATGTGGATTGGCTTTCCACCAGAACCCGCCCATTTGACTCAGAGGGCTGCAGCATCTTCTGGTTAAGTGTGGTGCATGCCTTAAAGGGGTAGTGTGGGCTGGCATTGGCTGCTTTTGGTATTTAATAAAGTGCCTGGCTGTCTGTGCCCTGCCTGCAAATAGATACATGCCCGAGTCTGCTGTTGCGCAGGGTGTGCATTGGAAGAGGGGTAGTTATATACAGCGAATATATTCCGAACCCTATATTTTAACTGGAGAAGTTGAGAGTCATCTTATATGCCCAGTTGTCTTATACACGGGAAAATACGGTAAATTGGTACCATAACCTGTAAGTTTAGTGTTTTCCTTAAAACCAAAACAACTAAGTTTCATTTTGTTTTATTCAAATATGGCTCATGTCTAAAGCCAGCTGTGGCAGTACATGCCTGGAATTCCAGCACTCCAGAGGGTTAGGCAGGAGGATGGTGAGGTCAAGATTAGCCTGGGCTGCATGGTAAGACCTCATCTTGAAAAACAAAGTGAAACAAAACCCACTATGACTGACATCTGACGCCCTCCCCAACTACACACATACCTCACTACTGAGGGCCTCTTTGGTAGAAGTTCAGATAGAAATCTAGAACCTCACTTCATCTGGACCACATGTACCACAGCAGAGGTGTGAGAGACATAAGTAAACTCTGCTGAGTGCATGGTATGGTAGAAGCCATGACGGGCAAGGAGCCAGATCAGCTGTATGCTCAGAAGGGTTACCTCCCAGACAGGGCATGTCTGGGAATAGGCTGGTATCACAGCAAGCTGCTATGTTCCTGGAGCTACAGCTGACCAGAGCCAGCAGAAAGACTGAGAGGAGCTCGTGAGGAGCAAGGGATATCTTAGAGTTTGGTGAGTTTGCTAAGGGTCACTAAGACTACAAAGGCACAGATACGGATGGAGCAGGGTAGGAAAGAAGATGTTAAGGGTCAGACAGAAATGACAACTTTGAAAAGCTGGTAATATGGTGGGGATGTGAAGCAACACGGGTGAGCAGAAAAGGAAGGCGTTGGAGAGAAATCAGCCCCATTTTGGAGTATTCAGGAAGGCACCCAGGCTGCATACCTCCTGGCTCTTGGCTGTGCAGGTCTAGACTTTAGAAGAGAGCTAAGTGTTACTGACAGACATGTGCCAGAGTGAAATGAGCCACCACAGGAAAGTGCAGTTGCTATGGAGAGAATTCACCACCACCATGAACACTATGCCAGGTCTAGGAGGTGAGAAGTGAGTGGTCAGCATCAGCGCTCTGCCCTTGTGATGGAGATTCTAAAGACAAACCACACTGGGGGCTCCAAGTGCACATGTGAAGGCATGTGTGCCCTTCTACATCAGTGGTCAGGGAAGGTCTCGCTTGGAAGGTGATGTAGGAGCAGAAACTGGAAGGATGCAAAGAGCAGACTATAGACTTGGGAAGGCAGTCCAGACGACAGCGACAGCAGCAGCAGCAGCAGCAGCAGCAGCAACAGTATGGGAAGAGGCCCATGCTTAGGACACTGGCAAAGGAGCAAGGGGGACGGAGGGAAAGCCATGGAGCATTCTTCTGATTGTAGTCTCCCAGGTATTCTGCAGTTTCTGCTCTGGCCAAGGATGGTTACAGATGACTCCAGGGTTTGGAGGCTGCAAAACTGGAAGGATAGAGGTGGCAGGAACTGTTAACTGTTCATATCTAAGCTCAGAAGATATGGGGGGGAGTGACAGCTGTGAGGGCAGCTGAGAAGGTGGCATGGGGCATATGCAGTGGAGACGGGTGGCAGGCTCTGCCTATGGTGACCTGTCATTTCCTGCTTCAGCTAGTGCTGAAAGCCTTCCTTGTGCCTGTGTGAGTGTCTTGTGTAGGAGAGGCCCAAGGGCTGGGTCCTGTGAGAATCAGAGGGAAGGAGGTTACCACACAATGACCAGGAAGCATGCAGAGACACTAGTGGGAGTGGAAAGAAGAGGCAAGCAGACAGAGTGAAGCACCCAGCTAAGGGAAAGAGGTCTCTCTTCATCCTGTGCACTGATCCATGCTTATACTCTTAGCCACTGAGCCTGCTGATTTTTCAAATACATTTTTTTGTTTTCTTTTGCAGTTGACTACTTAAAATGCAAATAATTTCTGAATGGTTCTCCAGTCCGTCTAATGGGGAAATGAGCTTAGTATGCTGGCTTCCTACTACTGAATCCAGCTGCTCTTAGACAGTGATCTGCACATACCCATGTGGAGGCCAGGGTTCAACCTCAGATCTAGTTGCTCAGGAATGCCGTTTGCTTTGGTCCTTTCCAGACAGGTTCTCTCACTAGGCTGAAACACAGGCCAAGTGAGGATACAGGCAGGGTGGCCAGTGGGTGTCAGCGATCCACCTGCCTCTGCCTCCCTAATCCTGAGATTATAAACACAGCATGCATACTTATGAGTAATACATCACTATGCCTGGCTTTGTACTTGGGTCCTGGGGAGGGGCAGGGGAATGCAGGTGCTCATGTCTGCACAGCAATTTACCAACCCAGTTTGCTCCTCTCCCCCATCAGTTGAAACTTATTAAGCTCTTACTCTATGCCAGGCACCTGCTTGGTATTTTACATCCATAGCTTACAATAGCCCTGTGCAATAAATGCCACAGTTGTGTTCACTTAACAATGAAGTGCAGCGGGGTGAACCTGGGAACGGTGTTCATCATCATCATCATCATTACATAGTCAGCTGTAAGGTGGCACTGCCTAAGAGACAGGTGCCAGAAAGAAGCTCCAGGTGGCAGGGGGCCTTTGGATGCTGTGCATCTCCAGACTGAGGGAAGGCTGCCCTGCAGGGCTCTCATGAGAATCTCACTACTCTGTGCAATGCTGCGCCTGGAATTCCAAGTTAACTGTGGGAACCTGAGGTGTTCATCCCGAGTGTGCCTGGGGGTGGGTAGAGCCTCTAAAAATAAGTATGGTAGATTCTCAGAGAAGAAAAATAAAATTCAATAAAAATTATGACATGATGGATCAGGCACAATGTTGAACCCAGTTATAATTTCTAAAGTAACACAGTGTTTCTATTAAAGGTTTGGACACTACAGAAATAACATGTTTCACTTACTGACTTTTTTGATGGGGAAAAAAGTGCAAATCAATATAAGAAATACATAATTTGTGCTTTTACTAAAGCAGCCTATTCTCAGGTCTGTCCTCTCTCCACCCAGGGCTGGGAATTGAACCCAGGGGTCTGATTCATGATACACATGTGCCCTACTACTGAGCTACACCACCAGCCTACATATTCTTATGTCAAAAAACATTTTGGGCATACAGCACTGATACCTTAATAGCCATCAAACATGCCATTCTAAGTAGACTAAATTTTAATCTGCTGAGAGTGGAGCTCTCAGTCCTGTTTCTACTGGTCAGCATGTCCACAGGTTGGACCACCTTGAAAACAGATGCCAGGTAACAACTCTACAGTTAGAGGACACCTTCGAAAACACAGACATGACTTCGCTCTGCTAATGACTGCCAAAACCCAAAGCCACTCCGGTTAAGACAAATTCTGGAAACTCAGAATGAAAGTGAAAATGTTTTACAAATCTCCGGCACCCCCAACTTCTCTGCATCTCCAGAAAACAAACTGGCTTCAGATATCAATTCATAGGGGCTAATCCACCAGGAAAAACAAAACAAAACAAAACTGTTTTACCAAACAGGCATTGGTGCAAAGCTTGAAAAAAAAAAATAAATAAATAAAAGGACAGCAGTGTGGAGTGTAATATTTAAGTATCTCCGGAAACTCACAGACATTTCCTCCTAATTAAGCCATGTTAAACACAGTTTCATCAAAATTCCCACACATTTTGTAAACAACTTGAGCTATCACTCCGCGTATCACGTGTTAACGCGTGAGAGCATGTGTTAAGAACCGTGGCTGTCCACGCATCTCCACACAACAAAACTAGTTGTCCTACTACCACTAAGGCACAGTTCTAGGTCCTGGGACTCTGCATGCATCCCAAGCCAGCCCCTGCTCTGTGAATCTCGCTCAGGGCAAGCGATGGAGGGCCAGATGACAAACTGAAAATAAGTTCACACTGGAAGGACGCGGTGGCATTGAGTATGGTGAGGAAAAACAAGGCAGGATGGAGATACAGCAGGGTGTGAGAGTTTCTATCTTAGAGATGCCGCTGAGGCCTCTCAGAGGCGAGGGCACCTGGCTGTGACCACAAAGCTATCCTGTGCCACAGAAGCCTCAGTTTACTCCCGACCCCCTGCCGGGGCCGGGGGACGCAGGTGCCCCTAGTGAGGTCCCAGGCGAGGCCGAACGCTTCCCTGCCTTGGGCCGACTTTCCCCTACTGTTGTCACCGCGAAGGTCGCGTCCGGAGCAAGCCCAGCACCCCAGTAATACTCGGGGCAGCCTTCCCCGGCAGACCGCAACTCCCTGCCCGGCTGGCTGGCTGCTCTCTGGGGACCCGCGGAACTCTTGCTGCGCCCGCGCGAGGCCCTCGGCACCGGCGCGCGTGGGGCAGGGACGCGGCCGAGACAAAGCGGCGGGGCGCGGCCCTCACCTGTCCAGCCAGAAGGTCCAGGGCGAGTGCAGCGGGACACCACCCGGCTCCGGCTGCAGCGCCGAAAGCGGCAGGCCCAGAGGCTCGCTAGTCCCGGGGGGCGCGGCAGCCGGGGGCAGCGCCATGTTCTCCGCCGCCAGCCAGGCCGCGGACAGCGGGACCCGAGAGCCTAGTAGTCTCCCGGCGCCAGCCCCGCCCCGCCCTGTGCCCCGCCCCGCCCGGGCCGGCCTCGGCCCTGCCCTAGCCCAACAAAGGCTGGTGGGGCCCACGCCCGGAGCAGGGGACCCTAGAGAGAAGGGCAAGAGGAACAGTCACCCGGCTGGCACCACAGCTGGAGCCAAGGACAGATGTAAGGTCCGGCCAAATGGATCAGTGTGGCTGGAGTCTGTGAGTCCAACAGTGCAAGGGAGGAAGGAAGAGATGGACTGACATACCAGCAATCTGAAGGCTGGATGGGAAGGCTGGCAGATGGCTGGAGGAGGGACAGAGGGATGGAAGGGCAGATGGAAGCACAGTTGGACGTGACAAATAGATGGAGAGGGGACCAATGGCCAAACAGATAAAGAAACTCCAATGTCTGAGAGTGCAGAAACAAGGTATTAGACAGAAGATAGAATCGGGCAAACTAACCGAGGCTGTGGAGTTTTATAGAAGCTAGTGGTGACGATAAAGTTGCCTAACAGAGTATATTATAAGAAGGGACCAGGGTTATCTTTCTTCCATCTCTGTAGCCACTATGTGCCCACAGAATGCCCAGCTTCCAAGAGAATCTTAAAGTCAGCTAAAGTTCTCCAGGTCTGTCTCCAAGCATAGCAGAGGAAGGGGGAAGGAGCTGCAGTGCTGCACACACAGCCTACACTTGTGAAAAGGAAGTCAGTGTAGCCTTGAGACTCCTGGGTTCACAATAATAGGAACCATCAGGGGAGGCTTCTCCTAGGCCTCTGTTACCCTCTTCTACATGAGAAAGGTAAAGGCCTGGAGGCATGCTGGAAGCCCTGGACATCCTCTTTTTTTTTTTTCTTTTCTGTTGTTGTTGTTGTTTTTGTTTTTTGAGACAGGGTCTCTCTGTGTAGCCTTGACTGTCCTGGACTCACTTTGTAGACCACGCTGGCCTTGAACTCTCAGCAATCCACCTGCCTCTGCCTCCTGAGTGCTGGGATTAAAGGCGTGCGCCGCCACAGCCCGGCCCTGGACATCCTGTTTAACCTGAGTTCCACATAGTACCTTTCCGGGCCTCAAAAAGCTGGGGGCATGGAGTTAGTGGTCTAGTTCATTTTCTACCTAACAGCACTCGCTTTCTGTTTGAGGAAGGACACTGCGGGAAAGGGCCTTTACAGCTTCATGACAGGTTGTCCTGAGCCCAGGGCAGGGGTCCTCCCCACTAGCTAGCCAAGGCAAGACAAAACGACAACAACATAGTCTGTGTGCTTTGCGAGCCTTTCTTGGAATGTAGCTTCCACACAGCACAAGGCTCTGGAAATGTGTCTCTTTGAGCAAGTCTTCCGTCACCGAGATACCAAGGCCCATCTGGTCACACGCTTTTGTTGTTTACCCTTTCTTTAACCATTTCGAGAAAGTGCATTTATGGTACCATTCTGAGAGCTTTGCCCTGTTAGCTTGCACACCCCTTAAATAATGTGATTCTTATAGATAAGGGGCAGAATAAGTAGTTAGGTTAACCCCAAGGTCGCATGACTAGTCCATGGCAGAGCTGGGATTTGAACAGCTGTGTTAAGACTCTAGAGTTGAGGGTTTCCATTGACAGACCCTCCTGCCCATCTGAATGAAAACGAAGACCCAGGGAGTAAAAATAAGTCATAAATGGGAGGGAGGTCCCACTCTCCCCCAGGACAACCAATCTGTATCCTAGGAGAAACTGCTGCTAACAGCTTCTGGAAAAATACACATCTGTGCACACAAGCACACATCTCAATTTATAAACTGTATCTCCAACCCTTTTTATAGAAGAAACAGACACATTTAACACCGACCCTGCACTTTGTTTTCTTATTTGACACTATGTCTCTGAACATCTTCCATATCAAGACACACAGGTCTACTTCACAGGGGCGTGTGACGAGCACTCATTGTAAAGAAGCAGCTCCCAACACAGTGTACTTCCTATCCATGCTCTTTTATAAGTAAATCCACCCTGGGCATCTTCATAATTACATCCTCATCCATACAGACTCCCTTCAGAGTGAGTGTGGAGGATGAGAACAGCTGCCTGCATTTAAAACCCTGTTCCATGTTGCCAAGTTGTACAAGATAAGCACATATCCATGTATGTGAGTTATAAATAGCATCTGACTCTGAAGACTCAGACTCACTAAGTGACATTTATCTGTATGGAATTCTAAGGCATCAGTAGAGAGGATGGCTGCTTTCTAATGATCCCAACTAGTCAAGATGTCGCAGTGTGACTCTTCCTCACACCCTGGAATAATCACGCGGCCAGGAAGGACTAGCTTTACATTTCTATCCGAAGCTCCTATAAAACAAACAGCCACACAAGAATCTCCTTCCAGGACTTAGGAGCAGAAGAAGTTCGAGCGTTTTTCAGCCCTGTCTATCACCCCTTTGCTTTGGCTTCCAAGGTGCTCAACATTACGTGTGCCACAGGATCGCAACATGGATATTAACCAATGAAGAAGGAGCGCCTGTATCTTTATGTTTACTTCTACTTATCTTTTAATGGCCTAACTGCATGTCTGCATCCTATGCTGTGAAGGCCTGGAATCTATTTTGGAAGTTGGTGATACATGCTGAATAAAATATAAACGACCTTAGCGTAATCAAGAGCTCAGGCAACGTGGCTGAGGTGAGGAGAGGCGACGGTGAGCGCTTCTGCCCCTTTCCCACTGAACACATGTTGATTCTCATTATGCTTAAAAATTAGACTTCAGTGGAAGCAAATTAGGAACATTTCACTTGGATTCCCCACTTTGCACGTAGACGGCCGTAGACGGCAGGAGCCAGAACCTCTGGGTAGACAGAGCCCTTCGAGTTCCCTGAACAAGCACACGCTACAGAGGAAGTCCAAAGAGGAAACTCAAGGTCCAGAAAGGTGAGTTGACTTACCTGAGGCCACTGCTCTAGGACATGACAGAGGCAGAACTAGGACGTGGGTCGCTTGAGGTCCAGGCCAAGGTGCTCTCTCATTGCATAACACACAATGCAGGTGCCTTGGGGTGGCAGGAGAGAGAAGAAGGTGACCCCACAGCCCCTAGCAACAAAAACAACAGAAAGGACTTGAGGCACTCATAAATAATTAAGCAATTAGCTGCAGCAGTGACTCCCCTCCCCTCCAGTATCCAGTCACCAAGGCAACTTGGGCAGGGTGCCTGCTGGTTGCCTGGTAACAGTGTGGTCTGTTCCCCTGACATGCTCCCCTAGGCATCAAAGGATTTGAAAACGGGGAAGAACCTTCAACAGGGACCAGCATTCCAACCCCTTCATTTTCCAAATGAGGAAATGGAGGCCCAGAGAAGCTGGGTAACTTGCCCAAGGTCACACAGCTACTCAGAGGTGCAGTCGGGCTCCATTTCCATTCGCCTTTCATTAGTGTACCAGGGATGCCCCAGGAGGACTACAGATGAGAGAGACGCTCTCTCTATGGTTCCTAGAAGAACAAGAGAGTCAAAGCCAGTGAGCAAGCAAGCAAGAGACAGAGACCTTGAGTGCTCATGTGCAATTAGCAGGAGCTGGTAATCCCATCAGCCCAACTTTCATCATCACCATGGCAACATGGGTGAGGCGGGTGCTGGTTGCCTAGTAACAAGTGGTCCTCTCTCTTCCACTCATATCCGGCTCCCTGGGAGGCACAGAAACAGTAGAATGTTGGAGTTGGAAGGGAAGGCAAGGATGCTAACTCAGTCCCCTCCTTTAAATAATGAATGATGCATGAAAAGACTATGCCAGTCATATAGTTCAGCGCAAACTACTGTCATTCCCTTCGTTTAAGCACTCTTAGAGCACAGGGAAGCAAACCTTTTACTCTAAAGTCAGAAAGAACATGGGTATAAATGTCTGGTGCTTTCTTTGGGAGGAGATGGTTCCAGGTAAACTTTGAGTCTCTAAAGCCAGAAATTCCAGACACAGGTACCAAGGTTCCACACGTGAGCAATGGGCATTCCAGCAGCCCAGATTCCACAAGCTATCATCAATTGAGAAAAAGTGCACATGTCACAAAGATGCTGCCAATGTTCCATCCAGTGCATGCTTGCATATCCGCTATGCAAATGCCACCAAATTGCGATCACCAGTGAACATAGAAAGGAGGAATCTGTGCTGCAGTAACCAGGGGGTGTGTAAGACACGCCTAGATCTGGAGTCACATGCTAGTTGTTTGTTGGATGGATGCAGGCCCTCACTGGCAATATGCTGTTTACATTGCTGGGCTCCTTCTCTGAGGCTGAGAAGTTTCCTGTTTACAGCTAGTGGTGCTATAAATACACCAGCCTGCCTGTCTTCCACCTAGGAACTCCAAGGAAAAAGTATGTCTGTGGCCACTAGGTGGCAGAGCCCAGACTCTCTAGTCTCAGGGTGCTGGAAGGCACAAACCTGGGGCACATACCTGCATAAGCCTCCAACAAAGCCACTGTTTACAGTTGCTCAGTCCTGAAGCCTTGGCTTGGAAGAGTAGGGGCTGTGGTGGGGAGGTGGACAAGAAACTAGTCTAGGACTCTAGTGGGGTGAGGGGAGACTGTAATGTGCTTTAGCGGCTCTTGCTTTGCCTAAGTCCGAACCAGGCTTTAATTACAATCCATGGACATTAAAATTGCTGAGCCGCATATTCCTCACCCAAGACAAGGAGATGGTAACATTAGCTCCCTTTGGCATGACTGCCCTCTTTTATAAGCTGCACTCAGTAAAATCTCAACCAGTGTTACCCATCCAGGTTCTGAAGGTTCCTGAGGGTCTGATTCTGAGCTGCAAATGAAGAGAGGTAAAGGAAATTGTACCA
This sequence comes from Acomys russatus, assembly GCF_903995435.1. Taxonomy (NCBI): domain Eukaryota; kingdom Metazoa; phylum Chordata; class Mammalia; order Rodentia; family Muridae; genus Acomys; species Acomys russatus. Next base: position 27,928,367 of record NC_067149.1, read on the forward strand.
AACAAGCATTTGCCCTGTGGAGCCTGAAGAAGCATTTGCCATGAAGTCCCTGAGAGCATTGGTCACTGAGAGCAGAAAATGTGGCATCGAAGCTAGGGCATTTTGAACTCCATAGCCACTCACCTGCCAGCTGTGGGCCTTGCTCTGTCTTCCCCACATCTGTGTATTTGGTCTTCCTTTTTTCTCTAGGATGCCACTCACTCCTGCTCCATATTTTTTTGACTGTCATCATAGGACGTCATGGGCCGATACTACACCCCCTTAGCCAGCCTCCCTACCTTTAACCCCTGTCTGAACAGCTGACACAGCAACCTAGAGCCAAACCTCCAAACACTGATCCTATCATACCGTAGAGCTCTCCAGACTCCTTATCATGCTCAGGACAGACTACACTCTTTCTAGGACCCAATAGGACCTAAGTTCTTTGTGCCTGTTCATCACAGAGCTGCGTTATTTCCTGTCCCCAGAACTGCCCTAGGGCCACAGGACATCTGTACACCTGTCCCTCTCTTGACCCACCAGTCCCTCTGCTCCTCATAGCTGGCCCTGTCTCTCACCCCAAGCCTTCACTTAAATGTAGAATGTTTCCTTTTCTTTTCTTTCTTTCTCCTTTTTCCTTTCTTTCTTTCTTTCTTTCTTTTTTTGTTTGTTTTTGAGACAAGGTTTCTCTGTGTAGCCTTGGCTGTCCTGGACTCACTTTGTAGACCAGGCTGGCCTCAAACTCACAGCGATCTGCCTGCTTCTGCCTCCCGAGTGCTGGGATTAAAGGCGTGCGTCACCACGGCCAGCTAGAATGTTTCTTTCAGAGCCCATGTCACAAGCTTTGGGAATCTACAGTGCACTCCCCTACCCCACTGGAATATATGTTCCTAGAGGGGAAAGCTGGGACCCTCCTCCTGTCTATGTCCCAGCACCCTGCACAGGTCTGCCACCTGCTGGCATCACCAAGACTTGGGTAAGGAACTGAAAAAGGTTCACAAAGTGTGCTGACTGCCTGACTTTGACTGTCCACCCTTCCCACTTGTCCATGCGCCATGGACAGCATGTTGGTCTCCTACAATATGCTTTGTTTTAGTCCTTCTTTATTTAAGGCCCCAAATGGCTGTCTCTCACAGGCTGAGGTCTCAGTTCTCCAGTCTAGCATCTGAATCCTTCACACCTCCTCCCACCTTTCCAAATTCAGTTGCAAGTCTATTTCCAAATGTATGTGGATATATACACATGTGTGTATATAAATAGGTGTGTATAAACATACCTTTATTTGCATATTCTTGGAAATATGTAAATATATTGAATATATTTGAAAATATATGTAATCCAAGCAAACCTGCCCATTCCCTCGGTGTGTCTAAGCTTAGCCTTACCATGAGCTCCTGGAGACAGGCCTGGCCCCTTCCCACTCCAGCATGCCAGTTCTCAGCACCCATCTGGCTCATGGGAGAATCAGAGCTACTGATCCTGTCTGCCTACTCTACACTGTGGTACTTACATGTCCTCTGTACTACCTGAGACTTTTCCTTTCTGCCATTCACAATCTCTAACCATCCTCCTGGGGTCAGGAAAAGTTCCACTGTGGGAGATGAGATACAAAGAGATGCAGAGCACTGCCAAGAAGAGACACAAAGTGCCTGACTTAGGGATGCTTACTCTGGCGAAAGGGATGCTGGGAATTAACTCTGCTTTTGTTTTGTTTTGTTTTTTGTTTGAAAATTGAGCCCTGATACTTTCAGATATAATGGTCATATGTCCAAGGTCCAAGTAAGGAAAGGACCTTTGCTGTGACTGCACAGTGGTCTGTCACTGTTCCCTTCTGTCTAAGGGGACAGTTCCTGCTGGGGCCAATCTTCCATGGACTTGGCTGATGGGATATGTGTGTTGGGGGGGGGGTGGTGGTGTGTAAAGGCTGCATAGCATGAACAACCTTCTCATTGCCTAGGACTGTCCTGGTTTGAGCTCTGATTGGTAGGTTCCAGGATCCTTCCCTGGAAATCTCGGCAAACTGGAGTGGTTGGTCAGCTAGAAGCAGGCCTGCAGGTCACCACCAGTTCCACCCGATTTCACAGCATGACAATAGACATCTTGATTCCAAAAATATAAACGTGCTAAGCAAACATATCAGGAAGTGACACGATGTATTAGAAAATGGCCAGCTGATCCATGTTTCTCAAAGCCACAGCAGCCAAAGCCTCTGAGGTGAGAGTTTGTCTCTGAAGACCTCAAAAACAGAACAAAACAGAAACTATCATGTAATGTTTATAAAGTGGGTACTTGGCAAATGTCTGAATAGTGACCCCTGCAGGAGGAAGATGCCCTCATCAAACCACCTGTTGAAATAGTCTGTTAAATCACACATCTCTTTTTTTCCCCTCCCTGTGGCAATGTGTGTGTGCATGCATGTGTGGTGGAATATGTTAACGTATGTGTGTGTGAGAATAGGCCACGGATCAACAGGCGCCTTCCTCAGTCCAGCTCACTTTACTTGTTGAGATAAAGTCTCTCACTGGCCCAAGTATCACTGACTCAGCTAGGCTGAGAGGCCAGAGCAATCCAGGGAGCACAACTCTGTGCCCAGAGTTTTATGTGGATGCTAAGGACTCAGAACTTATACTTGTGCAGGCAAGAATTTAACCAACTGACATATCTCTCCAGACCAGCCATTTACTTCTAAAGAGCTAAGCACATTAATGCTTGAGAATTCATTATCAACTGATGAACAGTCAATAAGTAAAAAAACACAAATCAAGATTTAAAATGGAGCTACACACAGACACAGACACACACATTTGTGTAACATTTTCAGGACTGTAATTTTCATGGTAAGCACCAATTAAGAACTATGAAGATGATGGCTGACAGAGTCAGGAGATGGAGCCTCTACAGTTATTAACTCTCCTGACTTGGGACAAATTATCAGCAGGAGTGAAAATCTAGAGAAGTCTGGAGGTCTGGTGGCGTCTCACTTCTTCTTATTTTCACTTGTTACACAGCATATACATACTGTTGCATTGTGTGTTATTGCTTTAAAATTTCTAAGAGTGGTCACTAACTCACTCTCAGGGGCTATGTACTTACAGCTCCTGGTGTGGTGGTTGGGGGTCTGTTACAAAACATAAGGCCTGATAGACAATGAGATACCTGGTGGCCCTCTGCTGATTTTGCATCGAGTGTTCAAGCTGTAAATTAATGCTATAACTGACAATGATTTGGGCATACCAGAGAATCATTTTGTTCTTCCTAAACTCACTGGACCCTTCAGAACTAGACTGAATTCTCCCACATTTTTGTTCAACTCCCTCCATCATTCCTAAAGTACCCAAGGGTCGTGTTTTCTTATCATATTGGACTTAAATATTTTATGTTACATTAAACATGATCTTGTCGATAAAATGTAGTACCGTTAGTTTTCAAAAATTTGAAAAGGCATAGTTAATGATGCAAGTGATTCCCTATTTTTCATTTTGAGAGAAAATCATTAACAGCACTCTCCTTGAAAGAACAGAATTTAACTGTAAGAGGACACAGCCCATCCATAAAGACAAGTCATAAATTAGCAGTGGAGAGAGATGCCTCCTCTGTAGAAAGTCCAAACGGAAACCAACAGTGGACTCATCCTCTCACAGATCAAACAGTGTCTTCATAAGTTAGGCATGTGGCTGTTGATTTAATTTAATAGGAAGAAACCAGAAAATGGTGGTGACCTGACTTGTTGCAATGTCCTGGTTTCCTGTGCGGATCCGTGTTTGGCTAGGGAGGCCCCTCCTTTCACTGTAAAGGAAATTTACCGCTAACATGGGCTTCAGGTACCCTAACTCTCAAAAGTGGCCCTGCTAAAGGAGGGGGGGAAAGCCCTGAATAGAATTAAATGGTTGGAATGAAGAAAGTGGTCAAGTCCTTTATCAAAGACAGAATCAAAATACTTCTTTTACTAGGCAATCTGGTAAGTACAGGTTGTCATGGAAACCGGATGTATTCTGATTATAGGAGGAATGACATTGTTCATCTAACTAGGTGTTCATCTCTTCTAAATGGGGAGAAATTGTTATAGCTGAAATCCATTATATTTCCTTCAAATCTGCATTAAAAACAATCATTTTCTTTCTTTTATACAGGAATGCTCAGACACAGAGCCCCTCTCTCATAAAACAGAGAATTAAAATTACTTGTGAAAGAATTGGTGTGTAAATAAGAAGACATAAAATGAAAATGAGTCCTGTAATATAAACCCATCCATGCACCGTGAAGGGCTGGGAAAGCGGGAGCCAGACAGAAGAATATAAAGCTCCTTTACTCACTGCAGGGCAAGCTTTTCTTCAGGAGCAACTAGTTTTAATAGAATGACTCAGGCCAGAATAGCTGCCTGGAAGTTAAGGTGACTTGTTAGCAGGTTTGATGTTATCCCTGGATTCCTAGTGGATCCAAGAAGGGGAGGGGATGCTGAGCTGAGTGGCAGCTGCCACTCCCCACTGGTAGCTGAGAAGCATGGCACGCAGGCTGTTTGTGAGAGACAGCCTGAAGATCCTTCTGGATCAAAGCAACCTAGAAAAACAATCTTTCTTTTCATTTCCTTTTTCCAGGTTAAAAATAATAATAATTTCTTCATCTCTTCCACAAAAGAAGGAAGAAAAAAAAACCTGTATGTGTGTGTGTGTGTGTGTTTTTTTTTTTTCCAGCTATGCAGAGATATCAACAAATCCCTTAGGCAGGCACTTAGGACAGTAATATGTTACAATAAAAATAGGAACAGCTCCGGCATATATGAAGAACACTTTAAACTGCACAAGAAAATGAATGACCTGACTAGAAAAAGAACAAAAACTCTGGACACCTCACTGAAGACATACAGGCAGCAAATAGAATATGGAAAGATGCTCAACACTCTACATCATTGGGAAAATTGAAAATTAAAACAACAATGGCCTAACTTATCAGAATGGCTAAAACCTCAGACTTGACACAAACAAATGCTGGCAAAGCTGTGGAGCGGTGGGGACTCATATTCACTGCTGGGAATGCCAAATGGCACAGAACCTTTGGTAGAGCCCAGACGCACCCTACAAAGCAAGGAGCCATCTTTCCAGAAGATCAGTAAACATCCCTCCAGTTCTTTGCATTACAGGCTTATAGACAAATGTTTACGGCAGTTATACTCGTGAGGGTGATAATCCAGATGAAACCAAGGTGGCCTTTAGCAGGTGAGTTCACAGTGGAGCAGTAGTGACTAGTAAAGAGACATGTGTCTGTTATTATTAAACCATTAAAAGACATGGGCGAGTATCAGGTCCACTTTATTAGTTGAAATAAACCAATCTGGAGAGGTCACATATTATACGAACTCAAACCTACAACACTCTGGAAATAAAAACTGTGGAGACAGTTAAATGTCAGTGTCCTGGAGGCTCATGGAAGAAAGAAAGAAAGAAAGAAAGAAAGAAAGAAAGAAAGAAAGAAAGAAAGAAAGAGATGGACAAGTAAAACACGGGGACTTTCAGGGCAGTGAAACTAGTCTCTATGCTGCTGTGATGGTGGACATGTGTCATTACATATCTGCATAAACACGCAGAAGTTAAAACCAAGAGCAAAGCTTAAGGTGATGATGTGTGGCAATGCTGTAATATTTGTGTGTGTGTGTGTGTGTGTGTTCACACACCTATGTACACTCCTGTGAATATAAGAAGAGGACATATCTTACCATATTCCCTTGAAATTGGGTCTCTTATTGAACCTTGATTTTGGGGGGAGCTAGGCTTCTTAGCTAACATGCTCCCAGGATCCATTTCAAAGGATGCACTCTGGTGGGAGACATGGCATCATCGAAGGAAGGGGTCAGAAGCCTGTTAGGGATTTTCTGCCCAATTTTGCTGTGAATCTCAAACTGTTTTAATAAGTAAAATGGCCAGCATCTCAGTGCATGCCAGAAGGATATACTGAGGAAGCAGAGGTCACAGGATCATGAGCTGGAGGCCAGCCTGGTCTACGCCCTCAATGGTGCTGGTTACTTAGCACAAGCATGAAAACCTGAGTTTGGAGTCCCACGTCAATTCTGGGGCAGCTTGGGCACTTGTTACCCAAGCACCGAGAGGTGCAAATAAGTGGATCCTGGGAGCATGTTGGCTAAGAAGCCTAGCTGCCCCCCAAAATCATGGTTCAGTGAGAGACCCAATTTCAAGGGAATATGGCAGGGCACCCAATGTCCTCTTCCTGCATTCACAGGAGTGTGCATAGGTGTATGAACACACACACACACACACACACACACACTTTTCCATCAGTACATAAACATCTCCCACACTCATTTATCTGATCCACATATCACCTTTCCCCTTTTAATACTCTGGACTCTGCAGATTTTAATAGCATTCTCAACATATAGCAACAAGTATGGACTCCAAACCCAACTCCCTGCTCCCAAACCTGACTTCCCAACCCTTGCCCATTCCTCAATATGCCAGCATCTCCATGTCTTCTGAGAAATGAGCTGGGCTCTTGACTTGGGCATGTATTCTAATCGTGTCTCCGAGCATTTGAAAGAGCATGGCAGGGGAAAGAACCTCTGTGTCTAGTGTATGTGGATGCCTACCCCACTGAGTGAGCAGTAGAAAGCTAGTTGGTATTTATCATAAACTCAGTTGAGTCATCTGCTGTAGGAGAAGAATTGTTTACATGTCATAAACCCACAGATAGAATCTCGATTAGGATTTGATGGTATGGCTCAGTGCTTGCCTGGCATAAAAAGGGGAAATGGGAAAATATACTCAGAATTCATTTACAGACTTGTATGAAAATTGCATTATGTTTTCAGCATATTAAAAAAATCAATCAATTAATTTTTAAAAAATCTCAATGAAGCCCAAGCACAAAGGAAGGAAAAATTAAATCAAGGCAGAGCATAATCAAGTTGCTCAATACTAGACAAAAACTATGTGGAAAAGAAAAGAGCAAAGTTAGAGAGTTCTTTCCGTAGACAATAATCCGGGTACAAAGACAGTGGGATAGTAGAACGTCTGCTACTTAGTGAGAAGACAAAGCAAGACTGTATGTCTTGGACTCCACACCACATACAACACTGTTCAGTTACAAAAGCAATGAAATATCTGCCAGGAAGACAGAGTGGGCACACTTTCCCGATTCCTCCCATCCAGCACACCAAGAGCCCCTAATGATCATAAATAAACCACAGGATGAGAGTGAGGAGGGGCAGAGGGCAGGCACCAGCTGGGGCCTTGCCATACAGGGATGCTTTTGCTGCTGTCTCCCCTTGCCCCTTACTGTCCACACTTGAAGCTGGAGACACTGGCTCCCAGAAATGCCTATGAGCACAGAAAGAAGAGCTGTAAGAAAGGCCTTTCTCTAGACAGAGGAACAGGAAGGGAGGAGCTGGCAAGCGAGGAAGCTCACAGACAGCAGCAGCCAAACACAAAGGACACAGCTGTCACTGTGCAGCTACCCAAGCCAGCAGCACCAGGAGGGAGCTCAGACAGTGAAACCCAGCAAGCAGTAACATGAGTTAAACAAACCCAGAGCTGAGGAAATTGCAGTCTGCAAAGTGGTAATGAGCTTGTCTTGCAAGTGTGAGTTCAATTCCCAGCGCCCAAGTAGAAAAAAGGAAGGAGCGATGGCCTATGCTTGTAATCCCAGTGCGGGGAGGTGTGCGTGAGCAGATATCTGGACTACCTCTGCCAAGCAGTCTAGAGATAGAGACAGATAAACACTAGCCTATTTGGTAAGTTCCAGGCCAACAAAGTTCTCCATGGTACAACCTGGGGAGTTTTTAAAAAAATTATTTATTTATCACATACACAGTGTTCTGCCTCCATATACACCTGCACATCAAAAGAGGGCACCAGATCTCATTATAGATGGTTGTGAGCCACCATGTGGTTGTTGGGAATTGAACTCAGGACCCCTGGAAGAGCAGACAGGGCTCTTAACTTCTGAGCCATCTCTCCAGCCCGACAACCTGAGGAGTAATGGTATGCATTCATGCGTGCGCACATTTGTGCATGCACAAACACACACACCAAAATGCTATTTAAAAGAGATATTTCAAACACAACAATGTGAATAAACTGAAAGGAAAATAATGAAAAAAGACACTGTGTAAGCAATGAAAGTGACTGTATTAATGTCAGCAAAAGAAGAGCAAAGCTTATTGGCAACAAGGAAGGGAACAGCACACGGGGAAACATCCCTATCCTGGAAGATGTCTCATCCTGAATACATCCTAAATACTCGTGGCCTAAAACTCTGGGCTTCAAATCCTTAAGACACGTGGAGCTATGCCTGATGGGCATGAAAAGAAGCAGACCACCTACAACTACACTTGGGGATTTGATCCTCCCCCTCCTGGTAATAGGTAGGAAATCAAGGATAGAAGGAATGAACAACAAAAGTAGCTAGTACAGCCTAGCTGACATATATAGCATTTTCACAGAATAGGCAATATTTATAATAGCTCACTAAGATAAGTATGTACTAAACAGGAGAACAAACCTTAAAATATTTAAAAGAAACCACTAACATAAATATAGTAAGAAAATTTAGGGGCTGGGGAGACAGCTCATCAGTGCCTGATGTGCAGGCAAAAAGGGCTGATGGCCAGCATAAAAGCAGGATTCAGTCCATTGGCTAGATCTGGGTAGGGGTGTGATGTTTACTGCATGTATTATTGGCATGCTTGATTGGTGCCATAGCTTGAGCAGGACGCCTGGGCCCAGATCTGCCCATCATAATGCTCTTCTTGTAGGTTTCTAGGACCCTCTGGATCCTTCTATTTCCCCAATTCTCCCATACTTCTCTCATCTAGAGTCCCAATAGGATGTCTTCACATCTATCCCACTTTCCTGGTAGGTGAAGACTTTTATGGGACATGCCCCTAGCCAATGGACAGGACATTCTCCACAGATGAGTGAAGTGTGGGGACTGACTTTCACATGAACTCTGGTGCCCCATATTTGACCACGTCCCCTTGATGGGGAGACCTGGTGGCACTCAGGGGAAGGATAGCAGGCTACCAAGAAGAGACTTGATACCCTATGATCATATACAGGGGGAAGGAGGTCCTCCTCAGTCACAGTCATAGGGGAGGGGAATAGGGTGAAAGTGGGAGGGAGGGAGGAATGGGAGGATACAAGAGATGGGATAACAATTGAGATGTAATATGAATGAATTAATAAATAATAAAAAAAAGTGGAAAAAAAAAGTTCAGACCATTGAAACCCTAGCTGAATCCCTATGCCTAACCAAATCGGTGAACTCCAGGCTCACCAAGAGACCTTGACTTCACAAATAGTAGAGAACGATTGAGAAACATACTGGTTGTCAACTCCCAGCCTTCGTGTGCACACATGCATATGCAACCCTACACACATGGGTACGAACCACATCAACACGTACATATGTCACATACAGAAGGAGTGTATTTCCATATGATTGAAAACAGTATTCATATGGAGAAAAATAGCAAAGAAATTTAAAATGTACATATACATGAACTGATGTAAGACAAAAACATCTGTCAAAGTAGCCAAATTGCTGCCCGGAGCGGGGCAGGGTATTCATAGTACTAGATGCCTATACTAGAAAAAAAGCAAAGGTCTCCATCAACAGCATAAACCCTTACATCAAGGACCTGGGCATGGTGGCTCACACTTGTAGTCTTCTCACTGAGAAGGCCAATAGGCAGAGAGATGACCACAGAGTAATCTCAGACCCGCCTCATTAAAATAAGGATGGAAGGAAGGAAGAGAAGAGAGGGAAGGGAGTCAAGCCAAGGCAGACAGAGGAAAGGATAAAGAAATGAAATCAAGAGCATAAAAAGAAGAGAGGAAAAAAAATCAACAAAACTTACTTAATGTGGCATTCATAGAGAAATTAAATTAAAAGAAAAATGAAAATAGGGGAAAATCAAAGAAAAACACGAGAGAAAGATACTTTGAAGTATGCAAAGCTTAGAAAGTATCACGCCCAGAGGAGGAGTGCTGTTAGAAATGTCACAGAGCCCTTCTGGAGGACGGCAAACAAAAGCCCACAGCCGGTACCCAGTGAATTGCTAACACTGCTAGGACATTCAAGTTTCACAATGGACATAACAGAAAGCTGGGATAGCCACACAGGAGATGCTTGAGGATGCTGTGGTGCTTTCTTGTGCTGTGCATGAGGACTCAGAAGAGCACCTGAGGGCAGATTGTGGTAAGTTCCAGATGTGTGCTGTGAACCTCAGAAAAACTCCAAAGTTGCAATGAAGCATAGCAAATAATGCAAAATATTGAACTTCAGGAGAGCAGAAAAAAACAAGCAGAAAGCAAACTGCAAGATGGGTTTAAATGTTATGATATCAATATTCTCATTATATGTAAACAGACTATATTCCAACTGCATGTTAGTGATTGCTAAACTGCATAATAACAAAGCCTCGAGCAGAAAACTACCCACCAGACATCACTTCAAAAAGACTTAAAAAATTAATTACTATAGTTTCCAACTATATAGATGGGAGTCTTTCCCAGCCTTATTTATTGTAAAATAATTTTATTGCAAGACATGCTCAGGATATGATCATAAAAGCAAGCTACAAATCAATGTAACTTCACAGGCTTATTATTCTACATAATGCATAAGGAAAAAATACTAACTTCCTGTGAATGAGAGGGAGAGAGAGAGAGAGAAACAGAGAGACAGAGACAGAGACAGAGAGGGAGAGATTGTGTGAGTACTTCCCTATTAGGTCTGATTTACCCTGAAAACAAACAAACAAACAAACAAACAAACAAACAAAAAACAAGAACTCTCATGAATATAAATGCAAATATTCTAACAAAATGTTAACAAGTATAACACATGCATATCTGTCTTTTCCAACCTAATACTTTTATTGATTATTTTGGAATTTCACACAGTGCACCCTGATCACGATCACTTACCAGGCCTCCCAGGCCCACCCCATATCTCTTAAGTGGCAATACATCACAAGTGGAGTTTATCCTAAAAATGCAAGGTTGCTATAGCATATGATTTCACGTCACAACAAACTAAGAATGTAAGTGTGGGGCTAGTGAGATGGCTCAGTGGTTTAGAGTGCCTGTTGCTCTTACAGTAGGACTAGGGTTCTATTCCTAGCATCCATATGCGGAGTCACAAACACCCATGACTCCAGTTCCAGGGGATCAGACAGCATCTTCTGACCCCTTCATATTGTGCTCATGGATACATGCAGGCAAAACACTCACTCACATAAAATAAACATATTAGATCCTTAAAGTAAATCCATAACACTATTAATAGATGCAAAGAGACATCTTTAAAACCCGACTTTTATACCCAAACTTTAAAAAATGGAGAAGCCTCCTACCAAAGTCAGAGTGGAAGGAAACTTCCTCACACATAGGCATTTACAAAAACTCAGTTAATATTATACTTAGTCGTGACATACCAAGCACTTTCCCATTGATATAAGGGAGACCACTGAGCTCTGCTCTCATCACTCGTTTAGCATAATTTTGGAGCCTATCACCAAGACAATAAGATAATGAAAAAATCATAATTCTTAGATTGGAAAAGAAGTTGAAATCACCTTCAGTCACAGGCAATAATCTATACGTAGTAAACCCTATAGGGCTACTAGAGAGGATGAGCAAAGTTTCAAAATACAAGAACAGTTTACAAAATTCAATCCAATTTTTATACTAGAAATAATTAGCTGAAAGGGAAGATTTTTGAAATGCTATTTATAATAGTTTAAAAATATGAACTGCAGCTGGGGTAGAGGTGATGGTGGCAGTGGCGGCAGCGGGCGCCTTTAATCCCAGCACGTAGTAGGCAGAGGCAGGCAGATCTCTAAGTTCTGAGTTTGAAGCCAGCCTGGTCTACAGAGCAAGTTCTAGGATAGCTGAGGCAACCCAGAGAAACACTCTCTCAAAACACAAAAGCAAAACAAAACAACAATTAAAAAAAATGAAATTCTGATAAATATGACAGACAATATACACGAACAAGTAAATACAGATCTGTGAAGAGAAACTAAGGGAGACCCAAATGTCCTAGTTTCATTTCTGTTGCTGTGGTGAAATATGCTGATCAAAGACAACTTGGGGGAGGGAGGGTCAGAACTGGCTCAGAATTCTAAATTACAGTCCGATTACTACAGGAAGTCCAGGCAGGAGCTAAAGGTGCTGCACCCACAGTTGAGCAGAGAGAGGAAATGCATGGCCCCTTGCTTTCTGTAGCTCAGCTAGCTTCCTTCACATCCATATACCCAGCGCCCAGCCACCTCAGCGAAGAGTCAAGAGGATTCCCCACAGACATGTCCACAAGCTAATCTGACCCAGATAATTCCCCATCAAGACTCTCATCTCAGGTGACTCTCAGTTGTGTCAAGTTGACAGTTAAAACTAAACAGCTCATCAAATAAATGAGAAGCTCACCCTTGTTTAGGGGGAGGCAGCGCTCTGAAGGCTTTAATTATCCATTGCATAATCCCAGTTTAAAATCTCAGCAGGCATTTCTGCAGAAGTTGATAACTTTATTCTCAAACAGATATTTAAATGGTGATGACTCAGAAATAGCCAAATTTTGGGAAAAGAATGAAACTGGAAGGACAGCAGTGTCTCTTTTTGAGGTTCATTGTAAGACCACAATAATCAATGCAATACAGCACTGAGATCCTGAAAGAGATAGCTGGGACAGAGGAGAGAGTCCAGAAATAGACCCACAGATTTATGGACAATTAGTTTTTGACCAAGATACAAAAGCGACTGAATAAGCAACACGGTTAACAAAGGGTACTAGACCAACTGGATAGTCGTGGGGGTTGGGGGAGAATCTGCAATTGGTACTTCGGACTATTTGTAAAAATTAATCAAATGTAGAACATAAAAAAAAAAAAATAAACGTAAAATCCAAAATAATAGAACTACTAGAAAAAATATAGGAGAAAAATCTTTGTGATATGGTTGAGGGAAGGATTCACCAAAACTCTAATCCACTTACTACTGAAGATTAAAAAATGAGACTTTATAAAAATGAAAATCCTCCACTTTAAAAAAATACATTAAAGAGGTGTGATGATCACCAGGAAGCACAGGGTGGAAGGCAAAAACAACTCCTGAAAATTGTCCTCTGGCCTCCATACAAGGCACATGTAGGGCACAGACACACATGAATGAAACTTCTCAAAAGACAATAAAGAACTAAAAGATTCATGCAATGAGAAAATATGTGCACATGAAGTGTTTATTAGGAAAAAACACTCCTGCGATTCATAAGTCATTGTCCTGCCCACTTAGTCCTAGGCCAGGAATATTCAGTGACTGCACAGGAGAAGACACCATAGCAGTACCAACTGGATTTTGTTTACGAAAAAAAGCTACATCTATGACATAAATAACATCCAAATCTATGGTGGCCCTCAAGAATGCCAACTCTCAAAAGTTGGCAATAATACATAGCCTACTGAGAAATATGGGCAAGAAATGGACAAGTTTATCAGTAAAAGATACATACGAATGGCAAATAAGCATCTGAAAATTTGCTTATATTAGCTATTTCCAGCCTAGTAGAACTCTGTCTGCTATACTGCCAGGTACAATGGCAAGAGACACCACTTACATACATCTGAAATCTTATGATGCCAACCTCCAAAGCATCTTTCTCAGGACTCTCCTGGCATATACAGAGTACATGTATATGGAGCTAAAAGGAAAAAGAAAGGGGGCTGGAGAGATGGCTCAGAGGTTCAGAGCACTGGCTGCTCTTCTAATAGTCCTGAGTTTGGTTCCCACCAACCACATGGTTGCTTATAGCCATCTGTAATGAGATCTAGTGCCCTCTTCTGGCCTGCAGGCAGAGTACTGTACCCATAATGAATAAAACTTAAAAAAGGAAGAAAGAAAGAAAGATGTGAGCTACACTGTATGGGAGCTCTGACACACAGTAGGGGAACAGAATGCTATGGAAGGAACAAGGCAACGGCTGAGCAGAGAGCGGTCCAGACTAGACAAGAGTAATAAAAGAAGAATGGAAGGAAGGTGACATCCGGAGGCTAGCTGAGAGATGCGAAAGCCTACTACCTGTAATGCTGAATCATGCCTTGCATGATCTTAGGTCAGTCCTGCAGAAACAAGCCCAAGTGCTGTCAGTGGTCTGCGTACACACACTATGCTCCTGCTCCTAAAGCTGCCATTCTCCCTCCCAGGCCACCACACTATGAACCAAGTTTGGGGGAACATAAACCATATACAAAACCACAGAAATAAACTAGAAAAAACAACAAATAGTAGATAGGTACTGAATGATGGGCCTCTTGGTTCCATACCTTAAAACACTTTAAAGGCATGTGCCTCACAAGCTATGCCTTAGAATATGTAGACAATTGCAATATCTGGTACACTACTTAATTGTGTGTGTGTGTGTGTGTGTGTGTGTGTGCGCGCGCGCGCTGGGGGTACACCTACATGTGGAGGCCAGAGGACAACCTTGGAGGGGGGTCATTCCTTGGGGGCTATCTACCTTGTTTTTTGAGACAACTTCTCTCACTGGCTTGGAGTTGCCAAGGTAGGCCAGGCTAGGTTGGCTAACTAGCAAGCCCATCTCGGCTTCCCCAGCACTGTGACAATAAGCACTCACAATCATGCCTGGCTCTTTTCCCTGCTCTGTTTGTTTGCTTGTTTGTTTTTAGCTCAAATTGAGGTCTGCCTGTCTGCAAGGCAAGCACTCTACCAACTACGTTATCTCCCCAGCTCCTAGCTGGTCTCTCTCTGAGTGAGTGGAGAGGACGTAGCGGCAGGACGTGAGGTCTCATCCATAGCCAGCTCAAGTGGGAGGACTGTTAGGCCAAGGTTTGGTGTGTCAGTCTTCTGTCCTCAGGGCAGCACCTGGGGGTCTCTAGATCCCTCAGAAGTCAAAACAAGGATCACGACACTCGCTCGCTTGACCACTAGAGGGAGTCCACTCAGCTCTTGAGTGACACGTAAAAATGGAAAGGTCACATAAAAGGAGGCTCTAGCCCCAAATCTTCACATGTGAGCACATAATGTGGATACACTGCAGAAACCAGGTAAGTAAAGAGCCCAGTGTCGGGGAGGGTCGGGTCAGGTTGGGAAATAGACAGGGGACAGCAAGGGTACATGTGATCTGATGGGGAAATGGGGAAAATGGAAGAGGGCTTTAGCTAGTAGGAGGAGAAAGATAAATACAGATGAAGGAGGGAGGAGGGCAAAATAAGAGTAAAGGTGTCTGAAAAGACTGTAAGAAAGAATGCTATTAACTACCTTCCGAAAACTACCTATAATACATTTAAATCAGTGAATAAAAAAGTATATTTTAAATGAAATGACCCCATCTTGGCTGGCAACATTCTCTTCAAAAGCCAGACTAACAAAGGCCCCAACACGAGGCATGAGAAGGCCCCTTCTGTGTTGTTAGAGTTGTCTAAGACTCCCAAAACATATACTTCAGACACACTGCCCAGAGGACCTAATGGATCTGACCCCAAAGCGTCCTCCCTGAGGACTAGCTCTCAGGATACCAGGAGGCACCCTGCAACCTTCCAAAGGAGGGAAGCAACCAATAGTCCTACCCACCTGTGACACCTATGGACCGCAACAATGACCAGCATAACAAATAGCCCTCAGGGTGCAGTAGTGGCACACACACCTCCGCGGTAACCAACAGGTCTCTAGTTGGACTTAAGACTCGCTCAACATATGTCTAGTACTGGAATCCTAGTCAACTAATTTGCTTCTAGAGAAGTCACAGATCATGAAGGAGAATCTACAACTACCACTTTACTAAACCAACATAATCTCTAACTACATTCTAAATATTTATTCTTTTTTTTTTAAAGATTGATTTATTTATGTAGTGTTTTGCCTGCATGTACACCTGCCCACCAGAAGAGGGCACCAGATCTCATTATAAGATTGCTGTGAGCCACTTTGTGGTTGCTGGGAATTGAGCTCAAGACCTTTGGAAGAACAGCCAGTGCTCTTAACCTCCGAGCTATCTCTCCAGCCCTAAAAATGTATTCTTATACCCACGGATAAGTATAGTTCTTACCCCTCCTCACCAAGGAAACTTCATGGTGCAATTGATGAAGACCATTATAGGAAACCACAACCAATCAAAATGCACAGTTGTGGAGCTCAGTCCCAATGATTACATCTCCAACACAACCCTTGTGCCCAAGGCTCAGGGATCATTGTGGAAAAAGCAGGCAGAAAGATCATCAGAGCCAGAGAACAGCAAGTCTGCTGTAAGATTATTTCTCCCAGAAATGGCAGAGAATCTACACCCATGAAGTCTCATCAACATGGATCCCTATCCATGGCCCGAATAAGGACAATACCAATATAGGGGGAAGCTCGGAAGGCCTCAACTTGCCTGAAAAGGTCAGCTCCCAGAGTGTGTGTGTGCGTATGTATGTGTGTAACAGTATACAGTCTGAGCAAGTTTTTATATATATTAAGCATATATACAAATATATATTAACAATTTTAAAAATAGGATGTAAATTTTAATGAGAATAAGGTGAGCATATGGGAAGGGTTAGAGGGAGAAAAGGAAGGAGAAAATGACATAATTAAATTATAATCTAATCTCCCATGCTCATAGGTCGGTAGGATTAACATAGTAAACATGGCCAATTACCAAAAGCAATCTACAGATTCAAAGCAATTCCCATCAAAATGCCAACACAATTCTTTACAGACCTTGAAAGAACAATTCTCAACTTCAACTGGAAAAAAAAAACTCCAATAGCTAAGACAATAAATAATAAAAGATCTTCTGGAGGATTTCCATCCCTGATCTCAAGCTAAAAACCACACGATACTGGCATAGAAACAGACAGGTGGATCAATGAAATTGAATCAAAGACTCAAAAATAAACCCACACACCTAAGGACACTTGATTTTTGACAAAGAAGACAAAACCGCACAATGGAAAAAAGATAGCATCTTCAAGAAATGGTGCTGGTCTAACTGGATGTCTACATGAAGAAAAATGCTACTAGACTGTTAATTATCACCCCGCACAAAACTAAAGTCCAAGTGGGTTAAAGACCTCAACATAAAACCAGATACACTAAATCTGTTAAGAGAAAAAGTGGAGAAGAGCCTTGAACTCATTGGCACAGGAGACAAATTCCTGAACAGAACATCAACAGGTCAGGCTCTAAGGTCAACAATTAATAAATGGGACCTCACGAGGCTGAGAAGCTTCTGTAAGGCAGGAGGCACTGTCAACAGAACAAAGCGACAGCCTACAGACTGGGAAAAATCTTCACCAACCCTACATCTAACAAAGGTCTAATATCCAAAATATATAAAGAACTCAAGAAATTAAACACCACCAAAACAAATAACCCAATTGAGAAATGGGATACAGAACTAAACAGAGAATTCTGAACAGAGGAATATCAAATGGCTGAGAAACACTTAAAGAAATGCTCAATGCCCTTAGTCATCAGGGAAATGCAAATCAAAACCACTCTGAGATTGCATCTTACACCCATCAGAATGGCTAAGATCAAAAACTCAAGTGACAGCACATGCTGGTGAGGATGTGGAGAAAGGGGAACACTACTCCATTGTGGGTGGGAGTGCAAACTTGTACAACCACTTTGGAAATCAATCTGGTGCTTTCTTAGAAAATTGGGAATAATCCTACTGCATGACCCAGCTATACCATTCCTGGGCATGTACCCAAAAGATGCTCCACCACAAGGACATTTGCTCAACTATGTTCATAGCAGCTTTATTCCTAATAGCCAGAATCTGGAAACATCCTAGATGTCCCTCAACCAAAGAATGGATAAAGAAACTGTGGTACATCTACACAATGGACTACTACTCAGCTATTAAAAACAAGGAAATCTTAAAATTTGCAGGCAAATGGATGGGAGCTAAAAAAGCTCTTGTGTGAGGTAACCTAGACCCAGAAAGACACACATGGAATATACTCACTTTAAGTGGATATTAGCCACATACTACAGGACAACCACACTACAATCCACAGACCTAAAGAAGCTAAATAACAAGGAGGACCCTAGGGAGGATGCTAATTCTCATTCAGAAGGGCAAATAGAATAGACACAGGAAGCAGCTGAAGAGAAGGAAGAGGACAGGAGCCTACCATAGAGGTCCTCTGAAAGACTCCACACAGCAGAGGATTGAAGCAGATGCTGAGACTCATAGCCAAACCTTGGGGTGGAGCACAGGGAGTCATATGGAAGAGCTGGGGGATAGAAGGCCCTGGAGGGACAGGAGCTCCACAGGGAGACCAATGAGGCAACAAATCCAGGAGGTGGCGTGGAGGCTGCAGAGACTGATGCACCAACCAAGGACCATGCATGGCGAGGACCTAGACCCCCTGCTCAGATGTAGTAGTTAGGCAGCACAGTCTCCTTGTGGGTCCCATAATATGGGGAGTAGGGGCTGCCTCTGACATGGACTCTGGTGCCCATCATTGATCACTTTCCCTTGGCAGGGCAGCCTTGTCAGGTCATAGAGGAAGAGGATGCAGGCAGTCCAGATGAGACTTGATAAACTGGAGTCAGATAATAGGGGAAGAAGGCTCCCCTTTCTGAGGACTAGGGAAGGGGGGAGGAGGCAGGATGAGGGAGGGAGAATGGGACCAGGAGGAGATGAGGGGTTACGATCGGGATATAAAGTGAATAAATAAAAAATTAAAAAAGGATACCATGAAGACATAAAAATAAAATAATTAACAACTGATAAAAAATAAATTATAATATAAAAACCCTGCTTAAAAAAAGATAGCCATTCTTCCTTGTGGTGAGGCATCACTTTAAGTCACTTAAATACTTAATACATTGAACAAGTTTCAACAGTGGAAATTTGGTGGCAAAAACATGTAACTGTTGATCCTACATGATCCTTCTCAATACTAGAAGTACTTTTCCACTGCAGTGTACCTTCTAGAAAAGCTCTCATCTGTTCAGAAGCCCATCCATGAGAGTGTTTTGCACTATACTACCTAATACCCCTGCAAAACACTGCACTGAACTGCAGACAAGGGACCTTGAGTCTCGGGACATTTTCAGGTGATTTAAGAAATGTGTAGGATACAGTGTTGGTTTGTTTTTGTTTTTCCTTCTCAACTTTGTAGTAGAAGGTACAGCCCATTTAACACTCACACCATGCTGATGGTTTCCCTGCAATTATCTGTCAGTTATTAATAACTGATGGCTAGAGAGATGGATTAGTGGTTAGGAGTGCATATTGCTCTTGCAGAAAATTCAGGTTCAGCACCCATGCCTGGCAGCTCACAACGGCCCATAACTTCAGTTTCAGAGGTTCCAGCGCCTCTGACCACTAGGGCACCTTTAACACACTGTGCACATAACCCCTCACCCTACATACGCATCCTTTAAAAAGAGAAATTGAGATATTCACCTTACCCTGCCACACTGTTCTGTGTGAGCCCAGAGAATGTAATCACCAGGCTGAGAAGCTGGGTGTTTTTGTAGAAGCACCTAGAAGACGCACACAAAACAGCCCAGTGCACCACTGAATGTGAACAAATGACCACTCTGCATGTGCATGCTGAGAAGAGGGTACTGACCGAAACCCTCTGTGCATCCTCCCAAGCCCACCCGAGCATCCTCCGGCCACAAATGCTGAATGAAGCCCATTGCAAGAGACAAGTCTGTACATGTGACCATACGGAAAACACGGCTGACTACAGTGGCCATTCCCAGAACTGTGTAACAAGTCAGACCCTACAGGCTGACATTCATTCAGAAAACCATGAGCACAAGTCTGTGTCACTTTTGGAAAAACGAAACCAAAAACAAACAAACAAACAACCCTCCATCCTTTAATAAGGTCACAGTGCTGGATTCCTTTTAATACAAACCGAGTTTCATTTTATATTATTTGTAATTCTGTTTTCTTGGGCCATCCGTGGGATTGTACAAACTGTTCCCATTACTAAATATCAGAAAAGTTTCATTACTCTTTGAACAAACCCTATATTCATGCCCAGCCCTGCTCCAATTTCCCCTCCCCACCCAACAACTTTCTGCTTCTATGAGTTTGCAGAGAACAAGGCTTGTGCACTAGTGGCAGGAAACCAGTGACCATTATATGTGGCCATGTGACCTTACCTGACTGGAGCCTTGACTAACTGTATTTTGACCCATTTATATATTCTCTATCCCCAACTCAAACTCAAGGCATTTTGTCACACAGTGTACCTTCAATATTTGCATGACAAACATGGAGTTTAAATCCATATGGATTCACGGTAAATCTGTAAAATCAAGGGGAATATAACTGCTTCTAACAAACCTAACTGACTCTGTTGCTGTTTTGCCCTGCTGGTTGGGGTAACACAGTTCCAGGTTTCATGGCAACTCCTTGCTTTCTTTAAGAGTGCCATAAATTTGGCACACATATTTTACACTACATGCTCATTCAAGCTAGTGTGTATAAGCATGCAGGCTATTTTATCTGGTATTTGGTCAGCTGGGATTAAATTGTTCTTGTCTTCAGTCACTGTTTGCTGGATGAGGTATGAGCACCTGGGCTGAGACATCTGTCTACAGTCGTCATTTTCAGCAATCACTAACTCCATGCTGCCCCTGTGCTTAACTTGCCCTTTGCTTTCTATTAGTAGGCCTCATCTAACTGACCCTTCCTCACAACAGGCATTGGAGATTCAGGGGTTTAGAGGCTCAGAGTAAGCAGAACTTTCCCAGGGGTGCACAGACGACGACTGATTTGAGTATGGGCCAGGGCCCTATCTAGTTCCCAAGCCCATTTGCGCTCTTGAAGTCATGGCTGCTCGCCACAGTGCTATGCTCTAATAACCCGACATTCAGTGGGCCTGGAACTCTGCCTCATGGGTGGGGCTTCGAGAAGCCAGGGTGCAATCTTCTCCAAGAAAGAAACCTGAGGTAGTGGCCAAGACGGTTCCCATGATTTTGGGACTCATGGCCACAGCTACATGTGTCAAAATGGGCCAACTAGTCCCTCTGAGCAGGTGGGTTTATATTACCAGTCACACTATGTGCATCAAAGAGGTGGCGTAACTGATGGAGTGGGGCTTCCAACTCTTCAACCTGTGTGATCACTTATAAACAAAATGGAAATTCTTATTGGGGAAAAAAAAAAAAAGCTCATCTGCCTTTAATATGAGACATTCAATTTGGTGCCCAAGAAAATATCTGAAAGCCTTGTCTGAAGTAAAAAGGAAACGAGTTGATCCCGGCCGATGAAATGTTAAATCTATTGAACAATGTTAATCTATTGAACAAATGCTGAGAATGAAAGCCGTAGACACGTGAATGTTGCCACAGTCCTGATTTGCATGCCCTACTGCTGCTGAACCTACTGAATGCTGGGTAAATGGTTCAACCAAACCTCTCAAACCTCTCGGATCCCAAAGAGAAGTGCACCAGGCTACATAGCAGCAGTAGAAAACTCTATCTATCTATCCATAGCACAAGGGAACCATAGGCCTTTCCCCCCCCCCCACCCCCTTCTCTGAAGACTGGCTCCCTCCATTTGGGAAACAGACACACTTAAACACCGTTTTTTGTTTGTTTGGTTTTTTTTTTTTTTTTCTCCCATACAAACTAAACTGCAGACTCAGAGATCCTAGAAAATCAATACCACATTTTGTATATGTGAACATTCTAGATTTCAAGAGGTTAAATGACTGGTTGAGTGATTTATATTCATAACAACGAATGCTATCAATATTCCAATTCAGTGGGGAGCGACTTGAAATGAGATGGCCTGGGCCCTACTTCCCACTCAGCCATGAGTGAGTCCGTAAAGCCTCTGTGTTGGCTTAGATTGTTGTGAAAAGTCCTTGTCCCTGTGAAGGGAGCTATCATTTTCCATCCTGAGCACCTGCTGTTGACTGTTGGTTAGCTTTCTCATCTCAAGAAGCAGAGTTTGGGGCTGGAGAGACGGCTCAACAAAGTGCTTGCCTTGAAGGAGGACCTGAGTTTGATCCCTAGAACCCATGTTGAAATAAAACAGTCAGGCACAGGGAACTTCACTTGTAATCCCAGGGCTAGGAACAAGGAGACAGATGAATCTCTGGGCCTAGCTAGCCAGCCAGCCAAACCTATCTAGCAAGCTCCACACCAGTGCAAGAGTGGGAAATCCTGTCTCAAAAACAAAAAAGGTGGATGGAACCTGAGGAACGATACTTTAGATTGTCTTCTGGCCTACAAACACACACAGATATGTGCACTCACATGCGCGACACACACACACACACACACACACACACACACACCTCTGCATGAACATGAACACTCCACATGTCCATACTGTTTCATCTGCAAAGTGGAATTTGTACCCATACACATGGCCATGGCAATGCCATTAAATAACACTTTGTTGTTTAACACAGTGTTTGACATCTAGGTGCTTGGTATATGGAAACTACCTTCAATATCAACATAGCGAACCCAGTGATGATGATGACTTCACAGAATGTAATGGATTTCCTTCTCTGGGCAAGTACAGCCCACATGGTGGCAAAACCTCATTGTCCAGGGCCATGCATCTGGCTTTAAACAAAGAAGAAGATCCCTTTCCAGTTCTCTGTGCTTGCATCAGAAAGCTACTCAACGGGGGGCCAACCACATGCCAGGAACACCTCCACTCGTTCCCTCTTTCTCTCTGCCTGGGACTTCTGAGGCCCATGCCAACCATGAGGGAAACACTTTCACAGATTTAGTCTGTGGGGTCAATAGTAACACAAGCAACCACTCCCCTCCCCTCCAACCTTGTTTCGGCTACCATGCTCAAAATACAATTCCTAACTAGCCCTCCCCCCCCAACCCCGCCCCTAGCACACTGCTCTTTTTTTTCTGTCACCTATATTTATAGGAGTGCCTACCCAGCCACTTCCTTTTGACTACTTAGGAGCACCAAGAAAGGCATTCCCTTAAATTTTTTGCAAAGAGACAGGCATAGTGGTGCACACCTTTAATGCCAGCACTCAGGGAGGCAGAGGCAGGTGGATGGCTGTGAGTTCCAGACCAGTCTGGTATACAAAGCGAGTCTAGGACAGCCAAAGCTACACAGAAAAACCCTCTCTTGAAAACAAACAAACAAACAAACAAGATTTTTACAAAGATATTCAAACTGTCTCCAAAAGCCTTGCTACACACAGAGGGGCCAACAGCCAATATTAGTGTCACTATCTAAACCCATTCTGGACAAACTGAGTCAGGACTGCATTTCCAGGGGATCCCCAGTGGTTTCCAAATGCAGAGCCTGAGGTCCTGGACAAACTCTCAGGTTCTGAACTCTGTGGCTTTAACTTGTTCTGTTCCCAGATGGGTTTCCAATCTGCCATCCTCCTGACTCAGCCTTTGGAGTGCTGAGACTACGGGTGCATGCCACCACACGGATGTTGTTATCCCTCTTAACCCCTGCTGCAGGAATAACCCTGCTTGTCACAGTTCTCCTCACACCCCTCTTCTCTCAGCACCATCTGAGATCCCTTTTCTGTCACAGGCTAAGTTCTGACTCAACCCAGCCTGGCGCTTCAGGCCCTCTGTAGTGGTGATCTTAGGAGTGCCCAGCAAGACGCCCATCATGCATGTAGAATTTTTAACACAGCCCTCAACTTTGTTTTACCATACTGAGCAATGAGGAGAGTGACACCCACACACACCCACGCACACGCGCGCGCGCACACACACACACACACTCACTCACGAGCAATATTTAGGGACTAGTTAGACAGGTTTTAAGAAGAAATAAAGCAGAGGATGGGAACCTGTTAAGTGCTAGGAAGCAAATGAACAGAGGATGGAAAGACAGACGGGATACTCCAAAAGTCTTAAGAATAAGGGCTGGTGCAGACAGTGGGCCCAGCAGGGGCAAAGGTGTTTAAGGACCAGAACGTGGGACTGGCCATTTGAGACTAAACCAGGAAATGGATAGCTCAAGAAAGACATACATCACTTAAGGAAACTGCCTTATTTCTTTCTGTGGTACATGTCTGGCTTTACTTAAGAGTTAGAAAGCAAGCATGCTTGAGGGGCCCTGAAAGTCCAGCCCTGGAAATAGGAGTAAGTAAAATTGAGATCTCAGCTGGGCCACTTCCAGGCACTGGACTCCCTTGCCTTCGAAGCCTAGGCTTCCTGGGGTACCTGGTGGGCTTTCGAATAGAAGCAACTTTGCAGTTGTCGTTGGGAGTCGGGGTAACGCGGGTGGTGCATGCTCGTCCCCCAACCCCACCCCGCTTGCTGCTGCCCACATCAGGCTTCACCTGGGTACCAGTGTTCTGTGATTACCCCGTTTTATGCTGTCCATCATTACCAGCTTTCCTGAAGGTTCATCCCAGACACCCCTGCCTCCTCTTCTCCCAGGCCTCCCAGATCCTACCACCCCCAGGCCACCGTGTCCCCAGCTCCCGGCCACAGTGACCCCAACGCTGGCGCTTGACGCCGCTGCCACCAGACTCCCGTTTACCTGGGGCCAAACGCGACTTGTCGCCACCTCGCGTCTTGGGCCCTGCCTCCCCTCTCGGCTGTCGCAACTGCGCCCCCAGCCCAGCCAGGCCCGGTGCGGCGCGGGATGCCTCGGCGGGACTGGCGGCGGCGGCCACGCTGCGCGCTCCGGCGGAGGGGAGGGGGCTCGGCGGCGGCGGCGGCGGCGAAGGCGGTGGCGAAGGCGGCAGCAGCGGCAGCGGCAGCGGCAGCGGCAGCGGCGGGCCCGGCGGGGGGCAGAGCCAAGAGGCGCGGCGGCGGAGGAGGACCGAGAGGAGGACGCGGAGCATGCGGGGGGCTGTGGGCCTGCCCGCAGTGAAGCCCGCCGCGCCCAGGGCGCAGGGAGTGGCCGTCGCCTCCCGCGCGCACCGCGGCTGAGATGGCGGCGGCGCAGCCAAGGCGCGCGGAGCCCCCGGGGCAGGGCCGGCCGGCTGCTGGCTGACAGCCCCGCGGGCCCAGGGAGCTAACGTGGTGGAGCGCAGGCCCGGGGCGGCCTACGGCGAGCGGCGAGGGCCGGCGGGGAGGAGCACGGCCGCGATGGCGAACGCTAGTGAGCCGGGCGGCGGCGGGGCCGAGGCGGCCGCGCTGGGCCTCAGGCTGGCCACGCTCAGCCTGCTGCTGTGCGTGAGCCTGGCTGGCAACGTGCTGTTCGCGCTGCTCATCGTGCGGGAGCGCAGCCTGCACCGCGCGCCGTACTACCTGCTGCTCGACCTGTGCCTGGCCGACGGGCTGCGCGCGCTCGCCTGCCTCCCGGCCGTCATGCTGGCGGCGCGGCGCGCGGCGGCCGCGGCGGGGACGCCTCCGGGCGCTCTGGGCTGCAAGCTGCTGGCCTTCCTGGCCGCGCTCTTCTGCTTCCACGCGGCCTTCTTGCTGCTAGGTGTGGGCGTCACCCGCTACCTGGCCATAGCGCACCACCGCTTCTACGCCGAGCGCTTGGCCGGCTGGCCGTGCGCCGCGATGCTGGTATGCGCCGCCTGGGCGCTGGCTTTGGCCGCGGCCTTCCCGCCGGTGCTGGACGGCGGTGGCGCGGACGACGAGGATGCGCCGTGTGCTCTGGAGCAGCGGCCCGACGGCGCCCCGGGTGCGCTAGGCTTCCTGCTGCTCCTGGCAGCGGTGGTGGGCGCCACGCACCTCGTCTACCTCCGCCTGCTCTTCTTCATCCATGATCGCCGCAAGATGCGGCCCGCGCGCCTGGTGCCCGCCGTCAGCCACGACTGGACCTTCCATGGACCGGGCGCCACCGGCCAGGCGGCCGCCAACTGGACGGCGGGCTTCGGCCGCGGGCCCACGCCACCTGCGCTCGTGGGCATCAGGCCTGCAGGCCCGGGCCGCGGAGCCCGGCGCCTCCTGGTGCTGGAGGAGTTCAAGACGGAGAAGAGGCTTTGCAAGATGTTCTATGCCATCACGCTGCTCTTCCTGCTCCTCTGGGGGCCCTATGTGGTGGCCAGTTATCTGCGCGTCCTGGTGCGACCGGGCGCTGTCCCTCAGGCCTACCTGACAGCCTCGGTGTGGCTGACATTCGCTCAGGCTGGCATCAACCCGGTTGTGTGCTTCCTCTTCAACCGGGAGCTGAGGGACTGTTTCAGAGCCCAGTTTCCCTGCTGCCAGAGCCCACAGGCCACGCAGGCCACCCTCCCCTGCGACCTAAAAGGCATTGGTTTGTGAGGCGCGTTCTGCCACCCAGGCTCCCTCTGGCTTCGATTGAGATCGCGCTTCTTCCCTTTCTGTCCCGTGTCTGGTTTTTCTCCGCTGCCTTCACAAGACTCTCAAAAGTGGACTCGCACTTGGATTGTATAGACTCCTGTTCTTGGGGGCGGGGGAGGGGATGCCGTAGACCAGTTCCGTCCTTCTAAATTATACTTTCTTCCTGGCAGTAGGCCCTGCAGTCTTTTTGTACTGGTACCGACTTCTTTCCTTTCACGTGTGAATTTTTTTTTTTTTTTTTTAAATAAAGGCTACACTGGTTTTATTCATGCAAAGTTTCCTAGAGACCATGGCCAGTTTTCTACAGAGGCTATTTTTGACAACCTCAAGTGGCATTACCTTTGCGTTGCAGGGAAGGAGAGCAAGCTAGGGGAATCTTCTGTTGGAGATGGAAGAGAGGGACGAAGTTGGCTCAAGTCCTCTCTGAACGGCAGGCCACAGGGCCAGGTGTGCTGGGCGCCTTGTTTGGAGGTGTGGGGAACTTTTCCCAGCGGTGATGCTGAACTTTAGGAGGAGGAAGTGGGTATGGATAGGAAGGCAGTCCCTTTTGAGTCACTTAAATGACCAAGGTCGGGAGCCCTCTTTGTATTACTTTAAAAACCGCACATCTGCAGCAGCTGCTCTGTATATCAATCTTGAACGGAAACTTTCTGTGAGACTGTGACTTTTAAACAGTAAAAAGTGTTTTGGATAGTAATGTGGAGAAAAACAAACAGTATTGCATGTGTTTGTACCGGTTGTGATTTGTGGATGGGGCGGGCTCTGGAGGGCAGAGAACCACAGGCTTGTTTGGGTTTGGGGTTTGGGGTTTTTCCCCCCCAATAAAAAGTTAAAATACTTTTGTGGAAATAGCTTGTGCTTTGATAAGCCCAATTTTACTCTGTCTTGTAAAGCTAATTTTCAGTATGAAGACTTTTTTTCCGTGGTAAAAAGAAATGGGATATAATGGTGCCTCGCCCAGGAGACAAAACATTTTCCTGCGGTGTTTGCTAAGTTAGGTGGTGATGTTCTACTCATGGCTGTTTTAAATGACTGCTAAGAACTTTAATTTAAAATACTATCTCTTTGTTAGACACTGTCATTTGAAACTGAAGGACTACATCGCGAGCACTGTACAATACTTTTTGCTTAAACTGCTATGTTTTTATTAATGTACCTTGCGTTTTGAAGGTTTCTATCTGTATTTCTCTTTGCATTACACAAATATACCAGTATTTTCATTCTGGAGTGGCTGTTTTGTTGTTGAAGCCAAGCCTCTGTCGTCTGTTGCTAAGTAACTCACGTTCTGTCTTTTGGTGTGTGCTGTCCCATTTCAGGGTTTTAGTTTGGACGGTAGCATTTCTGAAACATGTGGAGCTCTTTGTGAGTGGAGGTGGGGCTAGTGTGTGTATGTATGTGAATGTGCACGCGTGTGCACATGGAGGACCTCTTTGGGTCAGCCTCTCTTCCTCTCCATGTCATTTATTATGTATACAGTGTTCTGTCTGCATGTGTGCCTGCCTGCCAGAAGAGAGCACCGGATCTCATTATGGATGGTTGTGACCTGCCATGTGGTTGCTGGGAATTGAACTCAGGACCTCTGAACTCTGGAAGAGCAGACAAGTGCACTTAACCTCTAAGCCATCTCTCCAGCCCCTCCATGTCCCTTTCTGAGACAGGTCTATCACCCAGGAGCTGGCCAGTTGGCTGGAGTGCCTGGTGAGTAAGCTGCAGGGATGCACCTTAGCACTGGAGATTACAGGTGTCCCCAGGTTGTTGGTTTCTGTGTGGGTGCTGGGGATCTGAACTTAGCTTCTCGTGCATTTGTAGTAAGCAGGTTACCACTGAGCCAGCTCCCCAGCCCCAGCACTTGAAGTTTGAGGTGCAAGATAAAAATGGGCAAACCTTCTCTTTAAGTGAAAGAAACAGCGAACGCACATACTATTTTAAACAGTTTTGAAAAACAAAAGCAATGGGCTGGAGATGCAGCTCCATAGGGGACATTTGCCTGTAACCTGAGAGGGCTTGGCTCGATTCCTAGAGCCACAGGGGGGAAATCCCACTGATTTAAAAAAAAATCATTTTGACAAACTATTCATAATGGATGTAGGAGATGCATGGTTTATTTTGAGCATAACATTAACTATTAAACATTATGTCCAAGAGAGATGAACAGTAAGGCCTTGTGGCCAGTCTGTCTCCGCTAAAGAGCATTATTTTGTTCTGCTTGTGAAAATGGAAGATACTGCTCTGTTCTAAAGGCTCCCTCTCTCCCTGTGACTTCGGCTTAGGTAGAGTTCCACCGTTGGGCCATTCACCAGAAATCTTACTCTCAACTCAAAAACAGAGGGGTCTGGGGAAATAAATTCTTCTCTGCCTTGCACCTACCCAGGTGACTCAAATTCAAAACACAGAGGTCACTAAGGCCATGTTTTATTCTGAATATTTGGCACCCAGTATGGCCCAGGAACCCACCGGTCACATGACAACCCTGAGTTATTCCAGCCTTAGGCAGCATCCAGACTACATCTGAGACAACCTCACCTGTTGATGTTGCGGGCGGGGGGGGGGGGGGGGGGCAGGGGGGGGGCGGTAGTGGTGGTGGTGGCTCTGAGTTCCTGGGGTATTTTCAAAGGAACTAGATGGGGATGTTGACACAGTCCAGTGTTCCTATAGGTATGTGCTGAGTCGGGATCCCTTCTACATGGAGAAGTCATCTCCCACATCCCTCAGTTGGCTCAAGACATGGTTTACTTTTGCCATGCTGTGCGCAAACTTGCTTATAGATGTAGGCATGGTTTTCAGTGAGGATGCAAGTCAGAGCAGCAAGAAGCAGCTGACAAGGAATATGCAGCTGGGTCCCCAATACTCAGCTCATTGTAGCAGAGCAGGTACGGTTGCATTCAAGGAAGATGGGCACTAAGAGGGCTCGTTTGCTAATCTGGGACATTAATTCAGCACACACCCCTCCCCAGGGTGAGATGAATGAGTTGTCCCCAGACTCAAAGCAACAGAAAAATAAGCTATGTATAGAAATACCCATCTGCATGCCCTGGCATAGATTTATTGAGTTTAAAATGAACAGTTTTGGGTCTTTAGTACCTTTTATCAAATAGCTTTGCAGCAAGAGTATAGCTGTGTAAATTGAAGCCTGACATTCTGGTTTTTGTTTTGTTTTGTTTTGTTTTTTTTGCTTTTTTTGTTTTTGTTTTTTTTTTTTAAGTGGGTACTTCTAGCAAAATGGTGTAGAGAGGGCACATAACAAATCGGCAGCCATAATGGTAAACAGTCTTTGGATCCACTGTGCAGTCTACCAGAGCCTGTCAGTTTGATCAAACTGGTTTCCATTTGTTCTGTATGTGCATTTATGTGTGAGGGCATGTATGTGTGGTATGCATGAGTCCATGCCATGGTGTGCATGTGGATGACAGAGGACAGCTTAAAGACGTTGATTCTTTCCTCCACCATGTGGGTCCTGGGGATTGAATAGCTTGTCAGGCTTGATGAGCAACAGACTGCTTTGTCTGCTGACTCATCTTCTCAGCCCCCTTTCCTTTTTTTTTATCAACCCTCTTTCTCCCACCTCCTCATTTTTTTGCTTTTCTATCTTTGACATTTATTTGGGAAGAGTTGGTGGGTTTTGTTTTTGAGACAGGGTTTCTCTGTGTAGCCTTGGCTGTCCTGGAACTCAGTGTAAACCAGGCTGGCCTCAAACTCAGAGATCTGCCTGCCTTTGCCTCCTGAGTGCTGGGATTAAAGGCATGGGCTACCACCACTTGGCTCTTTGGATCTTTTTTTTTTTTTTTTTTAAAGGAAATACAATTATTTCAGCCCATTCTTTGGTCTGGCCAAAAGCCCCCCACATCTTTCAGATGCCCTGCCCTGTTGGAGAGACAAGATTTTTCTAGGTCTACTTCAGGGCTTACCTGTTTGCTTGTCTTTGGTGGTGGTGGTTTTAATTCTTTGGCTGGAATAGCAAAAGAGATTATTTGGCCCTGGTGAGAACAGAACCAGTCCCCAAATGCCACAGGTCTGGAGCAGGGGTCTAACAAGGACTATCTGGTTTATAAGCCAAGGCAGTCTCTCAGAGATGGCCTAAGTGATCCGATGGTGACATTCCCAGTCCGTTCAGACAAATTATGGACATGGCATGCAGTCCAAGAGCTCCACCAGCACACCAGCATCTGGCAGTCCTTATTTGTGCTCCTGCAGCCTCCACAGATGCACAAACCAACTTCCTTGTTCCTCAGCATCTTTGGTTTTTCCCTCTATTTCATTCTCCTGGCCCAGAAGTTGTAAGGAAGATGGAACTGAGAGCTCAGTTTAATTTTCAGGTGGATCATAGAGTTGGTGGAATCTACCACACATCTTCCTAACTACCTTCCAGAGTGGGCAGAGCAGTCTTTGTTGTCATAGGAGGGCGTTCATGGGCTCTGCTCCATTCTCCTTGTATTTCCAGGCTTCCTTCTAGAACTGCCTGTGTGCATACCTTCCATGTTCTCCACATCTGTCCCGAGAATCCTCCCAATCTTCAGTCCAGCAGGTCAACATCTAAGGAGGCAAGAATACAACGAGACTGTACAAACAACAGTGCCCCAGGTACTGCCTGGACATTGGCTCTGTGCTGGACCCAGGCCAAGGACTTTAGGAAAGCCTTCTTAGCTAGTCACAATGTCCTCCACTCTGTCCTCTCCAGAAAGGCCATGTGCCTCAGCTCATGGGTTATATACTCGGCATCTCCTGTTCCCTCTCCGTGTCTCTCCTCTGCCCTTCCTTTGTCCTCCAGCTACTTCAACGTCACACACATTATGATTTGTTCCTACGTCCAAAGATCCTACTGCCCTGGCCATTCTGAACTTCATGTTAATCTTTCAGACCTAAAGAGTGATTAGACACCAAGGGTGACTGCCTTGCCTCCGCACAGTGATAGGCTTTGTCCCAGTGCATGCTGTGTGAGAGATTCAAGGCGCCTTTGCAGTTGTGGTCATGAGATCTCACTGCCTAAAGCAGTCAAGTACCAATTTACTGTCTCCGGAGCCTTAAACTGTCAGGACACTGAGGTAGCTGGGTGGCGAAAGGCAGCTAGCTCAAAACAGTCTCTCTGGCCACCTGAGAGATTCTTCACCCATGTGGGCAGTCAAGACCATTAGTGTCCTCTCTGTGAGGGGACAGGAAGATAATGGAGAGCCATTCTCACCTACTGACACCTGGTCCCCTTTCTATACCTCTCAGCCACTCCAGGAGGGCAAAGCAAGGATAAGACTTAGTTGAGTTCAAGAGTTTCTAGCTCCTCTTTCTTCAACTTGAACAAAACTTTTAGGGATGAGCCCAGCTGGTAAAAAGGCCTCTTCCCTCTTTGTACTCATTTCAGTCCCTTTGGGGTGCTCTTGGGTGAGGATGTGATGCTTGGAGCAACAGCAGCCCAGCAATCTTAAGACCATGAGGAGAGGTGCTGTGACTGCAGTGAAAGCCATCGGCAGGAAGATGGATGCACAGGCACTTGCCTTAGTGCTCCTTAATCTCCATCCACATCAGTGGTTCTCAACCTTCCTGACTCTGCGACCCTTCAATACCGCTCTCCGCGTCATGATGATCCCCAGCCATAAAATTATTTTGTGGCTACTTCATAACTGTAATTTTGCTACTGTTATGAATTATAATGTGAATATCTGATATACAGGGTATCTGATATGCAACCCCAGAAAGGAGTGTGGCTCACTACTCTAGACTCTAACTTTGAAGTAAAAACAACTACAGTTTTAGTCATTGCGTGCATCCATAGACCTTACTGTCCAGCAAGGGTAACCTGCTCAATGAGTCTCAAGCTAGTATGGGATCCTGCCTTAAAAAAAAAAAAAAAAAAAGGTAAAGCACTTGCTGAGCAAGTCAGAGGAGCAGAAAAGCAGAGTTCAGACTCATAGCATCCATGCAAGTGCAGGGCAGGTGTGGTGGCCAGACTGTAACCCAGAACAAGAAGGTAGAGACAGGATTCTGGAGCAAACTGGCTAGTTAAACTAGTTCAATTGGTGAACTCTAGGCTCAAGTGAATGACCCTACCTCAGTAGACATGGTGGAGAGCAGCTGAGGAAGACACCTGCCGTCAAACTCTGGCCTCCACAATCTGTACCCATGTACACCCACACACTACAAACATGCATACTGCATAGACAAACACAAATGTAAAAAGTTAAGTAGATGGTGCCTGAGGAGCGACACCATAGGTTGTCCTCTGAGCTCTACATGTATTCTTGCACATATGCACACTTGTACATATATGTATCTGCCCCCCACACACAGATGGATACCAAAGTCATGCTTTCTACCTACTCTGTCCTGTCTGCTCAGTTTTTCCCCAGAAAAACAATGAAATAGGGTTTGTTGGTTTGCTTGCTTGCCTGCCTGCTTGCCTTTTTTTTTTTTTTTTTTTTTTTGAGACAGGATCTCAATATGTAGCCTTGGCTGGCTTGGAACTCACTATATAGATCAAATTGGCCTTGACCTCACAGAAATATGCCTGCCTCTGGCTCCCAGCTGTTGTTACTAAAGGCATGTGCCATCACATCTGGCCTGAAATTAATTTTTTTTTGTTATTTATTATTACAAGGTTGTTTCTATGTAACTATATGGTAAACTTTTTTTTAACTAATGTACATGTAAAACTTAAAGGTTAGTCTTATGGTTTGAGTGTGAAATGTCCTGTGCCACACTCCCCTTGCCCCAGGCTCATGTGTTTGAATATTTGGCCCCTCGCTAGTGGATCTATTTTGGGAGGCTGTTGAACAGCCAGCAAATAGGACCTAGCTGGCTGACAAAGGGTCACACCTTGGGGGTTCAGAACCCATCTCATTTCCTGTGCTGACTTCCAGGTCGGTCACTCTCTGTGAGAGGCTGTGGTTGTGACGCTCACCATCACAGGCCCACCCACCCTCAGGTCACGATACCTTGGTGAATTATATTGACCTGGCATTCACAGGACACTCATGATCTGTCACGAACTATGTTCCCTCAACTACAAGCCAGAATAAATCCTTCCTCCCTGAAGTTGGTTCTGTCAGGTTCCCCACCCCACCTCCACCCCCCACACACAGTGAGGAGAAGTAACTGCTATAGTCGTATATCTAATTATAGGAATCTGGGAAGTGGCAAGTAAACCCACCCGACCAACACACGCTGAAAGCCAGCCCGAAGCCAGCTCTGTGGGGGCAAGTGGGGTGCAGTTTTCTTGGTTACTAGTTAATTAACTGGGGAACGTTGGCAAAGACACTCGGAGTCATAAAGCAAGGCAGAACCAGACGGATGCCAAGAGAGCTGGGTTAACACAGAGACCAGACTTCATTCCAGCTTGTCTGGTAAGGCTGCCTAGCATTCAGCTTTGGTTTCCCAAATGTTGAGAAAGGGGGAACCAGAACACGGAAACCAAAATGGTTCAGGCTCCGCTTCCCCCCTGGGCTGTACATTTCCTTTTGACTCCTTCACAGCTCCCTTCACTCTGGAATCTATTTTAAAAATGTATTTCTCTCAGTAAAATAAACTCACAGGATTCTCTCTTCAAATTTTCTTGTCCTGATTCTATCCGAATGTTTTAGTACCAGGAAGGAATGGGGCCACTTTCAAGGGAGAAGTTTGTTATGTAACATGCCAATGCCAGAAGAGCCAGCAAGGATGCCACTGGTGAGTTTCTGTCCAAACTTTACAGGAAGCAAACATGTTTTCCTCAAAAGGACCAGAGCCCTCCCAAAAACATGAGGGAGGAACAGGCTTATGCCACAAGGAAATATATTTTATGGGTTTGGTTTTAAGAAAGAACAGGCCTAATCAAGGGAAGGCCTAGGAGGTGCCCAACCAAACCTGTAGGCTGGTAAATAAATAGCCTGAGATTTACACCTGGAAGCCGGAAGTCTTGAAGTCAGTTCCAATTATACCAAGAAACTGCAAACACATTTAAGAGGTATAAATGTACTCAACTCGCTTCCTGATGGCATTATGGACACAGGTCAATGGAAGCTATTACCTCCTGGTTTCTGGGAGAAGTCATTTAGTCATTTACGAATTAAGTTTTAAGTGGCCAGCCTACAACAGGTGAGGCGCATATAAACTGTTAGAAAGCTATGTGTTTAAACATTCCTCCGGCACAATCATATTTATTACCTGTAGAAGGCCGGTCTATGTAGCCTTATGGGAAGGACATCTTTACATTTTCTGCCGGGAAATGACATGTGAGACTCACACGTGGTTTCTTGCTTGGAACCTGGAGAAAGCAGAGTAGATTCGTTTTCTGGAAGATAGAGACACACAACGGGTTCAAAGGGAGCTTGGAAATTATTTGCATTTCAACAACAGCTTACCAGTGTCTCGTTGGAACAGTTATGTAGGATGGGCTAGGGAGGTGGCCTATTGGGTAAAGTGCTTGACACGCAAGCATAAAGTCCTGGGTTCTGACCCCAAGTACCCACATAAAAAGCTAAGGAAGCAGTGCAGACTTGTAATCCCACAGTGTAGCAGTCACAGAAAGTGCTCTGGCTAGCCAAACTAGTTGGATTAGTAAACTCCAGGCCAGTGAGAGAGCCTGTCTCAGAAAATAAAGGTAAGGATGATTGAGGAAGACACTGGATAACCTGAGGCCTAGATCTGAACACATGCATACAAATATATTAATATAATATGCAAGCATGCTCACATGTGCGTGTGCATGCGCGTGTGTGCGCGCGCGCGTGCACACACACACACACACACACACACACACACACACACACGAAAGCAGGAGAGAGAGGGGGAGAGAGAGAAAGAGAGACAGAGAGGGAGAGAGAGAGAGAGTTAGAGGAAGAGGAGAGAAACAAATCTCAAGCAGAGCTTGAGGGTTTCCCTCAGTGGAAGAGGGCTTGTGTAGCAAGCACAGGGCTTAGAGTCCATCCCCAAACCTGAAGGTAAAAAAAAGAATCTAATTTGAAATGCACAAGAAGAGGAGACAGATTTTTTTCTCTCCCTTCATTTAACATTGTTTCCTTCTCCTTTCCCCTCTACAATAGTCCCTATTTCCCTGCAAGTGTGGTCACGTGCTGAGCAGGAAGAGAAAGTTTCCCCATTGCAGGCTTGTATTCAGCACAGGGGCATGGAGAGTGTAATTGGGCCATGTGTAATTCTTTAAGCTCACAGTCACGATCGGTTTCATTTGCATATCTATCTTGAGGAATTATGGGATACCCAGAGCTATTTCTAGAATGCTATTTGCATAATTGTTCTAATCTTTTATGAATACGGCAACATGTGTGGTCTGACAAAGGATTTTTGAAAAAAAATTTGTTAAGTTGCTTTATAAGGTTTGTAAAGATATTAAAATTAAATAGTGGTAGGTATATATTTAATAACCTGTCTCTGTTGAAAGGAACATAATTACATAAAGCCGTTAGGCTGCTGCTGCTGCCAGTGGCTTATTACCTTTGCTGTTGTTGTTCGCTGAAAGTTTGTCATTTAAAGTTAGCTCTTCTTCACCCCGCACCACTACTCCTTAGATTTAAATTCACTGAAACACCACGAAAAAAAAAAAATGTACAGTTGTCTTGTGCCTCGCTGACCCCGCCCCCTGCGTTTCTTAGTCTGTGGGTGTTTGACATGTTTGCAGCTTTGGATGTTAACTAGCTGCAAGCAGACAGACAGATTCACTGTCTTTCTGGTCTTTGTCATCCTGATGTGCTCTCATGACCAAACTACCTGAGTTTCACCATGTCTAACGAGATCCTTGCCCCACTTGGTTAGCAACTTCTTCTTCTTCTTCTTCTTCTTCTTCTTCTTCTTCTTCTTCTTCTTCTTCTTCTTCTTCTTCTTCTTCTTCTTCTTCTTCTTCTTCCTTCTTCTTCTTGTGGGGCCATCAAGCCTGTAAGGAGTAAATGCATGTTCGTCTAGTCCTTCAGAGCTGGAACCTTCTCAGGCTGCGGTAGAAAGAACTCCTTTCTGTCCTGTGAACACTGTGGCATGCTCTCCCCTCCGTTCTGGTGGCATAACTGAGCTAGCCAGCCCCTGGCAGGACCTTTCACCCCGCTTTTGCCTCTTGTCCACATGAAAAGCTAGGACCTCTGGTCCTGGTTGTTGCCAACCTGTGCCAGTTTGGCTATCACCGCATCCACATAAAATCTGGGAATGTCCCTTTTGGGTTTGGCTGGTCATCTGTCCCAACATCCAAACCAATTTGAGGTCAGTGTGGGCTTGACCCCACTCCCTGAAGGACAACCACTACAAAATGAGCATCTTCATTGTTAAATTTTGGTTTTGAGACAGGGTCTCATGCTCTCTAAGGTCACCTCAAACTCACCATGTAACAGGAAAGCCTTGAACTGCTTGTTCTCCTGAGTGCTGAGACTACAGCCCTGTGCCACCACACCTGGCCACCACTGGTTTATTTGTTTATTTTATGTGTATTGTTATTTTGTCTGCATGTATGTCCATGTACCACATGCGTGTCTGGGACCCATGGAGGCCAGGATCCTCTGGAACAGTGCTCTTAACCTCTGAGTCCTATCTCCAGCACCCATAGTTATTTTAAAAGATAACAAACTGAAGTTGAAAATATAACAAAATGATAACCAATTAGGAAGAAATATTCAGCTTACAGAGGAGGAAAGAGATGATGGAGACATTTACCAAGATGATTCCAAATAAGAGCCGCTTGAGTGTTTCCTCCTACTTTGAGGTGTGAGCTTCAGGCCAAGGATCCTGGCTCGTAGGCCAACTCAGCCAGCTTTCCCGGGACTCTCACTGCCTGGGTGCTGATGCAAAACATACTCGTCTCTCTCCATCAGAGAGGAAGTGCACTTTTCTTCTAGTCAATCAGGGGAGAGCACATCTGCCCCCTTTCCCTGCTCAGAATTTAAGTCACATAGTCACACATGGACAGCCAGTAAACAGTCTCTGCATAGGGGACAAATGAACTGTGGAGGACAACTACAATCTGTAGGTCTCTTCTTCTAGTCATAGATTCCTCTGCTCTTAATAAAATGAAAGAAAAAAAAATGACAGAGAGTATTAACATTTGCCATGCAAAGGACTAATCATTTATTTTTGTGTCCCCATAAAAACATAGTATTTGCTATGCATCTTACATTTGAGAAGCAAAATAGTAAAACTTCTAAAATTTTACATGGGACCAAATACCCATTTATATGAATATTTTTGGCCTGAACTATTTGGCTCCTTAGTCTTGTAAGGAATTGTAAAAGTCCAAGCCAACTTGGAATTAAAAAAAAAAAAAAAATCTCAAGTTAGACTGGGTATGGCAGAAGGCTGCTGAGCTGCCAGCACTTGGGGGATGGGGCGGGGGGCGGTGGGTGAAGCAGGAGATGATGATTTCAAGGTCAGGTTCAATTACAGAGCAAGTTTAGGGCCAACCTGGCTACATGAGGTTCAGTTCCAAACCCACTCCTCAACCCCTGCAAAGTACATATTTAGGAAATCCGGCTTGGCTGATCCATGTCCCGTCTAAGGAGCAGAAGGAGAGGCGAGTGATGTAGTTTGCACTGGGTTTGATGGTTTGTCCCACATAGCCTAGTGTTAGGCACTTGGCCAGCAGTGTTGGTAGGTGCAAGCTCTAGCTGGTCAGGTCTCTAAGGAGGTAACAGGCACTGAGGGTGATGCTCTGGGGGAAAGACTTAATGAAATTCTCATGAGGATCTGATAAGTGCTGTCAAGGGGTGTCGTGCTGGCCAGTTTTATGTCAACTTGACCCAGCCAGCGGTATCTGAAAGGAGGGAACCCACAACTAAGAAAAATATCTCCCTGAGATCCAGCTATTCCCTAAGATCTTTTTTTCTTTTTGCTAATTTATTATCATTTATTCACATTACATCCCAATTGCTATCCCCTTGCCCTTATTTTCCCGTTCCCACTCTCCCTCCTTCTTCTGCCCTCTTCCCCGCCCCTAGGCCTCCCCACCCCACCATCTGATCACAGTCTATCAGGCAGGTGTCATCAGGGTAACCTGCATCCTTTTCCTCTGTGTGCCCAAGGGACAGTGATTAAATCACAAACACCAGAGTTCCTGTCAGAGGCAGTCCCCTCTTTGGCCTCCTCCTCACACACGTGGAGACTGAGCAGTCCATCAGCTACATCTGAAGAGGTGGTCTAGGTGGGTGTGTCAGTTTGTGCAGGCTCCCTAGGCCTAGATCTGCTGGTCTTGGTGGTCTCC
This sequence comes from Acomys russatus, assembly GCF_903995435.1. Taxonomy (NCBI): domain Eukaryota; kingdom Metazoa; phylum Chordata; class Mammalia; order Rodentia; family Muridae; genus Acomys; species Acomys russatus. Next base: position 27,966,707 of record NC_067149.1, read on the forward strand.
CTGTGGAGCTCCTGCCCCTCTAGTTTCTTTCACCACCATCCCTTCCATCAGCTCTCCGCTCAGAGTCCAGATGCAAGTCCCAGTATCTGTCCTGATCCCTTGCTGGGTGGGGTCTCTCAGAGGACATCTTTGTTGGCTAATATATACTTATAAATGAGTATATACCATGCATGTCTTTCTGGGTCTGGGTTACCTCACTCAGGCTAATCATTTCTAGTTTTATCCATTTGCCTGTAAATGTCATGATTTCCTTGTTTTTTACTAGCTGAGTAGTATTCCATTGTGTAAATGTACCCACAGTTTCTTCATCTGTTCTTCGGTTGAGGGACATCTAGGTTGTTTCTAGATTCCATCAATTATGAATAAGGCTGCTATGGATGTTGAGCAAAGGTCCTTGTTGTATGGTGGAGCATCTTTTGGGTATATGCCCAGGAGTGGGATAGCTGGGTCCAGACGTAGTACTATTCCCAGTTTTGTGAGTGCCAGATTGATTTCCAAAGTGATTGTACAAGTTTGTTCTCAATTAGTGTTGGGGAGGGCCCAGCCCATTGTAAGTCGTGCCATCCTTTGGCTGGTGGCCCTGGGTTTTACGAGCAAGCCATGACGAGCAAGCCAGTAAGCAGTGCCCCTCTGTGGCTTCTGTATCAGCTCCAGCCTCCAAGTTTCTGCTCTGTTTGAGTTCCTGCCCCGACTCCTTCGGTGATCAACTGTGGTGTGGAAGTTTAAGCCGAATACACTCTTTCCTCCCTTATTTGCTATGTGTATAGTGTTTCATCACAGCCATAGCAACCCTGACTAAGATAGGGGTTTTTACAAAAATGTAAACCTGGGTCCTCCTAACTACGCCCCTCTTCCAGCTTCATGTGTTACCCCGTGCTTCCTCCCTCGCACCATCATGCCAGCCACCTAGATGCAATGCAACCAAAGTGCTCCTCAGAGCCTTGAAAGCCTGAGGTAGGTATTATTATTCTGTTATATTTTTCTTTTCTTTATAAAGCACACTTAGCCAGGGAAGGGCCTGATGTACAAACATGAAGGCCTGACTTTGGATGCCTGCACGTGTGTGTGTGTGTGTGTGTGTGTGTGTGTGTGTGTGTGTGTGTGCTGAAAGAGACAGGCAGATCCCTGAAGCTCATTGGCTGGCAGGTCTAGCCAAATAATGAACAGGTTCAGTGAGAGACTCTGCCTCAAAAATAAAAATAGGAGCTGGAGAGCTAGCTCAGTGATTAAGCATATATACTGCTCTTACAGATGACCCAAGTTTAGTTCCCAGCATCTATATCAGGTGGTTGAAACTCCTTTGACTAGAACTCTAGGGGTCTCTGACACCTCCAGCCTCCATGGACACCAGAACACAAGTATATATATTCACGGACAGACACACAATTAAGTATAAAAGGAATCTTTAAAAAAATAAAGGTGGAGAGTGATCTTGGAAAGTTACCTGAATGACAACTTCTGCTCTCCAAACACACATGCTCACTCACATGTGCACATGAACCTGCCTACACATGCACACACACATATGAATATATATATATAAGAACACACACATACACACACACACACACACACACACACACGAAAAATCTAACAAGAGGCATTTTGTTATAGTAATGAAAAATGGAATAACACATATATTGACAAGAAGAGTTTTAAGAAGATACTAAGTTGGTTCCGTTAGGACAATGAAGAGGCAAGAGGTGGGATAGAAGAGTTGGAGATGGAATAAGGCCTGTAGTGCTTCTTTCTGTCATTTCTAAGAAGTTTTTAAAAATTGGCTATTACTGTGTGTGTGTGTGTGTGTGCGTGCGCATGTGCATGTGCGCTCGTGCACACGCATGCTCGTGTGCTAGCCTTGTCTAGAGAGTGAATTCCAGGACAGGCGGGGCCACACAGAAAAACTCTGTCTCGGAAAAACAAAACAAAACACCAAGAGCAAAAACAAAAAAAAAGTCTACGTTTAAATTTTCCATAATAAAAAGTTTTCTCTTTTCAAGAATGAGGGCTAAGCACACTTGGGCCAGCAGTAATCTCGTCCACAGAGAAATGCAATCCAGGGAACGTCTCAACAGTTACTCAAACCTAACTTAATAGAACACAGTTTCCTCCTAATTAGCTTGAATTTTTCCGATGGAAACACCCCTCACATACACAAATTACTTGTAGTTTAGCCAAAAAGATACAAATAAGTATGTAAACAATTGTGGGAATTTGATTAGCAGTGCAACCTAGGGGCTAAATCATTCCTAGGTGATGAATGTCACTGGAACTTTTGCTTCAGCACTGACACACAAGTGACAATCTGTGGGTTATCTAACCATGCCATGCTGCCTTTTAGCTACTTTGAAAGTATTTTGTTGCCTTTGAATTTGCTCTTTGTAGTTTACTTTTGTGTCTGTGTGTGCACGTGTGTGTACATAGTCATACAGATGTCCATTTGAGTGTGGAGGCTATGGGGGACCCACAGATCAACTGTGCAACCCTCCCTCCTACCACCTGCCTCCCCCAACTACCACCTGCCTCCCTCCCACCTACCTGCCTCCCTCCCACCAACTGCCTCCCCCAACTACCACCTGCCTCCCTCACCTGCCTCCCCACTCGGGGGTGGTGGGGAGCTCTTCAGATTGTTCAAATTAACTACACACTACTGGAACCGCCACTGAATTCTCCAGTGAAACCCCCTCTGTGTGCTTCCTTCTAGAATGAGAGAGAAATCAGAGTCAATTACACCAAGGACCAAAAGAAGTTCCAAAGACTATTTAGCTCCTGCCTTCTAATTTAGCTGGAAATTTGTCTTGTGAAACATTGTGACAGTCAGTGGTGGCCTTTTCATATCTGCCATCCTTTATTCTTTTTTGGTGGCTCTGAACTATGAGTGGGCCTTAAAAGGAAAAAAAAAATTTTTAAAGTATCACAACACTTAGGCTTCATCCCAGATAAACCTAATTAGCATATTGGAGGATGGTAGATGTGAAAACTGGTAATGGTACCTCCAAAATAGCATGGCAGCTGAACAGGTGGCACACCTGTACTCCTGGCAATTAGGAGGCTGAGTCGGGAACATGATGGTTCATAGGCCAGCCTGGAACACATAGTGAGACCCTGCCTCTAACACAGTTACATATTAATAGCATCTCTAGCTTTGGGGGATGTGCATACTGAAAACGGCCCCATGGTCTTTGATAGGAATAGAGGATAAAATGGATTCCCTTAGGGATCCATTGACAAAAGACTGTCATCCCTAGGATAGTTTTAGAAAAGCTGGCAGAGAAACCTGTTGTGTGGAATGGTAATTACTGTTAGTGTTACACCCCCCCACGTAGATGGTCAATATCTTCACAACAAAGAATAGGTATGTTGGGCTGGAGGTTAAGAGCACTGGATGCTCTTCCAGAGGTCCTGAGTTCAATTCCCAGCAACCACATGGTGGCTCACAATCATCTATAATGTGATCTAATGCCGTCTTCTGTAATGCAGGCCGAGCATTGCATACATAATAAATCTTTTTTAAAAAGAATAAGTATGTAAGGTGAGATACATGCAAGTTAGAGCCTGTTAGCCAGTTTACAATATAACTCAAAATATATGGATACCATAGACAGATATAGTTTATTTTCCAATTAACATTTTTATCAATAGTGGAAGATTGCACAGATGTTACACACACACACACACACACACACACACACACACACACACACACACACGGATTAGGGGAAAAGATCACAGAACCAATGAATTATCAGTTTCAAGGTTACTGTCTGAAATGTATGACAATGTGCAAATGAAAAGGTCACAAAAGCTTGTCAGTGGGTTTTATACTGTCGCATGCTAAGTACTGCAGGTGTCCTGATCTCAAAGTTACAAACAGCCCCTGCCTTTCATCCCGTGGAAAATGAAGCCAGGAAAGAACAAGATGAGATTTGTGATACGAGAACCAGAGGAGGATGGAATCGTGCTTGGTTTGTACCTGGGCTGACTTTAACAAGAGCCACATTGAAGTGATGGTAAGTGCTGAGCCTTCAGTTGTGGGGGAGGTAGTTTTGGCACAAACTTTTCCTTTGGTAAAACAACAAAAACAAATTTTTAATACAAAGTTAAAGTTAGAAATGATAGTCTGTATTAGTTACTCTTCTCATTACTATGACAAACTACCAGACAAGAAACAACTTGAGAAAGAGTTTTGTGGGTTCACAGCTTGAGGGGACACTACAGTCCAGGAGAAGGCATGGTGGCAGAAGTCAGAAGCTGCTGGTCACATTGCACCCAGAGTGAGGAAACAAAGACAAGAGGATGGGGTGGCCAAGGTATAAAACCTCTCTGTGGCCCATCCCCAGTGGTGGCCGAGTATGGAGACATCGCACATTCACACCTCAGCACTGTCCATGATCTGTTCAGTCTTGCACTTGAGAGAACCCACTGCATAACTGCCTATGACGCAGTTGCAGGGACCTAATGTGCCTATAGTGGGATATATATGTATATGTGTGCATGTATATAGTATGTAATATATATGTGTACACACACACACACAGTCTATTTCTAGCAATACACACATACATGTATATTGTCAGAAATATGCCAGGTATTTGATTTTTCACCTGGAATTCCTCAGCATATCTTACCTTGTAGGGTTTCAGGACTAGCACATCCCAGACAATATGAGGAGCCATCCTGGGTGCCGAAGATGCCGTTGCCAGGGACCTAATGTGCTGTATGAAAATGTCCTAAACAACCTCTGAGGGCAGGACAGATGGTCCAGCCTGCTAAAGCATTTGCTTTGCAAACTTGGCCACCTGACCTTGTGCCCCAGAGTCTCTGCAAGAAGGCGGAAGGAGAGAACCAACTCTATAGCTGTCTCTGGCCTCCTGCTCACTCCCCCACTTCATCACAGGCGCTCTCCGACACACAATAATAATACTTAAGAGAATAGAATTTCTAAGAAATTGGACGACAATGTTTGTGAAACAGTTATTTGAAAGGTGTTGGTTTTGATAGCAATTAACAAAATGATCTCCAAATAGTTGGTTACTCTAACTCAATAAAAATTAAGAGCAAAAGGAGGGAGAGAAAACACCCAGGCTCTGGGCGGCAGATGGTAACAACTACCCAGCCTAATTGTATTTTCCATACATGTTGGGCCTTGGCTGAGCACAAGACTGCACCTACTACCCCTTCATGTATGAACCTTTAAACTGGATTGGTATATGTAAGATCAAGGTTGCATAAGAGATAGTTGTACCTTTTAATTTTGGTGAAAATTAAAATTAAAATTAAATTTTGCCAGTTGTTGAAAATGTCTTGAATGCTATGTGAAAACTTATTGCTGACCTGACCATTCCTTTCCCATAATTCCCCTTGTTGAAGATTTTTGGAAGTGGGGAGGAGGAAGGGGTTTCAAGACAGGGTTTCTCTGTGTAGCCTTGGCTGTCCTGGACTCATAGACCAGGCTGGCCTCAAACTCAGAGATCTGTCTGCCTCTGCCTCCCTGACTGCTGGGATTACAAGTATGCACCACAGCACCCGGCTTCCCTTGTTGAAGCTTATTGTCTTGTTTTCAACAGACCTGCAGAGGTGCAGTTGCACATACCTATAACCCCAGCACACTGGGAGGCAGAGGCAAGCAAATTTCTGAGTTCAAGGCCAGTCTAGTCTACAAAGCGAGTCCAGGACAGCTAGGGTTGCACAGAGAAACCCTGTCTCCGAAACAAAGCAAAACAAAACAAAAAAGTTTCCTCCATCGTGAAGTAAATGAAAAACAGTTCTTTGAGCAGCTGTGGTGATTAATATAGCCAGATCCCATACAACTGTAGCACACATCCGTACCTGTGTAACCCCCAACTGAGCAGATAACCACAGAAAGGCCAACTGGCCTCTACTCTGGGAACAGATGGGTGTGGGCAAATGTGTAGTCACTTAAGGTTTCAGATGTTGTTTATTTGTGACACAATATGGGTTGACAACACTTAGTGAGTTGTTCAAGGCCAGACCATATTGGCACCATGATGCAGTTAGAGCCTAACCCATGTCATCACACTCCATCAGGTTTTGCAGGGCAAATCTGCAGGTCTGTTCCAGCTAACAGTCACTTTGGGTGTCGTTGTTTTCTTTACTTTCCAAAGCCCACCCACTTTTTAATGGATACACATGGTTTATTTATTCATTTTTGTGCTACCCTGAAATTTACACAAACAACTCTCTTGAACGTGAAATGAAAATGCATGTAGTGTCAGGGTTACCTTACCAGCTTTGGGGTGTCTGCTGACTTTAGTATGAGGGCTATATAGAAAACTGCTCGTAATAAAAATTGTTGACAACCATGACAAAAATAAGGATATAATATCAAAATAAATCAAAGGATATACAGTATTGTCATTATTCTGATACAGAATTTTTTACATAGAAATATTGATACCAGTACAAATGGCAAGTTTTTGGGGAATCCATTACAATAGACCTTTGGGTTACAAATAAAAGCTTAAATTATAACTTAACACCAATTTTTAAATGATGACTTCTGTCATGTCAGCTGAAAATCTATGCTTCTTCCTCAAGTGGCATTCTTTAGAATGTTTCCAACAAGAAGACTTAAAAAAAAAAAAAAAGCTTCAAATAAAAAAGAAAAAGACATGTAATATTCCACTAAGGAGAAAATGCCTTTTACTTATACAAATCTAGAAAAAGATGGGCCAAATTCCTTTAGCGTCCCATTAATTTTTTTTCCCTCCCACCAGTTAAACAGCAGAACTGAAAACCACTGAACTAAATGGGTGCAGAAAAGTTCTGGAGGCACTGCCAACTTCTACTCCCAAGGAGCTGCCCAGAGTGTCTGGTTCAAATGCACATTCTTGCCACCGAGTAAGCACAAAGCTAGCTGTTCTCTTTTACCGCCATGTGAGTACAGAGCTTGCTGTTTGAGCCTCCTTTATGGGGCCAGGGGGCTTAGAGACCCCACTTTAAAAGGCTAAAGTAAGGACCATTGGAGTGTTTGATGAGTGAGGGTGTGTCTGTGCACTGGACAGGATGGGCAGAGGGGTTGCAAAGGTTAAAAAAAAAAGTTCCTGTAAAAACATGTTCACTCTTATTCTCCTATATGTGAAAATGGTTGTTATTATCATTCAAAAAAAATGTCAAGACAAAACACAAATAGGGCTTTGCCCTTTGTGTCTCCAAAAATCAAAACCTTCTTTCAAAAAAGAAAAAGAAAGAAAAAAGTTACTTGGAAAGTTGAGGGAGTAAGAACACTTCTTTCTGGCATATTCTTTGTTTGACACAATCACAAGTGAGATGTGACAGACACCGTGCAGCGGAGGTTCACACTTCAAGTTCCTACTTCAGACTGATCACTTCCGGGCCAAACAAATAAACCGGTTGAAAGAAGTCCTGAGGCATGCCAAGCCTGGCAGGCAGGGGCAAGTGTGGTGCATTCTCCGCCCCCAAAATGGAACCTGGAAGAGAAAAGGGGACCAAGTCAGAAAAACTTGACCTTTCAGTTTACCTCTTTGCTTTAGCACATATGTGTGTGTATGTGTGCGGTGCACGCCCCTGAGTGTGTGGGTCTAGCCACAAACACATGAAGGCAGACACCAGAGGGAGGCCATTGATCTTCCCCTATCTCTGGCCATTTTTTTACTAAACCATAAGCTTACTCTTTCAGCTAGGCTGGCAGGCCAGTGAGCTCCTGGGGATACACCTATTTCTGCCCCTAGTGCTGGTATCACAGGTATGAGCACCTGTGTTTGGCTTTTTATGTGCATACTGGGGATTTGAACTCAGGTCTTCGTGCTTGCAAAACAAGAACTCTTACCAACTGTGCCATCTGCTCAGCATTCGTACAAAATAAAAATTAAAACAAATCAAGCCATTCTGCAGATAGTTGAATCCTAATCTGTGTTACCAAATGCTCAGTAGGCGATACACAGAGCCATCTATATCGTCCCCATTCCTGCCACCAGCTTGCGAAGATTCCAAATACAGACTCACACCTGTTTTATAGATGAGAGATGGAAGCACAGAGATGAGAAAACAGCCCAAGTTTGCACACCTGGAACGGGGCTTGGCTACAGATGGACCAGAAACAGTCTTTTTGCTCTTTGCATTTTTCTCATTTTGGTGTCATGTGTGTGTGTGTGTGTGTGTATGAACATTATGCAGGGTCCATGTAGGGGACTGAGGTGGCTGCTGAATGCTTCCCTTCTCAATCACTTTTCCACTTTTTATTAAAAAGTAACAGATTTATTTATTTATTTATTTATTATGTATACAGTGTTCTGCCTGCATGCCAGAAAAGAGCACCAGATCTCATTATAGATGAAATGTGAGACATCATGTGGTTGCTGGGAATTGAACTCAGGACCTACGGACGAGCAGCCAGTGTTTTTAACCTCTGAGCCATCTCTCCAGCCCTACTTTTTCCACTTTTTGAGACGGAGTCTCTTAATTAAGCTGGATCTGGCCACTGGCCACTGGCCCATGAGCCCTAGCGCTGCCTCCCTCGTGCTGGGATTACACATGTTCACTACTGCACTTGGCTTTTGTACTGAGGTCCTGTGGGATATAAGCCAAGCTTGTGTGGCAAGCATGTTACTGAATAAGCCATCTCCATAGCCCTTCTTGTTTGTTTTGTATGTGTAAGCTCCATAAAGAAAGGCAAGCCTAGGCAGGGCCACATGCATTCAAGGCACAAGTACAAATCCACAGCCAGTCAGGAATATGGACGTTCATACATGCACACACAGCCAACAAAATTAAGTAAATGAGGATGTACAGAGGAAAATTATGGAAAAGACAAGCTCAAGTTCATGAACTAGACTAGACCAGAAGCTGACCTGCCCTGACCCAGAGGAGGAGGCCTGCTTCATGCTCAAAGCCACTCCACAATCCCTGCACATGCCTCCAGTGGACCTGGGTTGAGGCATGTCCAGCAACAGCTAGCGCACAAGCTGTGTATGCTTTTCAGTGTTCTAGAACAAAGAGAGACAGGAAAACCACCCTATAGGGACAGGCCCTCTAGCTCAGTTAACACCCTGGCCAGGTTGGGTGGCTAAGCCAAAGGGAGAGTCATAAATGTGAGAGTCGGCTGGGGAAGAGGAAAGGGGCGGGGGGTTGATTAGCTCTTGCCAGAGAATGCAAAATTCCTGTTTCCAACTTCAAAAGTTTTATTAGTTGTCATTCTGTATATCTCTAGTCCATCCTATCAAAAGAAGCCATCACACACCAATTACCCAGATGCTTTCAAAATACATTTCTTTACACATTAAAAAAAAAAAAAAAAAAAAAAAGGAGGGCACAAAAGGCTGTCCTCAGGCAGTGGCAGAACCGTTTCGTTTCGACCTTACTCTTGAGCTGCTCTGAGACGGAGGACCTGTGCTCATGTACAAGGTTAAAGCCAGGAGTCCTAGGTGCATCCCTCGGCAGGTCCACACTCTTTCTTCTTACCTCCTCCCTCCTCTTTATCCTCTTCGCCCTTCTTCCCTGCCTTCCATTTGCGACGTGGCTCTGGATGGGTCAGGGAGATGACTGACGTCCATAAATACAAAGGGGAATAAGAGAAGTAACAGAGGGCAGGGCTTGTGGTGTGGTCACCAGGCACAGCAGAGCTCAGCCAGGCCCCCCTGGTGCTCTTTGCCTTTTTTGATGAGCAGTTATTTTCAAGGGACTAAACATGCCATCTACACTCAGCCATGCTGCCATAGGGTGTGGGCAGATGGTATGTTCAGAATGGTTCTGCCGCTGTGTGAGTCAAGGCTGCTACCCTGTTACAGTGGGGGGAAGACCTACACATCCGACAGGTGGGGGTAGCTGGGCCAGTGTGAGATACGCCATCCATTCTGACTGAGGTTTTTGCGAGATTACTCTGAGGCAAGCCTTAAAGTCCAACCAACATGGACCAGCGCTTGCCAACAATCAGGGGGTGATTCCATCCATAGGGCAACACCCAGCCAGTGGGGTTTGTCACATTTTGGGTTGTGGTGGTGATGGTGCTATTCAAATTTAGTACATAAATGCTAGAAACATTGCTAACTTCCAAAATGTCCAGGACAGCCCTGTCAGTAAATAGTGAGCTAGCTCAAAATGTACATGATACAGAAGTTAATAGCTAACAGCTGGCAGCAATATTCAAGGAAACGGGTTTTTCCCAGTCAAGTGTAAATCAATCGTCCCATCAAAGGGTTAGATGCTGGCCCCAGGAAGCAGGTTTCAAGTTGATGTGTTGCCTACACATCTCCAGGCCCTAGTCTAGATACAATGATGAATTAGAAAGGTAAGGCACTTTGCCAGAGTCAACCTCGACCTGCCTCTGTGAGCTTCTGGGCCTCTCCTCCCCGTGCTTGCCAACCCTCATGCAAACCAAGACCCAATCTGCATTTCTCCTTCCAAGCAACCTCTCTGGGCAGCCCAAGCTCACAGCAATTTTCTTTGTCCCTTTCCATTTAGAAGTCCCTAGTGGCAAACAGCATGAGTTCTGCTGCCATCCGTTCAGCAGACTCTTGCCTGCTTCTCCATGGATCCGGTCACTTCTAGGTTCAGAAGCCTCACAAAATGCAGGGAACTGGGTGTCGATGGAGAGGCGAACACCTTGCACCAATGCGCATTCTGACCACTAGTCCAGACTTGGTGGCTTGCTTCAGAATCACTGCAACACCAGTTTCTTACAGCCTACAGTTCCACACAGCAAATTCTAAACTCAAAAAGACAGCGCATGGTTCTTACTTACTTGTGGCACTTCTAAAGGGGAAACAACACTTCTAAAAGGGGAAACCTGAAGCATAGCCCTGAGGCATAGTCCCTGGGGGGAATGAGGCAGAAGGATGATGCGTTCAAGGCCAGCTTGGGCCACTTATTGAGACTCTACCTCAAAGTAAAAAAACAAAAAAAAGCTGGGGCTGATGATATAGCTCAGTGGCAGAGCACTTGCCTAAGGGGTGAGGTCCTGGCTTCAATCTCCAGTAACAGAGAGAGAGAGAGAGAGAGAGAGAGAGAGAGAGAGAGAGAGAGAGAGAGAGAGAGAGAGAGAGAGAGAGGAGAGGAGAGAGAGAGAGAGAGAGAGAGAGAGAGAGAGAGAGAGAGAGAGAGAGATGCTTCCTATCCTGACTGCATCATTGCCTGTTTCTGTCTTGTCCTCCAATTCTGTAAGATGCCACCATCTGGAGGAACTAGGAATAGGGTGAAGGCTGAAAACCCTGTGTTAAACTGCAGGGTGTTTCTCTCTGGTGACACTGTCAACTTGAACCTGCAGCCGTAGCTCTGATGCTGCTCCAAGAGATCACTTCAGGAAGGCCTGCTGAGGTCCAGGGGAAGAAAGAGGAAATCACATGCTGTGGTCTCTCTAGCCATCTTTTACTAAACTGTTAAGTCACAATAGTTACCTTTTAATCTTACTAAAAATGTGCAACATTAACAAATACCCTTAAAGTCTTTGAAAAGAACACATCCTTAAGTTATATTTACACTGTTTAGTGACACTGGTTTCAAAACAGGAACCACTAATAAACTTTTACATCTTCAAAAGTTTTTTTATTAGAAGGTTACTTACTGTAATCTCAATATTCATGAGGTAAAAGGTTACAAATTCTACATAATGACCATCAAACAATGAAAAAGAAATGAGAGGTACAGAGACAGTGAGGGGGAGTGAATGAAAAGCGAAGAAAGGAGAGAACATGAAAAGGGAAAGAATATGATAAAATGTGTATATAAAAGCAAGAAGGGGTGGGGGAGTGGCTGGCCTGTTAAGTGCTGGCTGGGCGAGCATGACTACCTGACCTTCATGCCCGCATCCACATAAGAGCCAGCACAGTGCAGATGCGTAATCCCAGTGCTAAAGAGTTGGACACAGCTGAGTGACTGGTAAACACCTGCCAGCCAGCCTACCTACACCATGAGCTCTGGGTTCAATGAAAACCCCTGTGTGAAAAAAGGAGGCATGGGGGCTCGAGAGATGGCTCAGAGGTTAAGAGCACTGGCTGCTCTTCCAAAGGTCCTGAGTTCAATTCTCAGCAACCACATGATGGCTCACAAGCATCCATAATGAGATCCAGTGCCCTCTTCTGGCATGCAGGTATTACATGCGGGCTAGAACACTGCATACATAATAAATACATCTTTAAAAAAAATTTAAAAAGGAGGCGTAAAGTTAATAAGGAAGACAGCAGCCCTTGGCCTACACACACACCCACCCACACACACATACACACACACACACACACACACACACCCATAAATAATAAACACACACACACAATACAGAGCAGATCAATGGGAGCTGTGTGTGTTGCTCAGTGGGAGAACACTAGACTGGACAAGGCTCTGTGTTTAGTCCCTGTACGAACAAACCAGAAGTTGGAACAAATTAAAGATGAAATCAGAGAACACCTCTTCAAATTAAAAAATAAAAATAAATGAGTTTTAAAAATTCAAGTATTAATTATATTCACCAAATGGAATAGAAAACCTCATATAAAAATCCTTTTTCAGTATTCTTTGCTTTTTTAACTATGAAAATCATAATCTAGTAAAAAATGACAATGTAACTACTAGTAGAAATTAAAATAGTAAGCTTTTATAGTGTTTCCTGTAGTCATGATTTCATAAGTCACTCAAAGTGTTAAAAAAATGAATACTACTTAAAACTATCCTTTGATGTAAAATGTGTTTTCTCCAGGTAAACTAATGTTTTTGGGCTCTTTGCTTCTTTGATTATTTTGCTTTTGGCGGTGCTGGGGATTGAACTCGGGCCTTGGTTACATGAGGCCCATGCTCTAACCATGAACTACTGGTCTAGGCCAGGGTGACCTTGAACTCTGGGATCCACCTGCTTCAGGGTCACACATGCCGAGATTATAGCCATGTCCCACTGTTTTGTTTGTTTGTTGGTTGGTTTTGTTGTTGCTCTTTGCATTTCAAATGATCAGATATAAAGTAAAACCCTCTGTATTTTTTTGAAATGACAGTCTAGGACCAACTGGAAGTCCACAGGTTGACAGGTGCACCTCAGACAAAGAAGGATGCTGACCTCAAAGCTACCTGTCTCCACCTCCTGTTCTTGCTTCATCTCAAACACTTTTCATTCAAACGACAGATGTGGGGGATCCTGCCTATGCCAACCTGAAGCAGGAGAAACAATTTCCCATAAAGGCTCTGTGGTTTCACAATTTACTAAGAGATTATCATTAAGCTTGAGGAGAAATGAAAACCTGTCCTATTCATCCAGACATATTTATAAAAAAAAAAAAATTCTTCTTTACTTAGCTTGAATGTAGCTGAGAACATTCTAGAAGAACTATATTTTTCTAAAATATGTTAACTGATTCTTCACCAAGATTATCAACTTCAGGACTGACCCTGAAAAGAGCCCATCAAAATGACCTTTAAATTTTTCTGAAACAGGAGAAAAGTATAGAAAATATCATGAGGCTGCGCTCTAGAAATATATCGTATGTACACATTTCAATGGGGGAGGTGAACATGCATGAAATCTTGTCTTTGAACACTTTGAAAGTCAGTTTATCACTTGATTTTCACGAGAAAACCATACTTAAAGACTTCCTTATTTGGCCTGCCATGAAAACAAACCACAGGACTATAAGCAGGGTCTGAGAGAAGGTGGACTGACTAGCTTGCAGAATTGACATGAACTTGGGAGTTAAATCATGGAAACAAAATTCAGTTGCTTTTTAAATATCAAAAGTAGCAAGAGCAAGAGAAACCCTGCCTCAAAAAAACCAAACCAAAATAAAACAAAACAACAACAACAACAACACAACACCAAAATATAGCAGGAGCCCTTGCCCCTGCCCCTGCCCCTGCCCCGCCTTACCCTGCCCTGCCCCTGCCCCGCCTTACCCTGCCCGCCCTGCCCCGCCTTACCCTGCCCCGCCTTACCCTGCCCCTGCCCCTTGCCCCCCCTCCCTCCCGCCTTACCCTGCCCTGGCCACGTTAGCACTCAACTAGCCTCTTTCTAACTTCAGCTTTGCCTCACTGGGGTCTTCTGAGGAATAAACTTGGTGGAAGATTGACCTTGAAGATTATTATGAGAACGGGAGAATCTGTGCTGTGGATGAATCAAAACCCAGGACTGACATCCTCCAAGACACACTTCCAGGAGAAAGAAGAGAAGGCCACCTAATATCACAAGATACCATCACAGCAGATGAGCCATTATCAATATAAAATAATGAAAAAAAAAAAAAACAACAACAACAACACACCACAAGCAGCTGAATGAATTAAGGGAGGCAGCACAGGATCAGGAGAACTGACAAGCGTCATGGAGGAAACGAGCAACAGATTAGATCAAGCAGAGCTTGAAGACAGATCATTTGGATTGCTAGTGTCTGACAGAAAGAACAAGAGAGAAATAGAGACGGGGTGGAAGAAACAATGCAAGAGCTTTCAGATACCCTTAAAAAGTCAAATATTCACATCATTGGCACACATGATGGAGAAGAGCAACAGGTTGAGGGCACAGAAAACCCCTCAGAGGCCTGCTGTCTTCCAAGTGGAGGTAGGCAGTGTGTGTGTGTGTGTGTGTGTGTGTGTGTGTGTGTGTGTGTGTGTGTTATAGATCTGGGGGAGAGACTGGGGCAAAAGAAAGGAGGGGAAACTGTGGTCAGAATGTAATATATGAGAGAAGAATAAAAAGAAAGAAAACCTCCTCAGGAAAATAACAGCAGAAAGCTCACCAAATCTTAAGGAAAACATAGACATCCAGGTCCAAGATGCATTTAGAACCCTAAACACACATAGCCACAGAAGCGTGTCACCATGACACATCATAGCTAAGCTGTTAAAAGTATAGGATAAAGGGAATACTACAATCTACTAGAAAGAAATATCAAGGACCATTTAAAGGCAAATATATTAGACTAATGGCAGATTTCTCAGAAGGAACTCCAAATGCTGGGAATGTATGGGAAATAACTTCCAACCAAGAACGCTGTGCCCAGCAAGGCTGGGCTTCCTAGTCAAAGGCTAAGCAAGCTCCTTCTGCGATAAGGATACATTAGATGCTGAAGGGAATCCTATACCCAGAAGAGAAAGAATTTAGTAAATGCACCATTAAGAACAGGAATAAATCCCATGAGAAAAAGAGATTTACCAATGATGAGTTAAGAAATACTACTAGTACAGTAAACCATCTAATTTATAAACAGGAATGTTCAAAACATATTCAAAGCTACCTGAAAACTCAGAATGAGATATAGATTTATATGTCAAGTGTTGGAACAGCATCTAATTTTATAAAAACAAAATATTACTGGACATATAAAGGCTGACATTTCACAGCCAGGTTAACTTTGCATAACCGGAGACAAGGTGCAAAAATTTATGAGAGCGCACAAATGGCATCAAATAGCCAAGGAAATCCAAACAAAATCATACTGGAGCAAAAATTAGTCACAAGAAAAACACTTCAGGACGTTAGCACACATAGGTTTCCTAGATGTGGCTTCAAAGGTGGAGAGAGCAGGAACCGACTCCTGGAATTGCATGTCGAGTTTCTGCTCAGCAAAGCATATGGCCTTCACTCTGTTGACCTCCAGCATGAAACAGTCTGCAGTGGTTTGGATAAGAATAGCCCCTATGGGTTCATACATTTCAACACTTAGTTTGGGGAGGATTAGGAGGTGTGGCCTTGTTGGAGGAGGTGTGTTACTAGGGTGGGCTTGAGGTTTCAGAAGACTATTCCCTGGGTGTGCCCAGATGTTCCTGCGGCCATGATGGACTCTAACCCTCTAGAACTATCAGCCTAATGCTGCTCCTCTTCCTCCCTTTCCTCTCCCTCCTCCTTCTCCTCCTCCTCTTTTCTCTTTTCCTCATCCTTTCCCCTCTCTGCTTTCTCTTTATCCTCCTCTTCCTTCTCTTTATCCTTCTTCTTCTGGTTTTTTGAGACAGGGTTTCTTTTTGTAGCCTTGGATGTCCTAGTAGACCAGGCTGGCCTCAAAGTCAGAGATCCTCCAGCCTCTGCCTCCTGAGTGCTAAGATGAAAGGCATGTAGCACCACTATCCTGAGGGGGGAGCAAATGGAAGGATCTGGGAAGACGGCTCAGGCTATAAACTGCTTGCCAGGAAAGCACACAGACATGAGTGCACATCCTCAGTACTTATGTAAAAAAAAAAAAAAAAGCCAGGCACCAGGTGAGGAAGACAGCCAATATCAATGTGTAGCATCCACAGGCAAACGTAGACACATGTACACACAATCATGTATACGTGTCTATACACATGTCACAAATTACAAACCTGGACAAATTAGCACTTACCCTGGCGGGCCTCTTGTCTTTGCCATTGGTTTTCAGAAACATGCGGAAATGAGGAAAGTGACTTCACTGAGGTAGAGGAATAGTCAGGGCCACACAGATAAAGGGGGGTGTCAGAAAGACACGGGGTGACTGTGTGTTTTCCTACATGCTGTCTGTGTGATTGCAACTGGGCTTAATGTTGTTCAAAGTGCACGGCAAATATAAAAGTACAGCACAGGTGTGAGATATTGGGCAAGACTGGCATACACAACATTATATATAGATCATATGGCTCAGACGTCCGCCCCATGACAGTGGTTTCTATTAATGCCAAAAGGCCACTTTTAAAAAATGTATGCTCCGTAAACTCTATACATAAACCACATGATTCTCGGAGCAAAAAGACAACAGGAAGCTGCTTAAGCACACTGGCTACAACGCATAAAAGAGGACTCTCTAGGAGTAAAGAAGAACCTGCATTCGTTGCCAAAAGCAGCGGGGCCAGCCTCACCTGCTCCTGGGAAGCCTGGTGGTAGACAGGGGACTAACGGTAAAGGCTGCGGTATCTTAGAATGTCCAGGAATAAAAGGCGTGTCATGTTTTAAAAATGACAGCAAAGCCTTGCACGGGCAAACCACAGGAAGAACGGCTCAAATGCAACCAAGAGGAAGCATTACACAAGGCTGCCAACCGCAGGCCAGGTGGCCGTGAGTGCAGCCTTCAGATGGGCTCCCCAGCAACCAAGTAGGGTTCCCATGCTGAGATGCACCTCACTGACAAGCTCCTGGAGTTCATCTCCTTATGTTCGCTCTGAGAGGGTGAAAATATGGAGTGTTATCTGGGGCAGTTGGAGCCACGTGGGAGATGGCTGTTAACTGTGATAGCTTCAAAGCCAAAGACATAAGGCAAAAGATAGCATTCTATTTGATTTGAAAATAGGCTACTGTAGCTGTGAGGGAAAAAATATATAGGGTCTTCCTCCAAGAAGCCACCTGCCCTGGGCCTCCATTTCATTGCCACTGAACCGAACTTTATTGATGAGAAACAATATGGGGAAGAAGAGAGCTGGCAGAAGAGGCTGCCACTTGCCAACCTAGAGAACGTGCCTGACACTACACTGTTTTCAATTTTTTTTTTCATCTGTAGCACAGGGACACAGGTCCACACACTGTCTGGTCACCTTCAATCTCCCCTACCGAACTCCTGAAGTAAATACGTACCTACGAGTCCTCCGGTCCCAGAACTTGCAATTCCTAAGAACACAGCCTCTTAGCCCTGTCTGACTGGACTGCGAAGGCCTGTGGCCTTGCCTCTATAACCTTTCTTAAAGTTCTTGAGGTCATCGTGACATTGAGCTGCTCTGCAGTCACCTTAGAAAATTAAATGTCACAAATCTTCAAAGACTTCATATAACTATGAAAATGATATCTCACAGGTACAGAAGCAAAATACAAAATTTTAACTGGGCACTGGGGTGCAAGCTCAGCACTGGGGCACACAAGGTGAGGGGGGGCACAGGGTTAGAAAAAAATCGAATCTCTCCAACACAAACAAAGGAAAACAAGCACCAACAAAGCAGAAAGTTTAAGATGCAAGAGTGAGTTTGTTATTGGTGATTATCTGAAACCAAAACACAACAAACAAAACTCACAAAGATGACTTATGCCTGTTCCATTAGCAGGTTGAGCGTGGAGTCTTTTTAAGAACCCTTTGATTTTACAAAGCATGTTCGAGTAAAACATCACATGTTAGGAATTATGCTGGTGGGTTATTTTTAATGTCAGGAGAGCAACGGTACAGAAATGACCATGAAAGTGGAAGGAGAGAAAAGAAAGGAATAGGCATGAACTAGCAAAGCCTTTAGCCATATAGGCCTTGCTCAGAGGGGAAGGTATACCAGGAGTCCCCGTGCAGATACTAACTTTCCGAGTCAGGGGGTGACAGCTGTCTCCCACTTGGCCCATAGGTGTGCAGATCCTTATGCTCTTAACCCAGATACTGACAGCGCAGCACATGCCTCCTCCACACTGAGAGTCCTTGTCACAAGCCTGAAACGAAACAAACCAACAGATAAATATAGATAGTGGGTAAGGCTCAGGCTAGGGAACTCCAAAATTAGCAGGGAAAACCCTCTTTGACTATCCAAATGCCCAGCCAGTAAAGTACTTGCCACACAAACATGAGGACACGAGTTCAGTCATCAGAACCCACAGGAAAAGCCAGACATGGTGACTTTGCCCTTGCAATCCCAGCTCTGGAAAGAGGGAGGCAGGTGGATGCTTGGGGCTTGGTGGCCAACCCCCCTAGCTGAATTGAGACAGTCTAAAGCATGTGAGAAAGTATGTCTCAAAAAATAACGTGGACAGCACCTGAGGGCAACACCTGAGTTTAACTGCTATCTTCCACACACATGCCCATACATGTGTGTGTGTGTATGTGTGTCTGTGAACCTCTCACCTAACATGTGCGCGTGCACACACACACACACACACACACACACACACACACACACACACACAATACTAAGCAGTGATTTTAATAAAATAGACCCATGAGCTCCATTTGCTTGTATGTGACTACAAACATTGATCAGAATGCTTCTATGGACTACAGAGCCCCTATATGATTAAACCCAGGATTAAGGAGGAAAGACAGGAGAATACAAGGGCAGAGGGAGTTAGGAGTGGGGGCACACCAACAGCACTCAGTTCTTTTCTTCTGAAGCTTTGTGGGTGGGCTCGAAGAATAAGTTTACACACTAGCCCTGCACTATACATGGCCATGCAGAACTACACAAACCACAAGATTTTATGACTACTAACTGCTGAATATATGGGCCCTGGTTTTAAAAAAAGAGATTGAAATGGTCTGCAAATCTGGCACAAACCACTGCAGACCTGCAAGGGCACCAGTGTAACATTTAGATCTGCTCATTTTCCCTTTCAAATATTTGCTCTGTGTGTCTTGAGACTGGATGCTTCTTGCATTTGGTGCCTTGATTTTCACCATTTCCTCTTTCAAAATAAGAACTCTCTGAGAGTGAGAGAGGTCAGACCAAGACTTTTGCCCCATCCTACTAGTCTTTCCTGGGAGTAACATGCAGAAAGGAACTTACGGGCTTAGGATGAACAGAGCTGTGCATTGAAAACTCAGCTGCCCCAGCCCCTACGGTGCAGCAAGTGAGCACAGATGCGATTAGCAGCAGTAATTCCTCAGAGGCCACATCGGGCACATACAAACCACAAATATATACCGCCAAAGAACCGGCTGTGGAGGATTTTGCATGTAGTGGCAAAGAAAAGAAGCCTACATTTATGTGCGTGAAAATGTATTTTAAGAACCCTAGCTCTTAGAGGCAACAACAAAACGCGACGCTTTGTTTCAACAATGTGCAGAGATCTGTTTGTATATAGATCAGAATAGTGGCAAAACAACAACAACAACAACAACAACAACAACAAAAAAAAAACAAACCACAGCCTGAACTTTGGGTGGCTTTTTAAAAAGCAAGATGATGTCCAGACATTCCCACCTTTTAATTTTTGTCTGGACACCAGAAATCACGCAAGCATCACCATCAGAGGAGTCCTACATCTATGTGAAGATATCTAGTTCAAAGACTGCGTGTGTGTGTGTGTGTGTGTGTGTGTGTGTGTGTGTGTGTGCTCACGCACATGCGCGTGTGCCTGTGTGTGTATTAAACATTCAAGGTGGGTGTTTTAACAGATAAACAAGACTAACTTCTGAAGCCTCACCAGCTCTTTTTTCTAAGACCATTAAAAAAAAAAAAAAAAAAAAAGCCAGGCAAAATCTTTTAAAACTCTGTCACTTAGATGCTTATCACCTTGTATACAATATATCTAGATAAATTACTGACTTTTTCATTTGAACCCAGGTGGTTTCTGCCAGGGGAACCTAACTACATTTTATTGCCATATTGCTTTAGAGGAAAAAAATTTTCCCATACTCTTTTCATAACATTAACAACAAACAAAACAAGAGTCCACATGACTGTACCCACAACTCCCCCACCCCCTGCCCCCCAGCCACCATGTAAACATGAAATGAGATAAAATTTCATTTTATAACACAAAGCTTCAGTTGTTGGAAATTTACAAAGAATTGCATAAGTTTATATCTTTTTAATTAGACAGCTGTTTCCTAGTGCCCTTCATTCTTCTCAACCCATTGCAGAGCCAAGCAAGCAGTGTCCCTCCTGTGAATGGAATAAAACGACACTTGCAGGACCCAGGAACCTTGGGGCTTAGAGGATTAGGAAGCACTCAGAATGAAGCAGCAGGGAAGGAGGAAAAAACCAACCCAATCATGTTTCCATTCGCATGTGTTACAAAGACACTGTAGAAACTTTTGTTTACCCACGCCAACTGGCTACTGATGAAGCTATGTAAGTGGTTTTAACAATCTCTGCTCTAATAAAGAGTACAAGGCATAAAAATAAAATATCTATGGGGCATACCTCAATGCTGTCATAGCCACAGAGCTTTCAGAATGCAATCTGTACACTAAGGAAC
Organism: Acomys russatus; assembly: GCF_903995435.1. NCBI lineage: Eukaryota > Metazoa > Chordata > Mammalia > Rodentia > Muridae > Acomys > Acomys russatus. The sequence continues at coordinate 27,987,486 of NC_067149.1, forward strand.
GCAGAGAACATCCACCTTTATTTATTCAATATAATGGGCCTTCTGAGGATATGTTATTTTATTACCTCTATGTCATCGTTCCAAACACATCTGTATTAATATCCAATAATGTGCGCTTAAATATTAAAAATTATTTCAATAAATAAATCTAGTAAAAAATGCTAACTACTTTTTTCTTTTTATGAGTAAAACAACAGCAAACAAGCAAGGTTTTGCTGGGCTATTAAAACAGACTTCTGAAATTTTATGCTGTGAAGTTATTCTTCAGATAGACAAAAAGGAAACTGTCAGGAGTCTAGAAGGAATGGGCTATTTCTGAGCATAATGAAGACACTCTGCGAATTTATACAATGTCTAGTGACAGCCTGCTCCATCAATAAGCCCTAGGAATGAGGTATCAGGAATCAGACTTGACAATTTATGTAACTAGAACTTCACGTTGCGGGGCGGGGGGCGGGGGGGCGGAGGCGACGCGACGGGAATAAAGAATAACAAAATAAAGGAACAAAATAACTGCCGCAAAACCCAGTTAAGAAGAGCCCACAGTATCTTTCCAAAGCTCACACGTGGACAGGACCCAAGGTATTTCACAGGGTAAGACCGCCCGTGAGCCGTGGAATTTGAGGTGTATGTCTCGCTCTTTTGTAATTTAAGAAAGGGAGGTCAGATTTTGGGATGGGGATTTTCCAGCTCCTGGGAAAGAACTTTCTCACTGGGAAAGAAACTTCTTTGAGCTACTAAATAGAACAGCAGACCAAAGCTGAGGAGTACGGAAGGGAGAGGTGGAGAAGGCAACAGCTCAGACTGTTTAATTCCATGGTGCCCCTGGCTGTTCCCTGCCTTGGGAACAGGACGTATTCCCAAGTGGCCAAAGAAAAAGTCCCGGAGAATGTCACAAGGGGTGCACCCTTCCCGGTGCCTACACAGCCTGGGCCTGGTGTCTCTGGGGCGTCCCGGGAGCGACAGGTGCGCAGGCAGCTTACCCCGGTGATGACCGCGGCATCCCCGGCGGGTGGTGTGAGCATCAACTGTAGCAGCAGAAGTAGCAGTAACGGGGCACAGCGCGGGCCCCCCATGGCGGCCCGAAGACACGGTGGCGGTTAGGTGCGCGGGATCAGGGACGTTGGTGAGCCGGGACGTTAGTGACGCGTGGCCGGGCTGCTCTGCTGAGCCGCAAGCCTGGCGGCGGTTATAAAGGCGAGCCCCGTGGTGACTCACGCCAGGCAGCACGCGGGGGGCACGGCGCGGGCACACACCCTGCGCCCCACGCGCACACGCACACGTGCCCCGCTCCCCACGCGCACAGGCGCCACGCGGGCAGAGCCCCTGGCGGGGCGCCGCAGCCCTAGCCAGCCTTTCCTGCCGCTTTTGTGGTCTCAGAAACCCTCCTCCTTCGCTGTCCTGCTTTCCAGAGCTCCACGTGCTCAGCCCCCACACTCTGAGGCACATCATTTGCTATACAGATGTGCGGGGTACCCACGACGTGCCAGGCGCGGCAGACGCAACTGCCCCATATTTGTACATATTTGTTCAGCATGTCTACAGCGAGCGCTCCCTGCGTGCCAGGTACTGCCGCCGGCTCTGACCTGAGGTGGCACAACTTAGAAAGGATAAACAACAGACAAACAAAGGGGAGGATGTGTATTAGGCAGGAAGAACAAAGCACCAAGCACATCCCCAGTCCCACATCCCTTGCGAAGTGGAGGGACTCGGCTGCCCCTCCAGCTGTGGGGAGCCTCGCTTACTTTTTAAAAATGACTTCCCCTGGTGCCCACATCTGTTCCTGACCCTCTCCGCCCTTATTTCCCTCACGTGCGTTCCCTCCCCTCTGCAGCTTCCAGCCAGATTCAGGCAGAAGAGGATGCTGCCAAGGGGGAAAAGAGAACTCCCAGCTTGTTCTGCCAGCCTGAGGCCCTGGGAAGGTGGCTCTCTCCCAGATCTGTTCCCCAGCCCAGGAAACTCCGGCACTTATATGTGATTCTTTGGTTCCGGTCAATCACTTTTGTGTGTCTAGAGGATTCTAGGTGCTCCAAGAGGCAAGAGACAGCTTTGCTCTCTCTGTGTCCCTAGTGTGGCCCCAAGTAATGGCATCTTGCTTGAAACTACGTGGACGATCAATTTGACTTTTTCTGAGGTTTGGGGGAGCCCACCTTACTCATAGAAGACTTAGGGACCTCAGGCTTCCCCTGCTGAAGGACAGATGGGCCTTTTCAGCCTCTTTAATCAATACAGTAAGGAGAGCTGGGCCACAGTTAGTTTCAGACTGGGATCCCCCATGCCAAAGCATTCAGACGAAATGTAGGGGGAAAAAAATGAACAAAGGGCCAGGGCATCATTTGAATGTTAAACAGCTGGGCATTTCAATCCCTAGATCTTTGGCCGAGTTTTAAAGCCTTCTGTACCATGTTTTGGAGCTCAAGAAGCATCCTGAGATGGAGAACACAAATGGGGATCAAACTCAGTTTTAACTTTGAGAAAACTGTTAGAAGCCATTCAGTAAAGTAAGTGGAAACAGTAGCAAGTGACAGCCTGGTGGAAAGTTTCTCTTTCCAGTCTTCATGCCAACAAAGGCATGGGAGTGCAGCCCGACGAAACGTAAGAAACAGTCAACACGGACTTTAACATTCCTGCCACATTTTTTTTTTTTCTTAAGTGGTCGGTTTCGTATTTGTTACTATCAAATGCCAACCGGGTATTCCCTCCTTCTCTTCAAACATAGAAAACAGGCCATCTCTACAGGGCGGAATACCAGCCTTCTAGTATTCCCTCCTTCTCTTCAAACATAGAAAACAGGCCATCTCTACAGGGCGGAATACTAGCCTTCTACTGCGACCAGCATCTTACAAGGATGTTTGGAGTGGGGGGTGGGGGAGAAGTCCAGGTTGGAAACACTTACAAATAAGGCTGGCTTGGGGGCTCTTTTGTTTTCCTGTGCTGAGGTTGGAAACAAGGGCATAGGCACCCTGGGCAAGGGCTCCACACCAGGCTCTACCCTGAACCTCTTCGGAAACTTTCAATGGCTTTAATAGTTGAGAAAAGAAGTGAAAACTCTTGAACACAATTTCTTTGAACCCACAGGCAAGTTATCAGGTCGGGTCTGATTTCAATTCTTAGAAATAGAAAGATGCTATTTGGATTAATGCCCCCATTCTCCCCCCAACCCCCACCCAATCAGGTAGTGATGGAGCAACAATGAAATTGAAGTTCTATTTTGTTACTGCGACCTGTTGATATGAACTCTGATGTGTCAAGTTAGCCAGGAGCAACTGCTGGATGAGGGCCAAAACTTGTGAGTACAGAATATCGATGGGCAGTCTAGTTGGCCACCACTGCTCAGCTGATTTGCACACAAGAGTGTCCAAAAAACCCTTTGTTTGAGATTTAGAGTGACCCGGATTGGAGTCTTTTGTGGCAAATGGACTGGTCTTCAACCCCTTAAAGTCTCTGTTTTGTTTCCTATGAACTGAGCATAAAATATCAACTTCCTGGGGTCCAACCATCATGAGGCTCAAAGGAAACACTTGGAAAGCACTAAGCACCAAACTTAGATAGGCTGGGAGTTCTGCAAGGGTGCCCTCTCAATAACTCTTCCAGTGTACTCTCCCCTGATAGGGTCACTGAACACTGACACAGCTGTTTCCTGTCCTGCCCACCTAATTAGATCACATACACGTGCTGGCTAGGAGCCCACTCCCCACCCACCCCCCACATCCCCCCCCCCAAAGTCCTTCTTGCACACGGCATCAGGCAGCACTCAGAAAATGGCTGATGAGCAACAGGAGTGTGCTTTGTGATCACGGATAGAGACAGGTTACAAGCAAATGGTGTGCAGTGCAGATGTACTTAGTCTACACGGACCATGAGCGCAGTCAGCAAAAGCTGAGAGGGAAAGGAAGTGGGGGGGCAGAGGGGAGGGGAGGCTGGGGGGGGGGGGGGGGGATCACCTGCTGTTTCCTCCAAGAACGTGTGACTGGATGAAGTGTCTTACAGCTGCCACACATTTGACCTATAGCAGTTACTCTGGGACCTCCGCTGACAGGGGCTTTATGTGAACTGACGGTTTATGACTTACAGTCTACGGTCATGCCAAATGTCACCTAGCAAGTTATGTTGAAACTCTAGCCCCTGTAGTGTGACTTTATTTGGAAGTAGGGTCTTTGCTGATATAATCAACCAAGCCTGAAGTCATATTGGATGGGACTGTGTCCTAAATCCAACCATTGATAATTTGTAAAAAAAAAAAAAAAGTGTGGTGTGTGTGGGTGCACACACCTAAGTGTGCACTTATGTATGTATGGGCCCATGTACACACAACATATGTGCAGGTCAGAAACAACCCTGGGTACCATCACCAGGTGGCTTCTATCTTTTGTTTGGGACAAGGTCTCTCACTAGACGGAAACTTTACCACATAGGTCAGCCTAGCTGGCCTCTGAGCCTCAAGGAATCTGCCTGCTTCAGTCTCTCATTTTCACCACTGCTGTGTTCACAGACTCACATCACTTCACTAGCTTTTCATATGGGTTCTGGAAACTGAACTCGGGAAGTCATGTTTGTGAGGGGAGCACTTTGCTGACCCAGCTATCTCCCTCCCCAGCTTTTCTAAAAGAAATGAGATCTTTGGTTATAGAGACTGATATGATACACCTATCAACCCCCTCCACCCCCCTTTAGCTAGCTTCCAGAATCCAGAAGAGTCAAGAAAAGCATCTTCCCAGAAGGCTTGCCAAAGAGAAGGCCCTACCGACACCTTGATTTTGAACTTTGACCTCCAGAAGTACAAGAGAGTAACTTCTGGTGTATGGAGCCGCCCACTTCTGCTCACATCTCCTGGCACCTCTGGGAAACTAACAGGGAGGGTGGGGCAGGATGGTTGCACATCAGCTTTCTGCTGCTTCTTTGCCTGGAACTCAGGCCTGACTGTGCAGTGACTGAAACAGGTCACATGACAGTTCACCTTGCTAATCTGGTGAGCAGGCCTACATTCTACAGGAAAGGGGCCATTGGCATTGAGGGCTCCTTAATGAGCTCAGTGTCCATAGACTGATCTTAGAAAATCTTATTACAAGAGATACTATGTTCCTGTATTTTTTTTTTCTTGTTCAGTTCTTAAGGTGCTGCACTGTGAAAGAGTACACATGTGCAAGCCGGGAGTGTTTTAAGCAGTAAACCATCATCACTCAGTCGTTCAACAGGTCCTTACTGAGCACAAATTATATACCAAATACTGAGCAAAGCACTAGACAGTTCAGTACATATTTGTTGTACTAGAAACAGAGAAGGGCACGAAAGGTGACAGAGAACAGTCAGGACCCCATCTCCTGGGGACAGAGAGCAGTCAGGACCCCATCTCCTGGGGACAGAGAGCAGTCAGGACCCCATCTCCTGGGGACAGTGAACAGTCAGGACCCCATCTCCTGGGGACAGAGAGCAGTCAGGACCCCATCTCCTGGGGACAGAGAGCAGTCAGGGCCCCATCTCCTGGGGACAGAGAGCAGTCAGGGCCCCATCTCCTGGGGACAGAGAGCAGTCAGGACCCCATCTCCTGGGGACAGAGAGCAGTCAGGACCCCATCTCCTGGGGACAGTGAACAGTCAGGACCCCATCTCCTGGGGACAGTGAACAGTCAGGACCCCATCTCCTGGGGACAGAGAGAGCAGTCAGGACCCCATCTCCTGGGGACAGAGAGCAGTCAGGACCCCATCTCCTGGGGACAGAGAGCAGTCAGGACCCCATTTCCTGGGGACAGTGAACAGTCAGGACTCCATCTCCTGGGGACAGAGAGCAGTCAGGACCCCATCTCCTGGGAGGCAGAGAGCAGTCAGGACCCCATCTCCTGGGGACAGTGAACAGTCAGGACCCCATCTCCTGGGGACAGAGAGCAGTCAGGACCCCATCTCCTGGGGACAGTGAACAGTCAGGACCCCATCTCCTGGGGACAGAGAGCAGTCAGGACCCCATCTCTTGGGGACAGAGAGCAGTCAGGACCCCATCTCCTGGGGGGCAGAGAGCAGTCAGGACCCCATCTCCTGGGGGACAGAGAGCAGTCAGGACCCCATCTTCTGGGGACAGTGAACAGTCAGGACCCCATCTCCTGGGGACAGTGAACAGTCAAGACCCCATCTCCTGGGGACAGTGAACAGTCAGGACCCCATCTCCTGGGGACAGAGAACAGTCAGGACCCCATCTCTTGGGGACAGAGAACAGTCAGGACACCATCTCCTGGGGACAGAGAGCAGTCAGGACACCATCTCCTGGGGACAGAGAGCAATCAGGACCCATTTCCTGGGGGCAGGGCAGGGCAGGGAGGGAACCTTGTTGGCAGTCAAGAAGAGATGCAGGTACTATAGTGAGTGGGAAGGAAGGGGAAAACTCCAAGGTTCATTGTGTGAACTGGCTGCCAGGAGGGCTGCTGATGCTCACGTGGGTGTGGGCAAAGGCAGTCACAGGGTGAGGGGGCCGCTGTACTAGAAGGGAAATGGCAAACCAGCGCTTTCTTGTTGGACTTTGAAAACTTCCCAATCCATATAATGTAGATTTAGGTAAGAAATTGGAACATTGTGATCTATTGTCTTTTGTTATTGTTTGTTTGTTTTACTAGGACCCAGCCATGCCTGTTTCTGCCTTGCCTGTGGCTGCTTACTATTTTGAGATCACATGACCCCCCAAATGCCCCAAAACAAAGCAAAACAAAACAAAAAATGACTATCTGCTCATGTAGAGACAGCTTGCTCAATTGCTAGTTTTTGTTTGTTTTGTGTGTGTGTGTGTGTGTGTGTGTGTGTGTGTGTGTGTGTGTATGCACATGTGTGTGCCTGTGCATGTGGAGGCCAGAGGACAGCCTCACCTGTCATTCTTCAGGCACTGTTCACCTTACTTTTTGAGACAGAGTTTCTCACTAGGGCTGGGATTTACCAAGCAAGCTGGGCTGGCTGCCAAGTGATTCTGAGATCTGCCTGTCTCTGCCTCTGCAGTGCTGGGCAATATGTACATAGCCCAGCAGTCTGGTGTGTTTTGCGTGTGTTCTAGTGAGCAACCTCAGATCCCTGTGCTTATAGGTGAGCTATTTCCCAGCCCTGCTGCCTCTGGACCCATGTGTAGAAAAGCCTAGAGTTTCTTTACTGTCTCCTATTGCAAGTTTATAAAATCTTACTGTATTTGACACCATTGCCTTTGTTTGAACCTTGTGTGGAATATACTATGGAGACCCCAACTCACTACTATAATCCACATTCTTTTTGTCTTTTGGATATTGCCCAAAGTTCTGGCTTATTGATTGATATCTTGCATATTAACCTTACTATAGCTGGTTTTAATGATCTGGCACACAGTAGGTGCTTAATCAGTATTGATGGAATTTGAAAAGAAAGACCATGAAACACAAGTTCTCCATCTTGAACTGAAAGCCTCAAGTGTTTTCTCAACCGCAGAAGAAGAAAACGTTCCAAATTCTTCCTCACATGGCTCTGATATTAAAAGTGATTCTGGCTTTGCTAAGGACTTAGTTTGCATGTGTCTTTTTCTCATGGCTTATTATGATAGCATAATAGGTGGTGCTGGTAATTTCACCATTGAGTTCTATTTGTCTTTTTGTAAATGGCTTTTCATTTAGATTTGTTCCAAATAAAATAAAATGGATATGCTCCTTTTTGCTTTGCCTTTATCCTTTATCAAGGCACTATTCCATGTGGCTCCTCTTGTTAAACCCATAATGCCATCAGTGCTCTCATTCTAAAATAATAACCATGCCTAAATGTAACACGGAAAAGGAATGGCTTTTATAATTCTAAGTAAGATATCTATTTTAATTCTGTTCAATGCTGATGATTTTCTCTTATTTAAAAAAAAAAAAACAAGATTCAATCTGAAAGCCAATTGTCTATGGAGGTGCTAAAAAATCATTTGTTCTATTCAAGTGATAATGTGCAGTAAAGTTTATCTACTTTTAAATAGTTGAAATATTAATACAGGAGAAGGAGTTTTCTTAAAACAATTAGTGCACAATGACTTTGAGATATTAAGGAGGGTCACCGAGGAATGTACTGCAGGCTTCACTCAAAGGAAGAGATTGTTATGCAAATATGTGGCATATTTGGTAACTTTCCAGATGGAAAAAGAAGTCTCACATTAGAAAGGGATGTTCTCAAGATTGGAAACCATGACTAGGTAATTACTTTATCATCCCTTCAGGTCAACATGAACTAGCTATCACACTCAAATAACCCTCATTCAGCTACCTTTAAAGACGGGAAGGACATGGGAGAAGTAATAAGACATTTATTTACAGGACATAATAGCACCAAACTTTTAGAGCCAGATGTGGTGGCTCCTATCTTGTAAGCCCTAGGACTCAGGGTTGCCAGGGAAATAGGCTATGTATCAAGACCCTATCTCAGGTTGTTTTTTTTTGTTTTGGGAGGCGGGTAATTTCTAAAGTGCAGAGCTGTCCCCTTCTATACTTTGCACACAGTACATACTTAGCGAATTTCAGCATATCATATCTTCTATTACACCCCAGGGATCTTCTGGGTAGAGCTTTTGACTGCTGTTATTGGAGAACAAAGTGGAATTTGGAAAGGTCGACCATGACATCTCTAGCCAGGGTAACTGCTAAGAAAAGAAACTAGATTTAAACCTAGTGTTGTCTGATGCCAAGCATTTAACTATTATAGCTTCTCCTCAAATGTGTAATATTGCCATAGAAGCCGTGGGTGGGCCAATAACTAGAAGAAAGAAACAGCAACTTGGTGTGCGTGTCTCATACACTCAATCCTCAAACTTGTCTCCACAAATCTCACAGCCAGTTGCTTGCGTTCTAGATGTTTCTGAGCCTCCACGTGTGACTTGCATAGATCTGGCCGACGATCACCGCCACCCTACTTTCGTGGTGGTTCAGAGCAGCCCACCCCCTCGCCTTTCTTGTGTCTGTCTGTGTAATAGACTTGATGTATCCCACCATAACAGCAGAGGCTGGCGAAGGAGAGAGACAGGGAGGAGCCTAGAGATTTGTTTATCAGGGTGATTAGAACAGAACAGGTTTTCTTGGTGGGGTACCAGTCAGAAGCAGGAGGCTCACAGCCTTCCTCAGAACTGATGAGATATCACACATCCCTCTCACTTTCCACTGGCCATAGTCAACAGCTATTTTTAAATGGACTCATTGTCACTCTGGTTTGTAAATGGATCTTTTATGCATCCAGTTTATGGAAATCAATAGATTTCAGGTTTTTATGTTTTCAGTATGATGTGTAAGTTTTTCTAAGAATACTACCCAATAAAATTCTTTCTGCTTTTTCTGTTTTCTTTAGGTGGGAGAGGTACCATGAAGGAAGAGATATGGTAAGTAAAGCCAGTAGGAAGGGACCTGGCTTGGTGTACCTGCCTGAGTGTGTGTGTGTGTGTGTGTGTGTGTGTGTGTGTGTGTGTGTGTGTGTGTGTGTGTAGAGAAAGATATTCAGTAACCCTCTGCATTATCTTTTTTACAATAGCTTTTGAATATAACACTATTTTAATATAAAGCAATAGAAAGAAGGGCTGCAGAGACGGCTCTGCGGCAAAAGCCCTTGTCATGAAAGGGGACATGAAATGAGGACAGAAACCCACGTAAATGCTAGGTAGGCATGGGGGTACCACCTGAGATATTGACCTTGGAAGGCAGAGATGTGGGTTTCCCCAGAACCAGCTGACTAGCAAGCTTAGCCATCTTGGTAAGCCACGGTTCTAATTGAGATAACCCCCCTCACAGAATAAGGTGGAAAAGAAAGCGACGATGTACCTTTGGGCCTTTACATGCATGAACATTCACATACATGCATGCCTACCCACAGGTCTGCCCATACTCACACAGACATGAACACATACACAAAGCGATGAGGAAAGAAGAAGACATGGGAAGGGAAGAAGGATAACAGCAAGGGAACCTGGTCACAGCACCAAAGGGACAGCCACCAGATAACCCTGTCTGGCTCCAGGGACAGGCAAGAACCACTTGGTCTTGGAGAATAGCACAATGAGAACACGCTGTTCCTAGTCCACCCGACTCACTACAGTTTGCTGAGCCTGAACTTCGGTGGCTGAGTCAGTGAGGAGAGGCCAACTGTGAAGGCGGAGAGTGTTTGCTTCCTGAGTTGTCAGCGGGCTGACACTCTGGTTTCTATGCACGGACCCGGGCTGCTCGTTGGTGCTCACCGTGCTCTGCTCCTTGTGTGGCATGCACTCAGCTTACACAGAGTCGGCGAGGGTGAGTGAGACCTTGTATTGCTGCAGCCAGATGGGTGTGCGCACGTGTGTGTGTGTGTGTGTGTGTGTGTAGGCCAAAGGTTGGCATCAGGAGCTTTCCTCGGTCCCTCCCCACACTGACAGTGGAACTCACTGCTTTACCCCAGGGAGAACACATCTCCATCTTCCCAGGGCTGAGATTTCAGGCGTGTGGGTATGGCGATCAGACTCAGGCCCTTGTTCTTATGCAGCAAGCGCTCTATGGGTTGACCTCTAAGGCATATATAGAATTATAATTTAAATTCTTTGTATATTGCCATGACAAAACAATTATTAAGACCTGAGGCTGAAAACAGGCTGAATGGTGTAAGCAAAGTGACTTCAGTCCCAACGTAGCTGTCATGAGCTGCAGTCAAGAAGGTCTGCAGGCCAAAGCAGATTAGCCACTTCTGGTAAAAGTGATGCCTTCCTCTCCCCTCCTCCCATTCTCCTTCTTCTTGCAGAGACAGGGTCTCCCATAGCTCATGCAGGCACTGAGCTCAGTGTATAGCTGAGGATGACCCAATCCTCCTACCTTTACTTCTAAGTGTTGAAATTACAGGTGTGTGCCACCATGCTTGGTTTATGCCCCGCTAGGGATTAGGGCTTTGCATATGCTGGGCAAGCACTCTATCAATGGCAGTACATCCTCAATCCAATGCAAGCGCTTTCTTCAAGCCAGAAACCACGTGGAATGGCTGATGTGCATCCTGTTCCCAACATTCCCCTTACCAACTGTACCACCATGACTGAGCACGCGACACTCGATAGGAAGTTTCACCTTACGCTTCATCTCACTTCATCTTCACAACCTTGAATGGCGAGTGCTACTACTGCACCAGTTATGAGCTCTGTGATATTTTTTGCAAATCTTCCTTAAAAAAAAAAAAAAAAGACAGAACAAAATAAATGTACAAGATGGGCTAGATAGTGCAACATTTCTACAGATGTTTATAGTGTGTAATGACCACATGAGGGTGATGATCACTCCTATCTCCAAGTCAAGTTCGGTACCTGTGATTCAGCTTCTTTCTACCCTGACAGATTGTGGAATATATAATTCACATGGAAAGGACATATGTGCTCACTTAAGGAAATAATTAAAAAGAGATCGTGCAGGCAAGCTCCAGTCAGCATTAGAATCTACAGGATCTTGGAAGCCCACATGGTCCCCTCTCCAAGCATATCTGCCCCCTCACCCCTGATCTCAGCACTTTTCTGATTGTTTGCTAGTGTGTTAGCCCCTAACTTATTTTTCCCAGTTGTCCCAGATACATACAGATCCTTAAGTGTTTTCCAACTCTTTCTGCCAAGGCACAAACATCTCTGGACATTTTCCTTTCTCCAGGTTTTGATAAACCAAACTTTGATGTACTGAATTCCTCAGGAATTTTTCCATTACAAGTAATGAAACTCAACTCAGACAGCTTGCATGAAGGCGCGCTTGAGAGTCAGTCTGTGCCGGTTCTGCATCTGCAGACCTGGGACGGAACATAGTGGGGAATGAAGTGCTCTTGGCCTGAAAATAACAAACATATATTTCTTGTCATTATTCCCCCAAAGAATACAAGATAACAACATTTGCACAGCTGTATGTAAATTTCTACTCCATATTATACAAGAGGCTGGGCATCTATGGGTTTGAGTGTCTTGGAGGGGCGGTGCTGCTGCAATCAGTCTCACATGGATAGCAGGGCATGAGTGCTCCTAGAAACTGAGAGGACAGTGGCAGGTGCAGTCTACCCTTCTATTATGACTCCTGAAAGGTTGGTTTCCTGGATCAGGTTGTCTACATATGGTGGTTATTGGTCACTCGAGGGAGACAGTCTTGCTTTTCATTTCATATTTCTTCTTTCTTCCCTCCTCCATCCCCCTCCTCCTCCATCCTCCTCCTCCATCCTCCTCCTCTTTCTCCTCCATCCATCCTTCTCCATCCTCCTCCTCCTTCTCCTCCATCCATCCTTCTCCATCCTCCTCTCCTTCTCCTCCATCCATCCTTCTCCATCCTCCTCCATCCATCTTCCTCCTCCTTCTCCCCCTCCCTCTTTGTGTGTGTGTTAGAGAACCCAATTCTTCTTCTTTTCCCACAGCAGATGTCCAGAGATTACATCTCTGTGAAACATTCTGGATTAGATGTTTATGGCTGAACCAACTATTCGGGTCAGATAGATAAAGCAATCTGATTAGACAGTGCTACTAACAGACAAAAGTGACAGCTTAGGCCCCAATGTCTGAGCAAAGTAGGGTTACTCTTCCCACACTTATCAGCTACCAGTAAGACATTCCCATTCTTTTCAAGCCTCAACAAATAACCTAACTACCTGTTTTATCATCTAGTTACTGTTGCTGTACCAGATTATACAAGATGAGATAACTTATAACAAGACAATTATTTTATTTCACAGTTTCAAAGGCTGGGAAGTCTAAGAACAGCGTTTGTCTGGCAAGCATGAGGGCCCAAGTTCAATCCCCGGAGTCCACTTAACAACCCAGGCCTGGTGGTGCATGCATTGGAATCTCAGGGATAAGGAGGCAGAACCAGATGGGTCCTTGAGTTTCCTTGGCCGCAAATGCAGATGAATCCGCAAATTCCAGTTCCCAGTGAGAGACTTGGTCTCAAAAAAATGAAATGGACACATAGTGAGAAATGATACCTGAGGCTAATACATGTGGAGAGAGAGAAGGGGGGTAGGGGGAGGAGGAGAGGGAGAAGGAGGGAGGGAGAAGGAGGAGAGGGAGGGAGGGAGGGGAAGGCGAGTGTGAAGGGAGAGGGAAGGAGAGGGAGAGAGAGACAGAGGTGTGAAGGGAGAGGGAGGGAAGGAGAGAGAGGGAGGAAGGAAGGAGAGAGAGGGAGGGAGAAAGGGAGGGAGGGAGGGAGGGAGAAAGAGAGAGAGAGAGACAGAGAGAGAAAGAGACAGAGAGAGAATGTGGTACTAAGGTTTAGGAAGATCTTAAGCTACTTCAAGTCATGGATGAAAGCAGAATTGGCATGTGAGGTGGAGGCAAGTACAACGGACAGCCTGGATTAGTCATGGACCACTCTGCAGCAATTCATCTATTCCCTGAGAAGGGCACTAAGGACCGCATTAACTCCCAGAGGCTCATCTCCCGTCCCCCTTACCCCCAGCATTACAATGACAGACTCCAGCATGAATATAGGAAGGAACAAAGACGGTTCAAACCAGGGACTTCTCAACCTCACTGGGAAGCGGGTGACATCTTCAATAAGAGCTGCTCTCTTTCACAAGAACAACATTGTAAAACCCGTATTGCCCGGGTTTAGGTATTCATCCGCTGCACTCTGGCTCTAAAAATGGACTTTATATGTTTAAATTGTACAGTTATGAATCCAACCTCTTAGCTAATGACTACATATAGTCTCTGTATACCAGGGCGAGGTAAATGAGAATGAAATTAGTGGGTGCTGCTTCAGAGACACATGGCAAAGAGACAAGTGACAAAAAAAGCCAGAAATGAACAAAAAGAACCCATGATTACTCATAATAAAGATACCCACCAGACAATGAGACCTTATGGGGCTGAAATTATGAAATATTTATAGAGCAGTTGGCTTTGTTTGTCACTGCAAACTACTTTTTGTTTTCAACGTTCCCACTATGCTTTTATTAGAAGGCAAGGAAACACACTCTCTCCTTCCCTCCTTCCCTTCCTCTCTCCCCCACCCCCCTCTTGCCCACCCCCCTGCCCTTTAGTAAACTCATCTCAGCATTTCTGTACCTTCCTTGGCAAATTCTTTACTACGGTCAGGTCAGTTGTTAAGGAATGCGAGAATCTGATAATAAGTGCCTTCAGAAGACAGCCTGCCCTCGAGTCAATACTAGCACAATTTGTATATTTTAAATATGTGTGTAAATGTATCAATGCCAATTTTTTTTAACCTTAAAATAGTTATATTCTTCAACTGGACCTTTGGAAGTGAAACTGTAGCATGACCCTTTGACCCTTTCTGTAGACCTATTTTTCCCTTAAATTTGTATCCCCCCCCCCTTTTTTTTATAGGCTGAATCATCAAGTTCAAAAGTAACTCTGTATTTCTTGCAGTGAATCACAGGCTAATTTTCATTTTAAAGGAGAAAGAGCCTCTGAGCTGTTTTACATAAAGCTTCACCATTCACAGCCCTGAACTTGACCTGGAGTCACAGTGAGATTGAACCTGAGGGACCCAAGCCCCAGGCTCCCAGCTTCTTCCAGGATATTGTTTTTATTGTCACCACCATCATCATCCTCTTCCTGGTTTCATGATTTTACACTTTACTTTCAATGTTTACTTAAAGAAAGGTGAACACATAGAACCAAAAGAACCTCCCCAAGAGTTCTTGTAACTCAGGTATAATTTATTAATTGGAAGTTTTGTATTTATTAGCAAATGATGTGGGATCTATTTTTCCTTGCAGAGGTATTTTTTTTTAAGACAACTGAACCACAAATACAGGAGAAAACATTTGTTGTTCATTTCATGTCATTTTAAAATTCATCTACTCACTCTATTATCTAATAAAACCATGTATATTTGCCACATATTAAATTTTATTTTATTTTATTTTATTTTATTTTATTTTGAGACAGGGTCTCTCTATGTAGCCTTGGCTGTCCTAGACTCACTTTGAAGACCAGGCTGGCCTTAAACTCACAGTGATCCACCTGCCTCTGCCTCCCAAGTGCTGGGTTTAAAGGCGTGTGCCACTATGCCTGGCCCACATATTACATTTTTAACTGAAAAGTATTTGTTATGGCTAAAGTGAGCTAATGAACATGTGTTACCTCACTTAATGATTTTGAGGATTGGGAACACCTCAAATCCATGTTCAGTAAATATAATACCTCATAATCAGGCACTGTGGCTACTGAGGAAACTGAGGCAGGAGGCTCACTCCAGCCCAGAGGTTTGAGGGCTGCCTGAGTAACAAAGGGACCCTGGCCATAAAACAGCAACCAATAAACAAAACAACAACAACAACCTCCCCAAAATAAACAAAACACACTAGTTTGTTATTAGCCATAGGTACATTGTTAAATGCAGGTACCTTAACTCAAAGTTCATTTCTTTGACCAGCTTCTCCCAGTCTCCTCTCTAATTTTACAGTGTTTGAATAACTTTTTGAGACATAAAGATTGCAACTCAAATTGCAACTGGAGGTAGTATTGCCCTTTAAGAGACCCTTAGCAGTGTTCAGACACATGTTTTGTTACAGCAGATGCAGGATGAGGACGGCACCACACACAGGATTAGATATCCGGCCCAGAAGTCAATGGGGATGAGGAGGAGAAACCGTAGGTCCAATAAAACCAAATTTCTATTGGCGAAGACTCCCCAGAGACAGCCAACTATATCCTTTACACACCCTGTGTCCCCTTGCAGAAGAAGGTAGGGACAATTCACATTTTCTTTTACTACTAACTATTAAATATGAAAAATAAGATTCCAGGCAACAGATAGGATATGGAGACATTTATTGTAGAAACACGAGAGAGCAGGGAATGGAGAGGGGTGCCCCAAAGGGAGAGAGAGAGGGAGAGAGAGACAGAGAGAAAGAGAGAGACAGAGAGAGAGAGAGAGGAGTAGGAGAGAGAGAGAGGAGAGAAGCGCGAGAGAGAGGACAGAGACAGAGACAGAGACAGAGACACACAGAGAGAGAGAGAGAGAGAGAGAGAGAGAGAGAGAGAGAGACAGAGAGAGACAGAGAGGAAGAATAAGAGGGGAAGAGAAAGGAAGACAGCAGAGAAGAGGAAGAGCGAGCAGGAGCTGAGATGAGTTTGCCCTTCTTATATCCTGGGCAGCTGGCCCACCTAGTGGCGGCAGGTGATGACGTCATAGGCTGCTAGGCAGACTGGGGGCAGGTATGCTAACACTGACACTGATGTCATTGAATGGGTGCTCAGTCCTCTCTAGACCCATTCTTCCTCCTGACCCTGGAGCTATTTGGGAGCTCTGTCCCTCCATAGGAGGCAGGCTGAAGATGGCTGGCTTCCTTTCCTCATCGTCTGAAAGCTCCACCTCCCGTGCCTTCTTCTGCCTGTTCTGCCCTGCATACCATCTTCTACTTCCCTGCCAGCATCTCCCAGGAATACAGTCTTCTGGCACCATTCTGACAAGAAGTCATTTGAGCATCTCCTCTGAGGGGCAGACTTAACCTCTAGCACAACGCCTCACACATAGTGGGCAGGTGTCAAACTTCAAGCTTTGTTCAAAAGAAATAAACTTTGCTGGGCAAAGTGGCAGGTGCACAGACAGAGCCCCAGCCACTCAGGGGGCAAGAAGCTCTTTAGAGTCTTGGAGTAAGAGGCCAGATTAAACAACATAGTATGACCTCACTTTTTAAAAAAAGCCGGACTAAACAAATATCTCCAATGGAAAGATATTTGATATTTGACATTAATCATGTTTCTGTGACTGCGGGAACAATTAAGGTGAATTATCTTTCCAAGTACGAGTCTATGTGGTGCAATTTAAAACAAAAATAGCTTAAGCTGGGTATTTAAGCTTTCAAGGTGATGTTAAAAAAAATTAGGAGAGACCCACCTATTTAATGTGTATCCTTTTCCAAATTGCTTAGATTTCTGCTCAGAAGTCTGGCAGACCTCTAGCACAGTAGACTAGCCACACTAGTGTCTATCCCAGAAGCAAGCAGTACATAACACCAGCTTAAGATACCAAACAGCATCTGGGAGCGTAGGAAGAAAGATTGGGTCCTGAGCATCTTTCTCGGGCCCTCATACTTAATAGAGTTGCCCTTACACACGCTAGGCTTGCATGAACCTCCCAAGTCTTGTCTTTCGTCCTCCACCCACCTGAGAAATGAGTTAGTTGACTGTAAAGACAGTATCTGATCCCTGGGCAATGCCTCATCCAGGTACCAGGAAACCTGCTCCCTACCCTAAAGTGGAAGCTGGAAACAAAGAGCCTGAGATTGGCTGAGCACTTCACAGTTATAATTTCCTGTTATGACCCACTTGTGGCTTCATAGCTAAAGTCCCAGGGAACACAGTTTTCACAAAGACATGGGGTCTGGATTTATTTTGCAGTTGCTGAATTCCCAGTAATGAGACAGAGGTTGCAGTGTGGTAGTGTGCCCTTTTGTTTCTATTGCTGAAAAAAGAAAGAAAGAAAGAAAGAAAGAAAGAAAGAAAGAAAGAAAGAAATGCTGACCAAAAGTAGCATGGGAGAAAAGGGTTTATCTGGTTTATTTGTCCAAATCACAGTCCTTCATGGATGAAGTCAGGGCAGGGATGCATGGCAGGAACCTTGGCAGGAACTGTAGCAGACAGAGGCCTAGGAAGAGTGCTGCTTACTGGCTTGTTTTCTCTGGCTTGCTCAGCTTTCTTAGCTTTCTTTCTTATACAGTTCAGGCCCACCTACCCAAGGGTGGCACCACCCACAGTGTGCTGGCTTCTCCCATATCAATTTGCAACTAAATAAATAGTGGACATTTGTAATTGTAATTGTAATTTTCTCCTATGGAGACAATTCTTCAATTGAGTTTCCTTCTTCCTGTACCTCTTCTACCTGTCGTTTGCGTCAAGTTGAAGACAACCGATTAGCATAGGTGAGTCTCAACATTTGCTAGCAAAGTGTAAAGGCTGAAAGTAGTTGCACAAAGAGCTCAGCAAAGAGAGCTTTACCCAATCTGAGCTGGGAATATATAGAACATTCACACAACTATATGTCATTATTTCACTTTTTATGCCTGGCATTCTGTTTCCCACAACTGCGCAGTCTGTAGAACCCATCCTCCTCACTCAGAGACATCAGTCATTTCTGAAGAACAACAGTACCTGTGATGAACACTGCTGGGTCCCAGGCACCTCCAGTCTTCTTTGTTCTTTTCCCAAGAGATTTCAGTTAAGCAGCTGCTGGCTCCAGAGTTTCACGATATGGGGGAGTGTTCTTCAAACTTGACCTAAGCCAATCAGCTCACGCCACTCTCCTCGTCCTTGTGACCCATTGGTCATGTGACTAAGGCTGGCCTGATCAGACAAAGAAGAAGAGTAATTTCTTATGCATGTGGGTGTGGCTTTTCTCTCTCAACAGGTGCTTGAGGACAAACAACCGTATAGTTCCAGTTGCCAATGGCAACCAGCCCTTCCTTGCAGTCATGAAATACTGTGCAATAGTATTCCAGCCATCTGGAAAAAGGAGCAGCTAAGACATGTGGAAAGCCAGGTGCTGTGTGGAGTCAATTGCTGAAAGTGTGACTTTTCTGTGTAAGACAATACACTGTCCCATTGCTTGTGTCACACAGGGGGCGCCCTTTTGGTACCTGCCAGCCAGAAACAGCTTACCTGACACAGTGCCATTCTGTTCAGGAAGTGATGCTGCAGTAACGACAGAGAGAGAGAGCTCACGTTTGCTCGTCCTGTCTGTTCAAGCTGTGTGCCTAGCCCTTATTATTCTCATCAGCTCTACAAACTGGTATGTATAGATATCTTTGTCTTCAGATGAGGAAACCTAAGGACATGTGTGTATCAAGGCTCTATACACACACGTGCACAAATCACACACATATATACACATACTACCAACATATGTCTACATACATACATACATACATAGATATACACACTTCAGAAATATTTAAGCACTAGCATAGCTTTCTTATTAATGTACCATATTTTTCATGGAATTTTTTTCCTATTTGAAGAGACCTAATTTTTCACCAAATATCTATTGGGCCCTTATCTATTAGGTCCATGGTTCTCAACCTCCCTAATGCCTTTAATACAGTTCTTCATTTTGTGGTGAACCCCAAGCGTAAAATTATTTTGTTGTTACTTCATAACTGTAATTTTGCTACTAGTATGAATTGTAATATAAATATCTGATATGCAGGATATCTGATATGTGACCCTCAAAAGGGTTGTGACTCCTTCAGGATTGAGTAACCGTTTCACAGGGGTTGCCTAAGGCCATTGGAAAACATAAACATTTACATTATGATTTGTAGCAGTAGCAAAATTACAGTTATGAGGTGGCAATAAAAATAATTTTATGGTTGGGGGTCGCCACAGCATGAGGCACTGTATTAAAGGACCACAGCATCAGGAAAGTTGAGAACCGCTACCCCGGAGGTAGCAGCATGAATAACTTGGGGTTTAGCAGGAAATACATACATGTAAGCACAGGACAGATTGGGGGGAAGCACTCTCACAGAAGTGACTTCCACAGGAGACCTAAAGTTCCTTTAGAGAGTGGTAGGTTGCATCCAAAGGCCCGAGAAGGGAAGAGAGAACACGTAGTCATGGGGTGGGGCAGATGCTTCCAGACCCTTAGCCTTTTATCCAAAGAATGGAAAGTAAGAACTGACACAGATCTTCAAAGCAAGGCAATTTTATTTGGAGCAATGGTACAGATTAAAGAGGGATGCTGTTAAGACACACTGCATTGTCTTAGTTGGGGATTCTGTTGCTGTGATGAAACACTATGACCAAAGCAACTTGGGGCCCAAAAGGTTTGTTTTTGTTTTTCCCTTACTCTTCTGCATCACAGCTCATCATCAAAGGAAGTCAGATCAGGAAATCAAACAGGGTAGAAACCTGGAGACAGGAGCTGATGCCAAGGCCATGGAGGAATGCCTCAAGGATTGCTCAGCCTGTTTTCTTTCGGAACCCAGGACCTCCAGCCCAGATTTGTTGGTTCTGTTGGTCTCCTTGTGTGTTGAAGGTACTTTTTCAAGTGAGGTTCCTTCCACTCTGATGACTCTAGCTTGTGTCAAGTTGACATAAAACTAGCCAGGACAGCCACTGTGGTGGTCTGGGTAAGAATGTCCTCTACAGGCACATATAGGAATGCTTAGTCTCAAGGGTGGCACTCTTTGAAAGGATTAGAAGGATTAGGAGCTGTGACTTTGTTGAAGGAAGTGCATCATTGGAGGTGGACTTTGGGGTTTCAAAAGCCCATGCCTGGGCTAGACTCTCTCACCCATGGACCAGGGTGGGTCAGGATATAGCTCAGCTATGTCTCCAGCACCTGCCTCCCACCGTGCTCCCAGCCAGGATTATAATGGACCAAGCCTCTGAAGCTGTAAGCAAGTCCTAGATAAATACTTTCTCTTATATGGGTTCCCATGGTCATGGTATCTCTTCCAAACAATAGAATAATGACAAGAACAGCCATGCATGACTTTCGTGGAGCAGACATCACAATCCCCTAACAAGAAAGGGCAGAGACATATTTTTTTAAAAAAAGAAATACATTTATCACATCAAGGCACACCCATTATTACGTACAATTTAAGAGTCCCCAGTCAGTGACTTACATACAGCGGGAAAATTCCACGTGTATGTTTGCAGCTATACGCATGTATGCAGACATGTGCACACACACGTAGCCACGTGCATATCAAGAGGACTTTCTTTGCTGTCATTCTTAGGTGTTCATCCGCCTTATTTTCTGAGACAAGATCTCGAATTGGTCTGAAGCTCAGCAGGAGGCTATGCTGCTTTGCCAGTGAACCTCAGGGATTCTCCTGCCTCTACCTTCCCAGTCCTGGGATTACAGACACATGCCCCAATCATAGCATGGTGTGTTTTTTCGGTTTCACCTTAAAAGTAGGTTCTGGGGCATTGAACACAGGTACCCATGCTTGCCAGTCAAGCACTACACTGACTGAGCTATCCTCTTAATTCCCATAGGACTCGCTCAGCTAGTGCAGTGCTCGTGAAAATGATTGGTGTTACTACTGGGCTGCTTTAAGGGCCATTCAGGGCCTCCCACTACCCTTGTTCTACTGTTGTAACAGAAGCCATGTTACTACTTATTGTGGAGATCAACATGACGTTATCTGCTTTCATCATTTTTTCTGCCCTGTCTTTCTTCCTCTATTTCCCCTTTCCCATATTCTCTGTGGTTATGTAGTGGAGACTCTCAATTCTGTTATAGTCTTGTGGAGGCTGCGGATTCAGACTACATTACTTGGGATCCTTTTATTCCATAATGTGAATTTTTGTCCCTGGAGTTCCATGGTATGGGAACACCAGGTGCCTTGCTGGGTAGATGAGTGGGTGGGTGGGGGCGGCAGGGAGGGATTCTTACAGAGTATGTGCTGTCCTGGCCAAATTATGCCTGGCCGACCAGAATGTTTTCTTGGAGAGTCTGTCTACAGCAAAGCAAACAGCACAGCCGCTTCTGCAGCCGCATCTAACTGGACCTGACAGTGAATGCCTGGATTCACATTGGGCCTTTCAGAATTTCAGCTCTGACTTGCCCCATTCGGTGCCTGCACTAGGAACCCAGCAGAGGAGCCCGAGAAGGAAGAGGCTGTGTAGAGGGGAGCAGCTGACGAGGAGAGAGCTTCTTGGATCACTCATATTGTATTATTTGCTTACACAGTCTGAGCAGTTTTGCGAGGTGTCATTCCGAAGATTTACTTAGCTACAGCGTGAAATTCGCCTCTGGAGCTCTGTGGGTGCCGTGGGGCTGGTGCCTTTTCCCTTCTGTTATGACCAAAAGAGGCATCCTTCTTGGAGTAATGAAACAATAGTCATAATTTTGTGAGGCACATGGACAAAGAATAAACTTCCAATTTGGTCCCCGAGTCTTTGTAACACCAATGAGGGACACAAGTAGCTTAAGTTATGGAAATACAATGGACACAGAAAAGACTCGTTGTCATCTTTGATCATGCAGAGCACCTTTTCTTTTTCTTTTTCCCAATAGTTCAGGAGTGTTTGTGGGAAGAACCAATGCTGCTGTAACAACACATACACTATTTATAGTTTTTGGCTCTTTTCAATCCAGCACATACCATACGCCCACATGGCCCTTTCCTTGCTGATGCATCTTCATGCCCTGGTTCTGGGTAGAAATCCCACCTCTAACAGTACTTCCTTCTTTGATTTAACTCCTAAAATTGCCTTAACCACATCCCTTCTATTCATTTCTTTCTGCAAGCTTGTCTTTTTTACATGGTGAAATATCTAAATATAAGTTTAGAGCCTCATATATTTTAAGGGTTTTATGCCTTCTTTTGACACCTAATGTTAAAATATGCCATATAATCTCATCTCATACAATTCAAAGCAGTAATGGGAAACGTACAGACAAATGCTCCCCGCTGTTTTAAACTCCACTTAGGAGGTTTTATAGTTGAGGGGTTTGCCGACATAGCTATTAGTCTCTTATTATGGTGAGTGTATTAATTTTTTTTTCTTGTAAACCAGAGAAAGATGCAGTTTTAGAGAGAAATAGCATATACAGTTTCAGAGGCCAACTCCAGGCCCCTTGCTAGTTTTTAACCCATGTCCAGAATGTTCTGGAATTGTGAGTGTACAGTAGACACCAAATTTCAATTTTTTTGAGAAAGAAAGTCACAGAAATTAGTCAAGACTGGGGCTGTAGCTCAGGGGCAAGTACTTGCCTGGCATTCAGGGGGTTCTGGATTCAAGCCCCAGCATCCCTAAAACACACAAATGAAAAACAGACACAAAAGAGAGAATTCCCCTGTTATTCCCATTGCTATTTACCTTTGTACTTAGAAATCACTTGGTTTGTTTGTTTGTTTGTTTGTTTTACATTACCAAGTGTTTTCCACTCCTCTGCCAGCACAGAAGGGGTCCATAATCTTTGAGGAAAACAAGTATCTCATACACCCCAACTTTTTGCACGTATTTGTGTGTGTGTGTGTGTGTGTGTGTGTGTGTGTGTGTGTGTGTGTACACCTGCACATGTATGTATAGGCACACTTGTTCATGCAGGCACATGTGTTTGTGTGTGTGCATGCACATGTGTATATGGGCACACTTGGGTGCACAGGTGCATGTGTTCATGTGTGTGCATGCATGTGGAAGTCATAGGACAGTCTCAGGTGTCATTACTCAGGTACCATCCACTCTGATTTTGAGGCAGGGCCTCTTACTAGCCTTGGAGCTCTCCAAGTAGGCTAGGCGGCTGGCCAGAAGCCCTGGGAATCTGCTCGACTCTACCTCCCAAGCACTAGATATACAAACGTGGACCACTCGGCCTGTCCTTTTCCCACATGGGGATCAAATCTCAGACCCTTTTTCATGGTCAATAAGGGCTTTACTGGCTGAGCCATCTCCTCAGCTCCCTCCCCCCCCCCCCCCCCCGCCAAATTATCTTTAGATCATTTGACTAACATCTAATTTCTTTCTAGAAATTAGCACATCCCTCTTCCTAGCACACCAGCCTTCTGTTTGGGCAATCACCTGGCAGTTACAGTATAATACAAGAAAGCAGATAAGTTGATGAGCTTGACCATCCTTTGTGAAGTTTAAAAACGCCCTACCTAACTAAAGCATCGTTACTGTGGATGATAAAGGGGACAGAGACAACATGTGGAGGCTGAAGTCAATCTGTTCCATAGGGGACAGACTGACGCCATAACCCTTCAACACATTTTGAACTTATCTTAGAGTTATCTGAGAAGCAAATCTTTTTCCCTATAGGGAAATTCTGAGTGGTGCTCATTCAGTGTATCCATTGGGTTCAGGGCCAGCTCGACTGTCCTCTGCACTGTCAGGCAAGTGTCCTTCATTAATCAGTTATTTACTGGAGGGATCTTGGCTGCACTTGCTAATATTATAATGTGCACATGCCTAAGAACAGTTCTGGAAAGTCCACTCTCCAACACAGGTTCTCCCAACTAACTCAAGGCTTCATCTTCTCAGGAGCCACACGCAGTCTTCTGGGCCAGTTTCACTCTGCTCCTCACCTTGCTTTCTCTACTAGTTAGCTCTGTCTGATATGGTGCAAACAGACTTGTTGACATTGTTTCACCCTTTCATCAAGGCAGGAATTACAACTTTAGGTGAGCTGGAGCTGGGCAAAATTCAAGCATGGAGGCAGGGAGGTGGGCACAGAGTCCTACCCCTGGCTGAGGAGGTATTGGTATTTCATAGATGCAGACAGAAGGAGCATTCGATGTGTGAGCTATGATAGGCTGACCATACTCCAGGGCAGGCCCCACTCCCAAGAGTTGGTAGGCAACACAAACTGGACTCAATGAAGGAAAAAACAAGAGAACTCAAAGTTGAGCGGGTACGGAGGTGATGAGGGTAGATATGGGAGATTAGGGGAGCAAATGTGATCAAAATACACCATATGGCATTCTTGAGGAATTCATTAAAAAATATTTTAAAAAAGAAAAAAAATAAAAGTGAGGGCTGGTAAAATGGCTCAGCGAGTAAAGGTGTTTGCTATGCAAGCCTGAGTTTGAGCCCCAGAACCCATGCAAAAGGGAAAGCTGACTATAAAGTTGTCTGTGATCCTTACAAACATGTTCAGTAGTATAATTGCCCATGCACATACCATGCAGGCACATATATTAATTGTAAATAAAAATAAAAATAATAATAAAAAATAATAACGTTTTAAGGCAAAATAAACAAAAAATCCAAAGTGAAAGCAGGCATAGACTATTACTTTTTAAAAACTTTTATTTATTTATGTATGTATATATGTATTATGTATACAGTATTCTGCCTGCATGCCAGAAGTGGGCACCAGATCTCATTATAGATGGTTGTGAGCCACCATGTGGTTGCTGGGAATTGAACTCAGGACCTTTAGAAGAGCAGTCAGACCTTCTAACCTCTGAGACATCTCTCCAGCCCCAAATGTAGACTATTAAAGAGAAATTCTGTAACACTGAAATCCAACTTATCTCCATAAATTGTGTAAGATTTCCTCCTCAGAGCAAAAGACAATAATATTAATATTTAATTTTAATTAATAATATTAATAAATAATATTCCATGGAAACAAGAGCTCATCTACACTGACTTTTGACTTTCCATCTGTTGCTTTTACCCACCTTTGGCTCTGGCCATAGACTAACAACTCAAGTAGATTTTTCAATACTTTGACCCAATAGGTGGATGTTTAGAAATCCATTAGCTAATCAGATGCTTTGGGCTTCAAGTGGGAAGTATATCTCCCTGAAGCCAATAATAATGCTTGAGCCATTTAAAGTCATTTCTTGCAATGCTCCTTAAGACTACATGGTAGTGTTCAATTCTACCATCTTTATTGCTGATGCAAAATTCAAGTCATCATGATACATTAAAGAAAAAATTCATTTGATCCAGAATCAAGCTATTTTAGTCTAATCTTATAAAAGTCAATGAACCAACTAGCCAAATAACAACAACCAAAAATAAAAATAAAAATAAACCAATAAAACCTAAGCTGTAAGAGAAGGAATGTGATCTCATGTTAGAAATGACTGAATTAAGTGCTGAGTGTACATGTTTGGGGACATGTACATGTAAACTCAGCACTCTGGTTCTATGTATGTATGTGCAGCTGTGTGTGGACATGCATGCTCACACATGGCTCCTTAGTGAGATGCATCTGTGGAGCTCAGAGTCTACTGGTCTTAGGGCCACCACAGCTGTAAGTTAGAGGAACCGTTTCTGAGGGTCTGTCCTAGACATTTCCAGACATATGCAGCAATCAGTGGTCTCTACCTATAAGAGGCACATACAGTACCTCCCATCCCAACTGCGACAATCAAATAAATCTCCCTACATTGTCAAATGTCCTCTGATGGTGAAAACTCCATCCCACCCACAGCAAATGATTGACAGGAGCAGAAGGGTAGATTTATCTTTGTTTCTCTGAATGTCATTGCTGTGTCTTAGAGGGAAAATTTGATTATCTTTGACACAGTGTTGCAAAGTCTAAACTATAACTAACAGAAGATTAAATGTTTATCACCTAAACAATACACAATTAATAACAATGTCTTCTAAAAACACAAGGTTTTCCCGGTTCTTGCTTTAAATGAATTTAGCAGTATGTATTTAAAATTTGCACCTTTGGAATGAACTCAAATATATTCAGGGAACTGGATGTTAAATAAAGAGATAGAAAGGTCTAATTTTCTGGTTCATTAAGCTAGCTGATTTTCTGACATTGTGCATATTGCTTTAAATTTCCTATTTCTGAGCAGCGGAGACAATGTAGGATCTGTCTGTGATGTCGAGTGTCAGCCAATTAGAGCTCAAATGGATGAAATCTCATTTCATCAGCGATACATGCAGCAACTGTTATCTCTTTGCCAAATACTTGTCAGCATCACATCTCTCCAGCAGCTGTGGTGGTACCTGATTTACATGCTCACATTTGTATGGAGCACAGTGGAAGCAATTATTTGAGCTGCGTTTCCTCTTATGATATCACTCTGCTCTGGATCATAAGTGTTCACCTAAATGCTGTTTCTGTGTGTGTTCACGTGCATGTGAGTGCACATGTATGTGGGTGCAGGGGAGCAGAGGATAATTGCACGTGTTGTTCCTCAGGCACAGCCCATCCACCATTTTGTTGTTTGCTGGTTTGTTGTTGTTGGTTTTGAGACAGGGTCTCTTCCTGGACTGGAGCATGATGGCTAGTCTCGCTGGCCAGTTAACCAGCCCCAGGGATGCACCCGTCTCTACTTCCATGGTGTGGGAATCACTGAGCACTCTCCAACCAAAATGAACCCTTCCTCCATTATCTTGTTTCTTGCCAGGTATTTGGTTCCAGCTATTAGAGAAATAGCAAATGCAGCGAGCTACACTCTGTGTGAACAGCCTGAGTTTGCACCGCCCTCATTTTCCTCAACACTTGATATTAAACATCTTGTCCACCTTGACACATGCATGTGCTACTGCTAAAGGATACGTGTCTGGTCCCATAGATCATATGATAAGGACTGGCTCTGAGGCTCCAGCACTACACAAGACAGCAGAGTAGTAGAGACTTTTGATTGAAAATGATAGAGACTCAAATCAACTTGCTTTAGTCCCCCAAAGAGATGCCCACCCAGCCAGCTGCAAGCATAGCTGTGGTAGGCTCCAGGAGTTGTAGAGTACTGTGTAATCACTCTGTCCTTCCCCCTCATCTCTGTTTCTTTTGTTGTGTGGGTTTGGGTCTTTCTATGTAAACAGGAGCTAAATGGCAGTGTTAAAGGGCTAGGCATGTGCAGAAAAAACAAGAGCTGACTGTCAGAAGAAAGCTGCTTGTAACTGAGGGTGTGCAGGGTAAGGAAAGGGGAGGGGAAGAAGCAGAGTCAGGCATATAGAAAGCAGCCCTTTTGCCCCAATTTGAGAAGTTCTTAGGAAAGATGTCAAGTGGGAAAAATACTAAGCATCATCGTGACCAAGGATGGATGGCACAACCTTGTATAGGAGGTGTGTGTATGTGTGTGTGTGTGTGTGTGTGTGTGTGTGTAAGGCAAAGAGAGAGAGAGAGAGAGAGAGAGAGAGAGAGAGAGAGAGAGAGAGAGAGAGAGAGAGAGAGAGAGAGAGAGAGAGAGAGAGAGAGAGAGAGAGAGAGAGAGAACCACGATGAAGCTGCACCAGATCAACAGGAATGAGAGGAGTTTCCCATGAAAGTAACAGGCAGACAAAAGAGAGACCTGGACATGCCTTAAGAGATGTCAGGATAGGGCTCTGGGAAGGGCTGTGTTTTGTATAACAGTCCCAGTGCCCCTTGGATGCAGCAACACTGAATTTCCATCTCATAGCCCATGGTGATGAGCAACTGTGATGTAAGCTGTCATATCTTGCAAAGGAGACCTAGTCCATTTTTTTTCAGCTGTAAGCTGTGGCAGGAGCACCAATGCTTCACATGCCTGTGGGGGTCCCCTTTTTGCTAACTTCAGAGTTGGCTATCTGGGGTGATTGAAAAAAGCAGGATGCTTTTTCTTTTAACAGATTTAGTGTCTCTGGTTTTATGTTGAGGTCTTTAATCCACTTGGACTTGAGTTTTGTGCATGGTGATAAATATGGGTCTATTTGCATTTTTCTACATGTAGACATCCAGTTAGACCAGCACCATTTGTTGAAGATGCTATCCTTTTTCCACTGAATAGATTTGGTGTCTTTGTCAAAAACTGAGACAACTTCCTGAACAGAGCTCCAACAGCCCAGGCCTTAAGGTCAACACTTAATAAATGGGACCTCATGAGGCTGAGAAGCTTCAGTAAGGCAGAAGACACTGTCAACAGAATGAAGCAACAGTCTACAGACTGGGAAAAGATCTTCACCAACCCTACATCTGACAAAGGTCTAATATCCAAAATATATAAAGAGCTCAAGAAATTAAACACTACCAAACCCACTAACCCAATAAAGAAATGCCCTCAGAATTAAACAGAGAGTTCTCAACAGAGGAACATTGAATGGCTGACAAACATTTAAAGAAAGGCTCAATGTCTTTAGTCATCAGAGAAATGCAAATTGAAACGACTCTGAGATTCCATCTTACACCCATCAGAATGGCGAAGATCAAAAACTCAAGTGATAGCACATGTTGGTGAGGATGTGGAGAAAGGGAAACACTCCTTCATTGCTGGTGGAAGTGCAAACTTGTACAACCACTTTGGAAATCAATCTGGTACTTTCTCAGAAAACTGGCAATAGGGCTACCTCAAGACCCAGCTATTCCACTCCTTGAAATATACCCAGAAGATACTCCACCACACAACAAGGACATACGTTCAACCATGCTCATAGAAGCCTTATTCATAATAGCCAGAACCTGGAAATAGCCTAAATGTCCCTCAGTCAAAGAATGGATAAAGAAATGGTGGTACATTTACACCATGGAATACTACTCAGCTACTAAAAACAAGGAAATCATGAAATTTGTGGGCAAATGGATGGAACTAGAAATGATCATACTGAGTGAGCTAACCCAGACTCGAAAAAACTCACATGGTATACACTCACTTATAATTGGACACTAGCCCAACAGGGATGTTCCCTGAAAGTCTTCACTTATCAGGAGATTAGGATAGATGTGAGGACCTCCTATTGGCACTCTAAGTGAGAGAAATACGGGAGAATGGGGAAATAGAAGGACCCAGAGGGTTCTAGAAACCTACAAGAAGATCATCATGACGGGCGGATATGGACCCAGGGGCCTGCTCAAACTACTGCACCAACCAAGGACAATACAGGCAGTAAATATTGAACCCCTACTCAGATCTAGCCAAGGGACAAGACATTATCCACAGTTGTGTGGAGAGTAGGGACTGACTCTGACATGAACTCTGGTGTCCCATATTTGACCATTTCCCCTTACTGGGGAGGCCTGGTAGCACTCAGAGAAAGAATAGGCAGGCTACCAAGATAAGACTTGATAGACTGTGACCATATGGTGAGGGAGGAGGTCCCCTTCAGTCACAGACCTAGGGCAGGGGAATGGGGTGAAAAAAGGAGGGAGGAAGGAACAGGAGGAGACAAGCAAGGGGATAATAATTGAGATGTAATCTGAATAAATTAATTAAACAAAAGAAAGATGCTGGCAGCCCATGAGCTGTCTCAATGTGCAGAGACTTCTGAGGTGCTGGGCTTGTGAGGGCTGACTCTTTTGCAGTCAATGTTCATCACTTCTGCTTCTGCTGAGTGATATCAATGGGAAAACACTCCCAAAGTGTAATACACGTTTAGTTGTCACTTCATTCTCTGTGTTTCCACACATGCTTTTGTGTAGTGGTAATCAGTGTTCATCTTCATTTTAGACCTGGAGAGGGTTCATTGGGTTTAAATACATATTTTTCAAAGGGGCACATTTTAAAGCAGTGATTTTTAAAGTTTGTTAAGCAATTCACTATTTTTGTGTGTGAATGTTTTCCCTTCATATACGTATGTACACCACATGCATGCTTTGGGTGCCCATAGCAGCCAGAAGAAGGTGTCAGATCTCCTGGAACTCGAGTTACAGATAGTTTTGAACCACCATGTGGATGCTGAGAACTGAGCCCTACATTCAAAAATATCATTTTTTTACTTGAATCAAAGATATTTGACATATTGCAAACAATTTCAATCGCCAAGGATGCAAGCAAATGCATTCCATTAAGAAACAACTTAGATTGGAATGCACCTTCTTCAACAACAGGAAGTGACATTTCGAAGATGGCTGCAGCGTTCTCCATTCCGGGTATGCTCATTCTCCTCCTAGCAACCATCGTAAGCATCCCTTGATCTCTACAAGGTTTCACTAGTCTCTCCATGCAATATCCAGTTTCCTTAGGACAGCTCATTTGGTCTATTATTTCCCTCTGGTGCTGCGATGGCTAAGAACCAAGTATCCTCAGGCCTGTGTTTTACTCACTGAGCTTCCCTGTCAAGGTCATTAATATCCCTGCAGAGCTGCGCCTTAAGTCCATGCCTCAGGTGTGCTCTTTCTTGCCTAACAAGTTGTCACAGCATTACAAAGTACTGGTAACAATGATCATCCTGTTTTCACAGTTTTATGATTGAGGATATAAAAATGAACTTAACTGAAGGAAAGTAACACAGAACGTAAGGTTACTATCATAATCTATTGCACGGGAGTGATATGGTGTTCCTATATTTGAAGTTGAAATTTCCTAATGTATAGTCTTAAATTTGTGTTCAAGCAAAATGGGTTGTATCAGTGGGATCTGATGATTCTATAAACATAGATAAGCTACTGTAGAGGAGGGTTAAAAAAATGGTGGAAGATGTAGCCTTGACATTCTCCTTCTTAGGACCAAGCACTGAATGTTTGCACCAAGAGTTATAGAGCTGAAAAGAAAATGGGGTGGCAGAATAGCAAAAACAATCCTATACAACAAAAGATCCTCTGGAGGAATCTCCATACCTGATCTCAAGCTGTACTACAGAGCAACAGTAATTAAAACAGCATGGTACTGGCAAAGCAATAGACTGGTGGATCAATGGAATCAAATCGAAGACCCAGAGATGAATCCACACACATTTGCTCACTTGATTTTTGACAAAGAAGCCAAATCTATTCAATGGAAAAAGGATAGCATCTTCAACAAATGGTGCTGGTCTAACTGGATGTCTACATGTAGAAAAATGCAATTAGATCCTTATTTGTCACCATGCACAAAACTCAAGTCCAAGTGGATTAAAGACCTCAACTTAAAACCAGAGACATTAATTCAGTTAGAGGAAAAAGTGTGGAAGAGCCTGGGACACATAGGCACAGGAAACAACTTCCTGAACAGTACACCAACAGCCCAGGCCTTAATGTCGACAATTAATAAATGGGACCTCATGAGGCTGAGAAGCTTCTGTAAGGCAGGAGACACTGTCAAGAGAACAAAGCGACAGCCTACAGAATGGGAAAAGATCTTCACCAACCCTTCATCTGACAAAGGTTTAATATCCAAAATATACAAAGAACTCAAGAAATTAAACACCACAAAACCAAACAACCCAATTGCGAAGTGGGGCTTGGAATTTAACAGAGAATTCTCAGCAGAGGAATATCAAATGGCCGAGAAACACTTAAAGAAATGCTCGCCCTCGTTAGTCATCAGAGAAATGCAAATCAAAACGACACTGAGAATCCATCTTACACCCATCAGAATGGCTAAGATCAAAAACTCAAATGACACCACATGTTGGCGAGGATGTGGAGAGAGATGAACACTCCTTCATTGCTGGTAGGAATGCAAACTAGTACAACCACTTTGGAAAGCTATCTGGCGCTTTCTCAGAAAAATGGGAATAGGGCTTCCTCAAGACCCAGCTATCCCACTCCTTGGAATATACCCAGAAAATGCCCTACCACACAACAGGGACATATGCTCAATCATGTTCATAGCTGCTCTATACATAATAGCCAGAACATGGAAACAGCCTAAGTGTCCCTCAGTAGAAGAATGGACTAAGAAACTGTGGTATATTTACACGATGGAATACTACTCAGCTATTAAAAACGAGGAATTCCCAAAATTTGTGGACAAATGGATTGATCTAGAAATTATCATAATGAGTGAGTTCACCCAGAAGCAAAAAGAAACAAACGGTATATACTCACTTATATCAAAACACTAGTCCAAGGGATACGTACCATGAAAATCTTTACTTACCAAGAAAGTGGGTCAGAGGAGAGGATATCCAATTGAGACTTTAGGCAAGAGTAGCATGGAAGAAAGAGGAAATAGTAGGACCCACAGGGTCCTGGAAACCTACAAGAAGAACTTTATGACAGGCAGATCTGGATCCTGGGGTCCTCCTCAAACTAAGGCACCAGCCAAGGAGAATATAGGCAGTAAGCTTCGAACCCCTACCAAGACCTAGCCAACGAACATGATACTCTACACCGTTGAGTGGAGAGTGAGATCTAACTCTCACACGAACTCTGGTGCCCCTTTTCTGACCATGTCCCCCAGATGGGGAGACCTGGTGGCACTCAGAGGAAGGATAGCTAGTTACCAAGAAGAGACTTGATATTCTGAGAGCATATATAGGGGGAGGAGGTCTCCCTTGGTCACGGACATAGGGGAGGGGAGAAGGGGAGAAATGGGAGGGAGGGAAGAATGGGAGGAAACAGGGGAAGGGCTAACAATCGAGATGTAATATGAATAAATTAATAAAAAAAAAGAAAATGGGGTGGGGAGGGGCTTATCAGTCAAGTGCTTGTCACTCAAGCATGAGGGCCTGAGCTCGGATTCCCTGTACCCACATACAAGTGGGTGTGGCACCACACACAATTCCAGCGCTGTGGGGTTAAACACAGAAGAACCTCTGGGGGCTAACTGGCTAGCTATACTAGAGAAATTGGTGCGCTCCAGTTTCAGGGAAGACACTGTCTCAAAAAATAAAATGGAGAATGATTGAGAAAGAAACCTGAGTTTGACCTCTGACCTCTAACACACATATATATGTGCGTGTGTGTGTATACAAGTACACACACACACACAAGCATGCTCACACATGAACATGCTCACATGAAAATACACATGAACATATTCACACAAATAAACAATGAGACCAATTCCCACAGTGCACAATTCTCAACCTGTTTATGAGCTTAAAGCACATTGCCGTCATTGTTGTGACCTGCTGGGTGATGCATCTGTCTTGGCTCACAGCTTTGGGGGTTCAACCTGACTCATTTGGCTCTGTTGCTTCTGGGTTGTTCGATAGCATATAGTGGCAGGGAGGCCTTGTAGCCTTGTAGACCAAAGCCCTTCATGCCAGGCCAAGGAACAGAAAACAGAAACCATGAAGAAAGGACTAGAGTGCTACTAACTCCCTTATACGACTTTACAATCTTTCAGTGGTCCCTGAAGCCCTCTAGGGAAGGTCTGTTAATTCCCTTTCCACATAATTATCCTAGTGCACCACTATAAAAGACATGGTCTGTGGGTACAGACTGATCAGGCCACATGTTAACATAACACACTTAGCCTAAGCTGGCTTTTCAACCAACAAAGACAGTGGGTCGAACTACTGGTGTCTTGACGCAGTCCAAGCCTCAATGTCATCAGGCAACTAGGCTTTAAGAAATAACAGTTTCAATTCTGAATATCTTTGGAGAAACAGTAAATAAACCTCCATGTTGATATCAATATCTTTTTTAGTAATCTGAGCCCTTCAGCATTTTCTGCACACTCTTAAATATGCTAACAGGCAACAAAGAATGAAAGGCAGTTAGTTAAGCACTTAGACGGGAAAAAAAGTCAAATATCTACCTCATTGTCTAGAGCGCAGTCCAATCAGATTAAAGCATACACACAAATACAACACAAGAAAACTAGAAACAAAACATAAAAATACAATACAAGAAAAGGTACAAAGATTTTTTTTTTCTTCTATCCTTAACTGGGATTACCTTCTTCCTCAATGGACTTCAGTTTGTTCTTTTTTTATTTAAATGTATTAAATTTATTTAAATTTCAATGATAACTTTTGAAAATAACAAAAAGCCCTAACTCCAGAAAGTAAACAAAAGAAAAAAAAAGTTTAATGAGTCAGTACATTGGTAAATCTCATCCAAAAGACGGAATGGCCAGCCAAAATCCGCATTTGACACCCTCAGGAGTAATGGCTCTTTATTGAAATCATAAAATTTCCCTAGATATTTTAGAGGACTAGGATTTCAAAATGCCTATGACAGCTTTACGGAAACCACAGCTAAAGGGCAAGCACGTTCTTATGCATTCTGCTTGCAACAGGCAATTGTTAGCAGAGGTCCTTAATAATTTTCAGTCCTAAATCGTTTTCTCTCTAAAAGGCGGCACCAAACCTAATGGCTCCCAATTAATTTTTATTAAAGATCTATGCACACGTTGCTTTCTGAGCTGCAGCCCACAAAAATGGGGAGGGCATGAGTCTGGCTCTTAGGTTTCACAGGGCCTCTCTGAGCACAGGCCACACCCTTGTAGGAATGAGAAAAAGACATCCCTCCCAGTGGATAAATTAGAAAAAGGCACCTCCTTTGACGGAAAGAATTAGGAAATGGCACCCTTCCTCTGGGTATGTGAGGCACAATATCCACTGGGTTTCCACATCCCTTAGTGCCTATAACTGGAAGCCTTCAGCCTAGTCATGTGTGTGCAGTTGCCCCATATCCTCACTGCATAAGCCCTGCTTCTTGCCATCCTTGCTTCATAATGGAGCTTTACAGGGATGAGGAGATGGCTCAGTGACTGTGCAAGTTTAAGGGCTGGAGTTTCAATTCCCAGCACCCAGATACTGCTGGGTGGAAGTGGTGGCATGCCTGTAGCCCAAGCTGTGGGAGGTGTAGAAAGGGCATTGCCAGAACAAATTGGGCTAGCTACAGCACAAGCCTTGAGTTCAAGTGAGAGACCTTGTCTCAATATATAAGGTGGAAAGCAATTGAGGAAGACACCCAATGTCAGTCTCAGGTACACACATACACACACACACACACACACATACACACATACACACAAACACACACACCACCTGTATACATGAAGATATGTACACGTGCATAAGACATATACATACACTTGCAGAACTTTGACTTAGCAATAGGGAAGACTATGCATAGTTTTGAGGAAATTCTCCTTGGGAGGCCTGTGATATAAGGTTCATTTGGACATCTAGATGAAGGCACATCATCATTGTAATGCTCTTTCTTTTATATCAAATAAGACCTAGTAATCCAGATTTGGCCCTTCAACAGGTATTTTTCAATAAAGTTTTATTGACACACAGTCATAGTCTTCTATGTATTGTCTCTGCTGGCCTTCGTGCAACGGCAGAGTTGAGGAACTGCAGCTGAGACCACATGGCTTTTAATAGGAAAAGTTTGATGACACCTGTACAAGATTATTAATTGGTACTAGTTAGATGGTAATGTTGCTCAGCCTTTTGCCAAAACATCCTGAATGAATTTCAATGGACTGTTCATCTCTCAACATGTCAAGGCGGGCTATATCTGCATGTGTCAAATCTCTACCGTGCAAAAAGTATATCTTTAGAAATGATGATTTCTGATCCCCAAATGCAGTAGAGCCTCAGTTAGAACTAGTGTCCATGAAAGCAATAATATCCCTACAAATTCAACATTAAGCCATAGTCATTGCTGAGCTATCTCCTTTTTGAACTAAGGCTCTAAGCTGCAAATTCTTCCATCACAGAATAGAAGGAAGGACATTTGTACAGATGGGCTTGCCTCCCAACTTGCTTCCCAACATCTGTGCTCTGGGCGTTGGATTTTTAGTCCAGAAAGAAATGTATAATTCAGATTGCTATTCTTTCTATTTGGCTGCTAGGGCAGTCAGTTAAACTTAAAGTGCATTTGAAGTAATTTCCCATTTTGACACAGAATCAAGTCACCTAAACCACCTTTTACTCTGTCTTCATTTTATTTAGCATGATTACCTTCTTTTGCCTCTACTCCATTTTTTCTTTGCTTGTTTTTGTTTTGTTTTGTTTGTTTGTTTGTTTGAGACAGGGTTTCTCTGTGTAGCCCTGGCTGTCCTGGACTCACTTGGTAGCGCTGTACCCAGATCGCGAGACCCCCACCCCAAAACCACCAGGACTTGATACCGATGCAACATACCTGAGGACCTTTAATCGACTCAGAGCTGGGCTCTTACCAGTCACCAACACAGTGGCACCAGAGAGAGCCTTGATCTCTGGGCTGAGGGGAAATTAATAGATTTCTATCCCTCACAGCGCCCCAAAGCAGGGGAGTTCCAACCTGGCAAGCAGCTATTGGTTGAGTAACATAAAGAGGTCTAATGTCTATAAAGGTGACAAGCTACAGAAAAAGGCTCCATGACCACCCATGGTTCTCTTTGTTCACTACCTTGTCCAGGGAAGTGTCTATTTTCTTATTAACCCTATCTCCGATGGGCAGGAAAGAATGTGGCCATAAAACTGGGTTTCTTATCAACTCTATCTCTGGTGGGACCCTTCGGGTCAGTCACTAGGAATGCTATCTCTAGTGGGGCTGCTCTTTGCAGCTGGCCAGATTATTTCCTGCAGGCCTATTTCTTAACCTTTGTCCCAGTAACCCTGAAATCCAATTTTAGTGCTTTTGGTATTTCAGTAGACCAGGCTGGCCTTGAACTCACAGGCTGGCCTCTACCTCCTGATTCCTGAGATTAAAGGCACGGGCCACCACAACCAGCTCACTACTCCATATCTGAAGGGAAGATGTTTGTGCATCTTGTATGATCTCTGTTACTAGGTCATCTTGGACCTGCAGCTAACAGTAGGGAAGTGTGTGCATCTGAGTTCTCTAGCTCAGAGTCAATGCTCAGCTCAACCTTTACTAATATGTTCTCTGATGATTTATTTAACATCCCTAAGTCTTGGTTCCTCATCCACAAACTAGGGCAGAGCAGAACACCAGGTTTTGGTGAGTGACCCTGTGTCACAATACAGGTGGGGAGCTCTTGAGGAATGACACAGGAGTTTGACCAATGACCTTGACACACGCATATACTTATATGTAATCACAAAGCAACTTGTATATTTGACAATAAAATGACATAATTCCCCTGTCCACATTTTATTTTTTAAAGTGATTTTGTCTAATACTCTGTAATTTTCATGCAGATGCTCTCTCTGTTCTGAGGTTGCTTTGTTGTCTGTCGGAAGGTCAAGACAAGCAGGAAGAACTATCAAAATTCTCTTGTCTGCACTGTTGTGTTTAGGAGATCAGACTGGTGTTTGGCAAATGGAATAAAGAGATAGCTCACCTGAAAGATCTTTCTTATAACATTTGATAATTTATCTTTCAAATAGCATTTTTGAAGTACCATTATAGGCTCAATTTGCAACCACTTGTTCAAATTAGAAACCAATTGTCCCAACCAAATAACTAGCTATTATTTTGTCAGCAAGGAATTAGATATGACTGACTTGAAAAATAAACAGAACACACACACACACACACACATACACACAAGCTACATGGGTGCTCAGTCCTTATCACAAAGTTCATAGAGAATTTAAATCACACCTAGACAAAACAAACAAACACCAAAGAATATTTTAGTAACCTCAATTTAAATATCATGGGTTTGATTTATTTATTTATTTACATTTTGTGTGTGTGTGTGTATGTGTGTGTGTGTGTGTGTGTGTGTGTGTGTGTGTGTGTGTGTGTTTGAATGAGCACACATATTCTAGCACCCATAAGTCAGAAGACAACTTGAAGGAGTCAGTTCTTTTCCTCCCCTCTGTGGGTCCTAGGCATTGAACTCAGGCGGCTAGGCTTGGAAGCAAGCGCCCTGACTCACTGAAAATTTTCCTAGGCCCTGTTTAGTTTTGTGACATGGTCTCCTATGTCCCAGATTAGCCTCAAAATGGTGATGTAGCCAAGGGTGGCCTTGAACTTCTGACCCTCCTGCCTTGATCTCTCTGCTTCTTGAATGCTGAGACCATAGCCATGCATATGGAACCTGAATTTTGCAGTGCAGAGTATTGAACTCAAGGACTCATGTGTACTAGGCCAACACTGTACCAATGGAGCTACATTCCTTACCCTTAACTCATGTTTAAGGGATTGTAAAGAACGTTGAAATAAGGTTGCCAGTCTTAAGTTGCCTGGCTGAAAGGAATTCTCTTTTTGGATGGTCACAGACTGAGCTCTTTGAACAACAGCTGTAAGAAGTCCCCACATGGACAGCTGGCTTCTTCCACCCAAATCTGGGTTGGACACTGATTCAGAGAACTGACTTGAGGAAACAGCTCTACTCTCATGATGTTCTTCTCTCTGGCCAGTGGTGGGCAGGATTCATGACGGGGCCTGACTCGCCTCTAGTCTTTGCCTTGTATTGGCCATACTCTTTCCGTGTTCCTGGAAGACCTAGGCTTTGCCCTATTTCTTCTCTTTTTCTTCATGACCCTCCAGATAAAAGGAAATTCAGGGCTTCTCCTTAAGGATGCAAAAGCACCAGGTGACTAGGCCAAAGCCCGCAAGTAGGACTACCAAACAAAATTCAGGCTAAAACTGAGTTCTAGATTGGCAACGATCATTTTTTTAGCATGGACATTCTCCAACTTGCAGTGGCTCAAATATATGTATATTTTAAACTTTGCAATGGTGTGTGAGTGATACACATTATCATTTTGAATGTCTTCTGTTTCTTATCTTAGTGGTCTGGTTCTGTTGCACGTGATGCTGAGTAACAGCCATGAGGCACTGTTACCAGGCAGCTTTAAGATCCTGAAAGGAAACAAAACAACAGGGACCCCACAGAGTACCATGGGGTGTCAGATGCCTTTGGATAGTGTGTCTTGTGCTCTGGTATCCTACAATGGCTACAAAATGCACATCAATGTGTACAAGTGAGACATTTAATATTTTATTACAATCAGCCCATGTTAGGTAATTTCATCCAACTGTGTGCTAATTGGAGTGCTTTCAGCACATTTAAAGTAGGCTAGGCTAAGAGGGGAGGATTAGTAATCGAAGCATATTACTAATCAATACTTCTCAACTTCTGATATTTTCAATTTAGAATGAACCATCTGTATAAATGTATTTCAAAAGTATTTGAGACAAATTTTTGCTAAAATAATATTTGTTGTTGATCTGAAGTTCAAAATTAATTGGACATCTTGTGTCTTCACTTGCAAAACCGATGGGGCTGGGGACATGGCTTGTGGGTGAAGTGTTTGCCTTTTGAGCATGAAGATGTGACTTTGATCTCCAGAACATGTGTACAAATGTCAGAAATGGTGTGGTGTGGTGTGGTGTAGTGTGGTGTGGTGTGCTTATAACACTAGCACCAGGGAGGTAAAGGTAGGAGGATGACTAGAGACTGATGCTCACGTGGCCTAGTTGAATATGTGAGTTCCAGGGTGATGAGAGACCCTGTCTCAAAGTAGATGACGGTGTTCCTGGTGATGATATCCAAGGCTGTTCTCTGACCTTCACATGCATGTGCATACAAATGTCTGTACTTATGTATACACACAATCACAACAACAACAAAAAATACAAGTTGTTTCTTCATTACATGCAAAAATATTCTCCAGTATATTACTCACTAAAAAATTACCCAGTATTACAATGTCCTTGACTGGACCCAGAATTTGATTCCATAGTCAAAAGCCAAAAGGCTTCCTCTCTCCTCAGGCAGCCAGGGCCCATTGTTTGGGTAGTCCTTTTGACTGGTTCATTTTGCTTTGTTATATTGTATAAATTTAAATGCTTCTGTTTTATAAGTATGTGAGATTTGGTGGGTCATTTCAAGGTATACCTCTCTAAATAAATTTTGTTCCCTTTACCGCTACTGTTTAATGGGTTCTATTGAAAGAAAGAAAGAAAGAAAGCAAGCTAGCAAAAAGATACTGCCTTTGTTAAAGGGAGGAGAAAAGCATGCCAGCTCCATTCAGGAAAGACCTTTAAAAGCCAGCCTGTGATGACACAAGCAAGCAGAAGCATCACAAGGAGAAAGGAAAAGCACAGACAACAGTCGCTCTCCACACAGGCCTGTGCGTCACTTCTCCACTGAAGAGCCAGGGCTGGGAGTTGACAAGCTGATGCCCTTCCTAAGATGGCAGAGGTTGGGCAGCCCCACCCTCCTGTGTTTTGCCCCATTTGTTCAGGCCATCTGCTAATTAGCTAGACTCTTAAAAATAACCTCTATGCATCTGCCTCACAGAGTCTGAAAAGCGAGGAGAAGGAGAAAAGACTCAGGGATGTTTTAATTTGCACTGTGATTTAACTGCATTTGAAACTTTGTCTCCAAAGACTACTTACAAGCTTCTTGTACCTGACAATGGGGTAGAAATGAGGTGTGTGTGTGTGTGTGTGTGTGTGTGTGTGTGTGTGTCAGAGAGAGAGAGAGAGAGAGAGAGAGAGAGAGAGAGAGAGAGAGAGAGAGAGAGAGAGATCAGGCCTTCTTCAATCACTTTCCACCTTATATTTTCGACCAGGGCCTTTCACTGAGTACACCAATTTGGTGATGTTGGCTGACTATAAGCCCCAAGAATCCTCCTCACCCCCCCAGCACTGGAGGTATAGGGATGTACCACAGCCCCCACATAAAGGATCCCACTTTCTATATAAGTGCTATGACCTATACTCAGGTCCCCCACTTTACCCACTGAGGCTTCTCCTCAGCTTCCTCTATATCCTTTTCATTTTAAAATGTATTTCTGACTCTACCTGGGGGGTGGGGGGTGGAAAGGAATAGACCCAAAACTAATTGCTTTCTCTACACCTTTACCTGGTAGGATGGCCATAAGTAAGTGTCCACATGTGCTGCCATCCTAGCAGGTCATCTCAGTGAGATGACATCCGAATTTCTCCTAGCTCAGCACCACAGCCCCGAGAATTCACAAATGAGATAAACACTGCTGGGATGATTAGTATGCCTCCTCGGGGGAGAGTGGCCTTCCCCTCACAGCA
Organism: Acomys russatus; assembly: GCF_903995435.1. Lineage (NCBI taxonomy): Eukaryota > Metazoa > Chordata > Mammalia > Rodentia > Muridae > Acomys > Acomys russatus. The sequence continues at coordinate 28,028,341 of NC_067149.1, forward strand.
AAGAGGCAGGGAAGAAATTGCGATCCATGGTTTTCATCAACAAGACCCCTTTTAGTTGACTCATCTAATGCGAAAATGAAGTGCAATACCATTCATTCTGCAGTCAAGAAGATAATTAATGAGCCACTCATTTCTAAATGAAAGCCTCCGGGAATAAAACAACCTGGCCTCGGATCTGAAAAGATGCTCTGTGTCTGGGAGAACACGCAGTCACAGTCACACCATTAATGCTCCAGTGTGAGTTCTTATTTGACTTTAAATGGGCTGTAACTCACGCGGAGTGGCTCTGTGGGTGCCGTGCGTCAGCTGTGATTACCAGCTCCAGCAAGGGAAGGAGAATGGACGGTTTGTTTGTTTGTTTGTTTGTTTTTTCATTTTTTTTTTCTTTCCAGTTTCTTTGCTTTTCTTTCAAAGCCAGATTGCGTCATGGATTGGATCTGACCTGTCTGTGCCCCGAAGATTCATGTGTTGGAAGCTTGGTCTCCTGGTCTCCAGCTCATTGATATTGAGAGGGTTGGAAACTTCAAGGTGGAGCCTAGGGGGAGGGGCCACGGGAGCCCAATCCTCAAAGGAGTGGACTAGTTCTCATGGGTTAGTTCTCGAAAGGGGGCTGTAAAAGAATAAGATAGGCCTGGTGGCACTCAGAGGAAGGATAGCTAGTTACCAAGAAGAGACTTGATATTCTGAGAGCATATATAGGGGGAGGAGGTCTCCCTCGGTCACGGACATAGGGGAGGGGAGAAGGGGAGAAATGGGAGGGAGGGAAGAATGGGAGGAAACAGGGGAAGGGCTAACAATTGAGATGTAATATGAATAAATTAATAAAAAAAAGATGGGAAAAAAGAAAAAAAAAAGAATAAGATAGGACCTTCTCTGGTATCTGGCTTTCTGTCTCACCGTGGTGAGTCTCTCCCTTTCACATATGTCTTCCACCATGATATCAACAAGATTGAAGCAAATTTGATCACCGGCCCTTAGACTTTTGGCCTCAGGCATTTTTGCCATAGTAATGGAAAACTGGCCAACAGAGATGACCGTATAGAAGCCACTCAACTACATGGTCTGACTTCAAGGTAAATCCTCAAGCTATCGATCTTCTTTCTAGTTCACTCTTAGGATATGGTTTGGAGACTGTCCACAGAACAACACCCACCACTGGTTGCTTATCAGGTCTTTAATGGTGGTGGTGACAGTTGACGCTGAGCACCAACTAGACACCCAGAACTTTACTTGTATGGGCTTCTTTAATCTTGGTCAGAGGCTTTGTGGAGGGACTATCACTACCTGCCTTCTGTAAGTGGGAGACTCCTACTGAGAGGATGAAAGCTCCTTCCCTGAGATCTGGCAGCTGTAAAGAGAAGAATTTAAATACATATCGGATGAATTAAGAGTTGAAATTCAAGCCTGACAGTGACGGTGCACACCTTTAATCCCAGCATTTGGGAGACTGAGGCAGGCGGATCTCGGAGTTCGAGGCCAGCCTGGTCTACAGAGTGAATTCCAGGACAGCCAGGGCAATACAGAAAAATTCTGTCTCCAAAAAAAGTTCAAATTCAACCCCTGCCTGTATCTCACTGAGCCGAGCTGGGTTTGGAGCGATGTGGAGTCGGCAGTTGGGTTAATGAGACAGTGATAAGCTTGACGCAGGTGGGTTGAGTTCTGCCCAGAGAAGACCCACTAATGTGTGTGCACTCTGATCTCTGTTAGGCTCAGTATATGTCCTATGAAGCAAACCAGAGCTGGAGATGATGAAGCATAAAAGACCTGAGTGCAGAAGTGGGCTTCGTTCTAAACACTATGTAGACAAGAGGGATTCTGACAGTGGGGACCAGTGTATAAGGGAATCAAGAGAGGTCAGGAGGCTAAGCAGGCATCTCTGTATTCTCACCGGCAAACAGACACCATCAGTGAGGATGAGGAACTGGGTCTGGTAGCAAGAGTGGTCCAAGCATTAACCTTAAACCAGTTTAAAACTGGAACACCAAGTCCAAGGTCAAAGTCTAATGTAAAAGAGCTCAGGGGTGGGGAGATGGCTCAGGCTCAAAACCATCTGCTGTACAAGCATGGGGACCCGAGTTCAGATCGTCAGCACCAAGGTAACATGACAGATGCAGTGGCACATGCCTATAGCACCAGTGCTGGGAAGGCAGGGACAAAAGGATCTCTGGCACTCATTAGCCAGCCTGTCTAGGCAGCTGGTTGATCCAGGTTAGTTGAAGATCATGTCTCAGAAACTAACCTGGAAAACAACTGAACTAACCTAAAAACCAACCATGGATATTAACATCTAGGCCCTGCACATGGGAGCACACATATGCATGTATACCTGTGTGCATGCTCTTGTGCCCATGTAGACAAACAGGCAGGCAGACAGACAGACAGACAGACAGACAAGTACACACGCATGCACACACACACGTGCTTACACACACGTGTGCTTACACACACACACACACACACTCACGGGTGGGGGAGGGCGGGGAGCGAAGCTTGACCGAACTTTGTTGAAAGAATCTTTGTCAGGCCCTGGCTTCGGTATGTTGAAGTCCCATCTGCCCCCACAGGAGACCATCGTTCTGTTGCCTGGAGACAGTTTCTAGAAAGGAAACTCAGGTAAAGTGATGTCCTGTGAGTAGGACTTGGAGACAGGCTTCAATGGGGGTGATTAAGTTACAATGAAGTCCTTAGGGGACCTGACCCAACCTGACAAGTGTCCTTATAAGAAATGGAAATAGAGACAAAGGTATGCCAACGATGCTTGAGCACTGAGCAGCGGCTCCATAAGGACAGAGGAGAAAGGTGAGCATCTACAAGCCAAGAGGAAAGCCTCAGGAGACTGCAATTCTGTCCACAACTTGAGCTTGGATTTCCAGCTGTTAGTTCTTTGGAAGAAATAAATATCTACTGTTTGAGCCCTGGTCCCCACTGTGTATAATGGGATGTTCCTGGAGTTCCGGTTGCTCAGGAGGCTGAGGCAGGAGGATCATTTGAGCCTGGCAGTTTGAATCCACTATGGCCACTATAAAGAATATAGAGACCATGTCTGTAAAAACCAAGCATCCAAGCAACCAAGCAATCAAACATGGTTACTCCTGTTATCTAGTCCTTAAGAGCCCATGTTAGCTTAGTCTCTCCATAGCAAGTTGAGGACAAATATGGGATACATAGAAAGACCGTGTCTCAAATCACAACACACACACAGAGAGAGAGAGAGAGAGAGAGAGGAGCGGAGGAGGAGAGCGAGAGAGGAGAGAGGGAGGAGAGAAGAGAGAGAGAGAGAGAGAGAGAGAGAGGTGGGGGGAGGAGGGAAGGGGAAAGGGTGGGAGGGAGAGAGAGAAAGGAGGATGAAGGGAAAAAAAGTAAAGAAAACAATTCCATTAGATCAAATTACTTTGAAATTGTGTGCGTCACTGTAGTCGCTGACCCTGACAACTGCTGTGCCCTTCCGCTTGAGCCCCTTTCCCCTGCTGAAACGTGAACCACAAGAAAAGACAGATCGTTCTCATTAAGCCACTGAACTACGTTAATACACAGCTCCCAGGAAATAGGACAGTTTCTTGGAAACACACCCTTCACTTCCAAACACGGCCTTCGGAGTACCTCCTTCACCCACCTCGGAACCCCCAACCGCTCAGCAAACCTATCAAATTAGCCTCATCCCTAATCCAATTCAAGTCAGGAAAATGCTGGGAGCAGGGAGCTCTGTGTGGCTGCCCCAGACCCATCATCCACTGCACCAAGATTATCAAGCAGATGAGTCACTTTTCTCAGACTCATTTCCTGAAAGTCAGGACCGAATGCATCTCCTGACTAATATCTACCAGGGCCAGAGTAACAAAAACATCTGTAACATGTGGCTGGAAATGGACTGATAGATGTAAAGCATATCAGTGGAACACTTACTTTCCTTCTTTTTTGTGTGTGTCTTTCATTTAACTTTTAAAATTATATTTTGAGAGTGTGTGTGTGCTCCCACATGCACTCGTGCACATGCCAGGGTGCATATGTGAAAGGTGGGGCACAACTTTCAAGAGTCGATTCTCTGATAATCCTATGTGGGGTTCCAGGGATTGAACTCTGTTCATCAGGCTTGGCAGCAAGCCCCTTTGCCTGCTGGCCATCTTGCTGGCCCCGGGAGATTTTTTTTTACCAGGTTAGCTAAGCTCTCCAATGAGACCCTAAAGTGCCATCCCCTCAGATGAATGTGATACGGCACAGACTGGCGGGAGATTTAGAATCATTGTCAACTGTTGAATTTCTTATTGCAGTGACGGTGTTTCCACAGTAAGTGCTGACAAAAATGTGATGTAAACCTGGACTTTTACAGAGACCACGTGTGCAGTGTCCCCACAACCTTCTCAAAGGTGTAAAATTGCTTCCACATTTCTGCACAGCTGCTTTGAAAGCTTCTGTGAGAAGGCATCAAAGCCAAGTTCCTTTGAGTGTCAGTCCTTAACGGTGCCCTCGCCACCACCCTGGGATTTCCCTCCCATGTGCAGCAATGTCCAGCCTCTGTCCTTATTGATTTAGTTTCAGTTTTCAGAGACAAGGTCTCACTATGTAGCCTTGGCTAGCCTGGAACTCACTATACAGTGCAGGCTGGCCTCAGACTCAGACATCTGCCTGCCTCTCACTCCCAAGGGCTGGGATTAAAGGCGTATGCCCCCACACTTGGCTTCTCTCTCTTTAAAAAAATTTTTTTTCTTTCATTTTTTTGAGATTATATAAAAAAATTACGTCATTTCTCCCTTCTCTCTTCTCCCCCCAAACTCTCTGCCATGCCCCTCCTCGCTCCCTTTGAAACGCATGCCTTCTTTCTTCATTAGTTGTTATTAAATGTATGAAACAGTGGACACTCCTGTCTTGTACACTGCCTTCATTTGCTTGCTGACCCCTCCTTTCACAGTTAAGTCTTTTCTACCTCATTTCCCTACATACCTGTCCCTCACAGGCAAGACTGTCCTTTGCTCTCTCTCTCTCTCTCTCTCTCTCTCTCTCTCTCTCTCTCTCTCTCTCTCTCTCTCTCTCTCTCTCTGTGTGTGTGTGTGTGTGTGTGTGTGGTACCACTTTCCACAAGCTGGTTTCTGTTTGTCCATTTTTCGGACAGGGCCTTCTGCAGTTCAGGGTGGTCTTTAATACACCATGTAGTTGAGGATGGTCCATGAACAACTCCTGACCCTCCGCCTCAGGAATGCTGCGATTACAGCTGTGCGGCAGCATGCTCAGCTTTTAAAATACAGCCTTCTAAAATTCTCCACTTTATTTATTTAAGAGGTCTCTTTTTACTTAGGTGTACATGTCTGTGTCTCTGTGTGGGTGTGTGCATGTGAGTGTAGATGGCCCTAGAAGCTGGGAGAGGACTTTGGATTCCCTGAAGCTGGAGTCACAGGCAGTTGTGAGCTGCCTGAGGAATGCTAAGGAGCCAAACCTGGGTCTTCTACAAGAGCAGGGAGTGCTCTGAACTGCTGAGCTACCTCTCCAGCTCCAACACTTTTTGCTCTTTAATTTCATTTCATTTTGAAATCTCCAAGTCAAAGGTACCATGCCATGCCCGGTGCACACTTGCCAAGCATTATAGCATGGACTTACCTCCCCAGCCTATTCTGGCTGTTGTAGTGTTGTTGCATTGCACAAGCACCTGTACTGTCCACCAACATACGCCTGAGTGTAACCTTGTCACACTGCACTCACTCACGGCAGATAGAGGATGCATGCATGTGACATGATGTCCAACTCGGAGGGCTCTGTGTTTATTGTCTTACCATATGAAACAAGCTTCAAATAGCCACGCAGAAGGAGATGCTGATGGATCCTTCTCCTAGCAACTTTAGAGAGCAATGCAAAGACAATCGTGGCTGTTCTTTGCCCACCTCTAAATAGTCGAATTGTGTATCCTGTGTGACTTAGACACAGCAAACTGGAATCTTCCCAGACAGGTGACATAGCAATGCAGACAGGTGGTGAGTCCATGGAAAATATGGTGACTTTGTGAACTTGCTAGTGCTTATCCTTACCCCCCCAAATTTAAGGAGGGAATGCACACAGCGCTGAGAGAAGTTACACACAGAGTGATGGCAATGCTTTTGGAAAACATGGGACAGTGTGATAGCAACTATACTTCAAAATTAGCAGTTTCAAGGAGACATGCCGTAGTTAAATGGGCAGAGAATTTAATTTCACTTAACTTTTAAAATTTTATTTATGTGTGAGTGTATGCTACAGGTGTGCAGGTAACTAGGGAGGGCAGAAGATGACATCAGATCACCTGGAGATAGACTTATATAGGCAGTCATAAAGTGCCCCACATGGATGCTGGGAACTGAACTTCCGGTCTTTCGCAAGAGCAGTAAGTGCTCTTCACCACCACACCATCTCTCCATTCCCAATTTCACTTAATTTTCTTTGCTAGAATTTAACACTTGAACAACTGCTGTTTGTTAGATTCGTAGGGTTTTCAAATTCTCCTTTCTCACTGATGGCTCCCTGAGAAAAATATAGCCATTTGTCTCAGGGCAAATGTTCTATTGAGGTTTGGGGGATGATGAAAGTGCCTGCCCTCACTATTTAATTATTCGGTTGACGGCTAGAAAGATTGACTTCCCCAAATGGGTGTGTGGCTTAGAAATGATCATACATGTTTATTCTAAATGATGGCTGTGTAAATCTAAAGAAAACTAGCAGCAATCGAGATTTTTATTATGACACTGTCAATTTGGCAATTATACCCAAGTCTGCAGAATAATTGGTACCACAATTTCCCATTTTTACTTGATAGTCTTGAATTTGTTTTCTGCAGCAGGCATGTTCATGAAACTTCTACACTGCACGCCTGGAGTGAGTAACTGCCATAGATGCAACCACGAGACATCTATAAATAGAGCATTTTCTACTCCGCAATTACATTTTTCTATAAGAAGAGTTTGATGTATATTTAATATCACACCTATTTTAAAATATGCACACATCACCAAGGGGGAAATGCGTTCAAAGAAAGTGCCATATTATCAATTTCTGGTAAAACTTTAAACTGTTGTCATTAATTATAGATGGACCGCCTTGCCTGAGATGCATCACTGTTGTCTGACACCTGGCGATGCCTGCACCAGTTCATTCACTTCTTCTTGTATAAGGCGTTTGCTCCCTGGGGGCCATTATTTCTGAGGGAAACTGAACCATATAACCAGTAGCCCAAATGAATGATCCATGCTGGGACAATAAAGAACATGCAGTCCCAGTGGGACACACTCATTGATTAGGACAAACTGGGGGCTGGAGCTCAGTGGCATTAGCAGGAAGAGATCCATTTACCAGATCCTAGATATTAGTAAGGTTTGCCAGCAGAGCTGAGCCTTACAGTCTTCTCTGGTACACACACACACACACACACACACACACACACACACACACACACACACACGCTCATCTTCTATCACCCAGAATCACTGTTTCACACCTTGGCATATTTGTGTCTTGATCTCTGTGTCTGTGTGTAATTGTTTATACATATGTGCTCTTGTATGCTTTTTAACACAGAGGTACTCTCTGTCCATGCTGTTACATAGCTTGTCTTTTTCCACCAATGATGCTAACCTTTTTGCTTCATGGTGTGTGTGTGTGTGTGTGTGTGTGTGTGTGTGTGTGTGTGTATGATATGGACTGTTTGTGTCAGTATGTAGGTATATGTGTACACGTGTGCTTGTGGAGGCTAGAGTTCTAAGTTGTGTGCTGACCCTCAGAAGCCATCCTGTTTGTTTCCGACGGTTTTTTTTTTTTTTTTTTTTTTTACTGAAACTGAAGCTCACAAATTGTCTAGCCTAGTGGTTCTCAAACTGTGGGTGAGACCCTTGGGGTCAAACAACCCTTTCACAGGGATCACATATCAGATATTCTGCAGATATTTATACTAGGATTCATAAGAGCAGCAAAATTGCAGTTACTTTTTATTATTTAATTAATTCATTCAGATTACAACTCAATTGTTATCCCTTCGCTTGTAACTTCCCATTCCAAAATTGCAGTTATAAAGAAGCAACGAAAATAATTTTAAGTTTGGGGTCACCACAACATGAGGAACTGCATTAAAGGGTCACAGCATTAGGAAATTTGAATAACACTGATCTAGACTGTAAGGCCAGTGACCCCTTGGCATCCTTCCATCTCTCTCCCTACTGCTACACTCACTCCCCCCGCCCCTTTTTGAAAAAAAAATGTGAGTGTTAAGAATTAAACTCCAGTTCTCACGCTTATGCCACTAAGCCACTTCTATGAGCCCTAGAATTAGTTTTAAATGGGGAAAAGAATTTAAAAAAATAACCAGGACAGTCATTAACATTTGCCTCTGTCAAACTATATCAAAGAATATAAATACTGGGGTCCTGGGGTCCTGGGTCAGCCTAACTGAGAAAGCCCTCACTTCCTAGACCCATTGTTTCCTTGGCATGCCATGTGGCTGATCCCCAACCCCCTCGACCTTCAGCAAACTGCAAGTTGCAGCTGATGGGCCCATGAGAAACATTTCATCTAAAATACAGCCTGAGTGAGTCTGCACTATACTGCACTAACATGGTAAGCACTGGCAACATGGGTGAGTCTGCACTATCCTGCACTGTCTAACATGGTAAGTGCTAGCAACATGAGGCTTCTTCAGTTTAAGGTGAAATCAATTCCAATGGAAAATGCAGTCCCCCAGTTACAGCGGCCACATCTCAAGTGCTCAATAAATACACACAGCTAGCAGCTGCTGTTCTCACAGTACAAACATGGGATATTCTCTTTACTGCAGAAAGCCTACCAGACATGGCAGCTATAGATGGAAGCCATTTCTCCACTGCTTAGATCTGGGCTCAGCCATGGAGACTTTCACTGGCCAATAGAATGCCTGTAAGCATGGAGCAAACAGGTTTGGGAAGTGCTTGTGCACTGAGCCCCTCACCTTGATATTCAGATCCTGAGACTTCTACATGGAGGTCAGGCTAGCCTATTACAGTATGAGAAACCTTATGGAGGGCCCCCAGTAGCTCCAGCTCGGGTTCCAGAAAGGCAGACACACCCTGGATAACTTCAGCTGCTAGCCAGTTGTGGGGCTGTGCCATCTAAAACCATCAGCTCCTGCAGAGACACCAAGAGGTGAGTAGTGACTTCAGACAGGATATTTGGGGCGTTGTTTGTTACCCAGCAACATTATGGATCAAGAAGGGGTCTATGCAGCATTAGTCTGGTGGCCCTGTGTTATTTTCTTCCTCTTTGTGTCACTCACCAATACTCAAATTAGCAATTTCATGAGGTTTTACAAAAACAAAGTGGTCAACTTTCATCATTCCTTCTGTGCTTCATAACTGGCATTCTTTTAGCATCTATTTGGTAACTAAAAATAAATTATTTAATGTCTATCATGTGCTCTTTTAGGTTTTATCTTGGGAAGGAGGCTTTGTGAGGTTATTAGTTTTATACATCAAGGTAGACAAGATGGCTGTGGGTGAAAGTGCTTGCCACGCACACCTGAAAACCTGAGTTCAATGCCCCAAACCCACAACGAAAGGAGAGAACTGGCTCTCGAAAGTTGTCTTTGGCTGCACGTGAGTGTTGTGGTGTAGACACCCATGCGCATGCTTGATGCACATAGAGGCCAGCAGGGAGCGTCAGATCCCCTAGAACAGATGGTTATGAGCCACCTTGCAGGTTCTGGGAATTGAACTGGGTCCTCTGGAAGAACAGCCAGTGCTCTTAACTGCTGAGTCGTCTCTCCGACCCCATCACTTTTACATTTTATTATAAAAATATGACTTGAGATTATCCTCAACAGATGTTTAAGTGTATCACCACAGCTCTCCAGAGCTTATTCATCTTACTTGGAAGGAACTTAAGACTGTTAGTTGTTAATTCCCCATTAACTTCCCCTAGCTCTTGGCAACGAACATTCTACTCACTGAGTCTATGAATTTGCTAATTTCACATACTTCATGCAAATGGATACAGGCAGTATCTGGCTGTTTGAGACTGATGTGTTTCACTTAGCATGTTCTCAAGCTTTTTTGATGTTGTCGCAAAGAATTCTTTCTTTTTAGGTCTGAATAATATTCCATATAACATGAGAATGTTATATGTGTAAATATTATGTGTGTTTGTCTCATCCTCTATCTACTCATAGCGCTTTAGACAGTTCCTTCATCTTGGCTATCGGGAATGATGCCACAACCAACACAAGAGAGTTACTGTATCTCTGAGATCTTGTTTTCAATTCTTTTGGATAAATACCAGAAAAGAGTTGCTGTGTCCTAGTTACCGTATGAGCTATTCCATGCTAGAACCTCCGTACTGCTCTCCACAGTTGCACTGTCTTGCATGTCGCATGTCCCCTAACAGTGTGCAAGGATGCTAACTTCCCTGTATCTTTTGGGCAACGTATGGCTTTTGCTTTCTTTCTTTCTTTTTTTTTTTTTAAGATTTTTTTTAACCTTCCTTTAGTTTTAATTTATTTTATTGTTTTTATGTGTATGATACATGTATGTTTACACCATCTATGTGCAGTGTCCAAGGAAGAAGAAGGTATCAGATCCCCTGGAACAGGAATTGCAGGCAATTGTGAGCAGCCATGTGGGTGCTGGGAATTGAACCTGCATCCTCTGGAAGAGCAGCTAGTGCTCTAAGTCCACTGAGCCATCTCTCCAGCCCTACTGGCTTTTGCTTTTTGAAAAGCATCCTGACATGTATAGAATGGTATCTTGTTGCAGTTTTAGTTTACATTCTTTCAGAGATTAAGACCATTGAGCATTAAGACATGCACCTGTCAGCCATGCAGGCTCCTTTGGAGAACAGTTTGCTTAAGCCCTGTAGAGTTTGGGAGCTCCTTGAATGTTCTGCGGATTATAAGGCCCCTCTTAGACACAGGGCTGGCTGGTACCTTCCTGCCCATCCTGTCGACTCATTCTCTCCACTGTCTCTTTGTTGGTTTGGTTGTCTGCTACCATCACGCTTGCTTTAGTTTCCATTGACCATGCCTCAGTGCCATGAAATCTTGACTGAAAACAATGCCACAAAGCTTTCACCGATGTTTTCTGTTAGGAATTTTGTCATTTCTCACCATCATGTATGCCTTTAGTCCATCTGAAGTTTCTTTTGTGTGTGATGTAAAGGATGGGCCCAATGTCATGGTTTTCCATGAGAACTTCTGGGATGGTTGGTTTCTGGGATGAGTCTGGAGTCACCTGGAAGATGGACCTCTGTATATGCATGTGACTGGTTATCCTGATTATATTCACTGAGGTGGGAAGATCTGGCCATTCTGGCTGACACCATTCATAGGTTATGATCCTCAACTGTACAAATGGAGAGAGAGGAGCTGAGCTACAGCATGCCTTCACTGGTCCCTGCTTCTTAATTGGAGATGTCACGTGACTCCTTTAAGCTCCTATCACTTTGACTTCCCCACCCTGTTGGGCTACAGGCCTTAATCCTGAGCCAGAATAGACTGTTTCTTTCTTAACGTTGCTTTCGTTAGGTTATTTTTTTTTTTTTATCACAGTAACAGGAAAAGAGATGAAAACAGTATCCAACACAACTCGCTGAAGGCGCTGATCTTTCTCAGCTGTGTGCTTGGGTCCCTCACTGATGGTTGGGGCACCATCACACATGGGTTTGTTTCTGGAGTTTATATTCTGACCCACTGGTCTACAGGAATTTCTGGACGACAGTGTGTGGTGGTTCGGATGAAACTGTCCTCCATAGGCACTTTGGTCTCCAGTTGGTGACATTACCTGGGGAGGTTTAGGGGATGTGGCCTTGAGGAAGAAGTATGTGTCACCGGAGCAAGCTTTGAGAGATTTAAGGGTCACTATTCACAGTTGTCCTCTGCTTTGTGCAGCTTAGGGTTTAAGCTCTCAGTTTCTGTCCACCCCTGCTACCTGCTGCCACGCCATCCCTGACAGCACATGCGCCAGTGCTCTGCAACCGGAGTCTCAAACTCATCCTTCCATAAGCTGTCTTGGCCATGGTGTTTTATCACAACAGTGGAGAAAGAACGAATGCACGGCGCTGTACAGCTTCGCTTTCTCCAGCTTTGCAGTGTACATCGGAATTACTGAGTGTGGTGCTTCTAGCTTTGTTTTTTTTTTTTTTTTTTCAGGACTGATTTGCATATATGTAGACTTTTGTTGCTGCTGTTGGCCACCTTGTTTGTTTGCTTGTTTACTTTTGCAGTACTGGGATTGGACCTAGGACACCATGCACATAAGACAAATATTTTACCTCTGAGCTATAGCTCCAGTCTTATCTATGGTTCCGTAAGAATTATAGACTTTTTTTTCTATTTCTTAGAAGTGTGACATTGAGATCTTGATAAAGTGCATAGCTCTACAAATAGTTTGGGGTGAATAGATATTTTAACATTTTAAGTCTTCCCACCATGAGTGAGAGATCTCTTTCCACTTGCTTGCATCTTAATTTCTTTCATCAGTATTTTATAGTTTCCAATTTCCAAGTCTTCCACCTGCACAGTGAAATGTATTCCTAGGTGCTCTGTCCTTTTTGGTACTTTTGTAAATAAGATTGCTTCCCTAACTTTCTTTTTCAGACACTTAGTTGTAGAGCATTTTTGTATGTTAATTTTGCATCCTGCAACTTCACTGCATTTAATTCTAGAAGGTTTTTATTAGCAGAGTTTATACACATACACACACATGTGCATGTGTGTGTGTGATGTCATCTGAAAATATGAACCATTTTGCTTTTATTCTGATTTGGAATCTTCTATTCTCTTTGGTACCCATTGTCCCCACTTTGACCAGTGTGGCACATCATATGCCTCCTATGTCATTTTGACCATGGAAGACATCCTTGCTTTCTGATACAACAAGGTAACTTAGTCACCTTGAATCTTTCTTGATCTGGACCTGGAATTGGCCAGTAAGAAGTTCTAGTCCCTTTAAATAGGGACACTGAGGTTCAAGTTGTCACTGAGACAGTCGTACCTATAGGCCAGCTGTTTCTAAAAGCGTCATTTGGAGCCCCCAGGACTCCCAGGACTCACTTTGCCCTCTGATCTGGAGTCCACTCACAACAGTTCTCATGCATGAGGCAACCGTCTATTTGGCCACAGGGGTGATTTTCAGCTTGGAAGAGATTTCAGAACTCTTCTCATCCTTCCTGTTGCACCACTGGTGGGTGATTTCACAGCAGTTCTGCCATGCTTGGGTGAGAGAGAGGCACACAAACCCCCACTGTACTTACTGGAGGCACCACTGGTCCTCACTCAATCCCCAGCACGCTGGAGGCGAGCGGCACAGAACAGCTTGTGGTCATGGCTACAGCTCAGGAGACAACACTGGCACTGTCTGTCATTCTGAAGTCACCAGGGATTTTTGCTGGAGCTGCGAGGCTGGAGGAGCCGAGTGAGTGGAAGCCAAGAACTGATTGGAGTGGAAGCTGCTCTCTCACATAGAGACTGGAGGCAAAATGGAGGAGAGACAGGTTCCCTGGGCTTTATCTGAATGTGCAAGTTTAATGTTACTAGAAAACAGATCCAAGATGAGTTTTTCATTTATGTAATTTAAAAAATCCTTTTGATGAAATAAAATTATTAAGTTGAAATATTTCCCCCAGAGAGGATATATAACACAAAAGTCCCCAGTACATGCTAGGGTGTGTGTGTGTGTGTGTGTGTGTGTGTATGCATTTGTGCATGCATGCTCATGTGTGTGCAATAATAGATACAAATGTAGAGGCCAGGAACTTTCTTGGCTGTCATGTCTCTGGTGCAGTTCATATTGTTTTAGGGGTTTTTTGTTTGTTTGTTTGTTGTTTGGTTTGGTTTTGTTTTGAGACTGGGTCTTTCTTATGAAGCTTGCCAGGTAGGTCAGGCTGGCCAACCAGTGATACTCAAGGATTCATCTATCTGTGCCTCCCCAGTACAGGGATTACAGGTGCACTACTAGGCCCAGCTTTTAAAATATGTGTTCTGAGTATTTACCATAGGCCTTTGTGTTTGCAGGGCACGCATTTACTAACTGAACTATGTCCCCAACCATTATCCTTACTTTTGAAAATAAATTTAAGTTGAATTTTCATCATTTGCAAGCAGAAAAATAACACTAACAAAGAAAGACAAGGCCAAACGTGTTGAGAATTTTGCTAGTATTTTCCACATGATTTTACCAAGTCCTCATTTCAAGCCTTGAGATAAGCATTCTTACTCCCATCTGAGAGAGCTTAAAAGGGAACTGAGGCAGAGGTTGGTGGCACATGTCTTTAATTCTAGCACTCAGGAGGCAGACGCAGGTGGATATCTGTGAGTTCAAAGCTAGCCTGACTTATGAAATTCCAGGTCAGCCAGGGCCAAGTAGGGAGACCCTGTCTGGAAACCGAAGTAAGTTGATCATATGACTGGCTGAGGGTAGACCCAAGACTGTACTGAGAGCATTCTGAGTTCAGAATCCATCTTCCAAATCACTTAAACATTGTTTACAATTTAAAAATAATTAAAAGCACAGATGCCTAGTCAGAAGGAGCTAGAAGATTACCTGTAACACTATGTATGCGTGTTCGGCATCTCAGCTTCCTTGGCAGTTCACACAATTGGAAGCTGTGCGAAGCTGCTCCCAGCCTTACACCAGATTCATAACCAAATGCCCAGTTTCCGTCTTCAGAACTCCTCTTGATTTCCTTAAGAACTGACAGCTACAACAACTAACAGAGGAGCTGAGAACCAGGCTGAACGGGATGAGGAAGACCAGATTTTCTAGGACTCTAACAACTGTCAAGCGGAAGTCCCGCCCCCTGCGCCTCACGCCCCAGGCACGGAATTCCCCTCTAAGGTAAACAAGAGCCTCGTTCTCCTCCACATGCGACCTTTAAGGTTTTTTTGTGGAAATGATCCCATTAACGCATTACAAATTGAATTAAATTACTAGCCATTTTTCTTCTTAAGTACGCTCAATAATAAATAAGCTTCGCCAAAGTGATGTGGTCGTTACTGGCTCATTTTCACCCGGATTCTGCAGCAACTTCCTAACGATCATCCCATTAACAGGCACGGATGCTTTTCTACATCTTTGATTTCAAAAAAAGGAAAACAATGAACGTTCTCCATTCCATCAACATGTAACTGGGATATCTCTGGGGGGAAGGCAGTCTTTTCAAAAGCACAATTACATTGCACTTAATGTCTTGCCGTTATTCACTTAAGTTTGCAGGCAGCTTGCTTCTGGGAAATTAATAATGATGGTGCCATAAGAGAGTTTGGTTGTCTCAGCCACTTCATAAACACAGCACCACGGGCTTAGGCGGGTTAAGGAAGCCAAGTCAACCATACAGATGTGAAATCAAACCTGTTACGCTTGCGCCGCACCAACACTGAGTTCATAATTTAGGCTTTGATCTCTCTAATAAGAATTTAGTGAAGACATCAGAGTCAGAGAAATGCCTCACCTTTGCTTCCAGCAAGAGTCACCTCTGGAGTCTTGCCCTCTCTTAGCCTTAACTCCTGTTAAGAGGGACTTAATTCTTGGAGTCTTCCAGATCTCAGGGGTCCGCTGAAACTGCTCACTAGGAATCAAGGTCTCTTGCAATTCGGAAATGCTTCCTTAGCCTAGTGTAGTTTCCAGAATGCCTTTTAAGGCCCAAGCTTTAAAATGGCTTTAATGGCTGACAATGGTCACATTCATTTCCAAAGAAAGAAGCCTGTCATCGTGGTACCTTGTACAACACACACTGCCATCTGGCCCAAAAGCCAGGACTGGACTATCTTAGCGGAACCGGCTCTCTTTCAGGGGCTGCTGGCTCTGTATGGGGCCACCCCCAGGAAATAGCTTTCTGTAAATCCCACACGAGCCTCCATTCTAATGTAACATTAATTAACGGACCCCTCCTTGGCTGGCTGACCTTTATGATCTTCATGAGAAGTAGCTACACAACTCTTGAGAATAAGCTCCACGGGAGCTGGGGTGATGGCTTAGTGAGTAAAGAGCTTGCTGTACAAGAATAAGGGCCTGAGGTGGAGCTCCAGCATTCACGTTAAATGTAGGCATGGCTCTCACACCTGTTACTCAGGCTGGGGATGTAGGGACAGGCGGACCCCAAAGGCTCACTGGTCAGCCAGTCTAGCCAAACTGGTAAGCTCCAGATTCAGTGAGAAAATCTCTTTCAAAACTAAGATGCAGGGCTGGAGAGATGGCTCAGAGGTTAAGAGCACTGGCTGCTCTTCCAAAAGTCCTGGTTCAAGTCCCAGCAACCACATAGTGTCTCACAACCATCTCTAATAAGATCTGGTGTCCTCTTTTGACCTATAGGTATATATGCAGGCAGAGCACTGTATACATAATAAATAAAAATAAATCTTAAAAAAAACCAAAAAATAAAAAACTAAGATGGAGAATGATAGAAGACGACATCTGGCATGGAACTGTAGACTGCACACACACACACACACACACACACACACACACACACACACACACACTGCTGATGACCATACACATATGTAAAATAAATACGCCTAAGAAATGTAAAGGTAAAAATCAAGTGTCTTAAAAAAAAAAAAAAAAAGTAACCTCTGCTATTTCAGAGCCCTGCTGAATATGGAGGAATAGCAAGACAGTGCTTGGAGCTGGCAAGAAGAAACGGGAACACCTATAGGTGGGGGTGTCAGACTTTTCGGACCCTAGGAACAGAAAGCGCCTCAGCTACCCAATGATGTCATATGAGGTCCATAAGCACCTTATGACCCACTGAATTTGCCACTTAAAAAAGATTTACTTTATTTTTATTTGTGTGTGTGTGTGTGTGTGTGTGTGTGTGTGTGTGTGATCTTCTGCCACATGCCTGTGGGTGCTTGAACCTGGAAGAATAGCAAGTGTTTTTTGTTTTGTTTTTGTTTTTGTTTTATTAATACTTTTATTTTATTACACATGTATAAAACAAACTACATACAGCAGGGAGAACCATGTGACAATCATGAGAATAATGAGTTCTATACATGTTACATTCATAGTGACTTGGCCATCTGCATTTGACCTGTTTGAAGTAAGTGTCTTTCCTGTCTTGTTGGGTCTACATTTCTGAATGAAATTCAGTATCTATCCTGTTTCAACTCTAATAGCTTCACTTCTTTAACTTAATCTAAGATGATCTTGTCCCCTAATCAACTAAGCTTGGTTGTAAAACTATACTATCTTGTCTTCAATGCCCCTCAGAGACTTGAGAAGGAATAAAACTTAAATTCCTGAGTGAACCAGCAGTGTGGGTTAGCAGCTTCCAAAATGTACAAATTGACTTTAGACAGTTTACTGCCTGACCAGTCACCCAATACACTTTATAATGTTGGAGCCTCTTCTTCAGCTTTCTGGCCTAATATCTCTGCCAGACTTGCTCACAGGGCAGGAACTACTGAGGACTTGCTTACCCTGACTTGGCAGAGTGCGCCGTCAACTCTGCCTGCATCTAAGTTGCCCATTTTAAGGCAGATTCTGTTTGTGGCAGGAACGAGGACATTTTGTCCCATGGTTGGTTTGCCACCTTTGAAGCCATGTCCATGAGGAGGTTCTTTGAAGCTCATCATCTTCTTTGAGATTGGCTGGGTGTTGTCAGGAGTTAACTTGTCTAGTTGTCAAAGCAATTTAGGATTGTAAGAACAACTTTACATGCCATATCCTGTGTGTCTCTGAGGCTTTTGAAGACCTTATTCAATTAATTTACCACATATATCGATAGAGTCATATCTGTCTGTTAGAGTTAGGATATATATTCTTGTGTTAAAATCTGACAAGTATTTTAAATGCTCATGTTTTGTATCAGTATACTACATTCTATGCCAATGACTTAGACATAATCTTCATTATAAGTAACAATTAAGGCCTTGAGTTAAGGAGTAGGTTCAATCATCTAGCTTTTGTTCTCTCCTCCCTCTATGTTCCTAAATCTCTCTTTCTTACCTTTCAGCTCCCATCTCCTTGCCTATGTATGCAAAATAAAGGCAAAGAGAGACATTCCAGCGTTTCCCCTAATTTATTCTCTTTATAAGACCAATAATGACTTATGACCACCTCCCGATGAGAACAAGCATTTGTAGATCAAGCAAGCAAACAGCAACCTATTCAACACTCCCCCCCCTGCCCCTGCTTTGAGAGAATGGGGCATCATTCTTTTAAGGTTTCTTCAGGTTCAATTGCGGCCAATAATACCTCGGAATGGGCCCCCCAAAATTGGAGAGAATTGTTAAGCAATCTAGTGGTTGCATTTGTGGTTCAGTTTCTAAATGTTGAGAGATTCCAGGCTTAGTAGGAGATTGGAATGGTGGTCCAAATTGGATCAGAAGTTTTCTACAATGTTGTCTGGGAAGCTGTCCAACTCTGATGGGTAAAAACAACAGAATCAATCATCTGGGGCTGGAACTAGGAGGGTGCAAGATGTCAGTGTCTATAGTGCTGGGAGGAATGATTCTTGTCAGGTCTGATCCAGCTGGTTATTTTGTTCTGAAAACATAATTTCTCACAAGCATTATACAGTCCTAAAATTATAATTGTATGAGGTGTGCGGGATGCACAGAGCAACTAAAGCTAGTTTTCTGGGCATTGTATGGGTTGACGTAAGGCATTTGCAAATCTTCCTTCATGCTTTACTATTAGTGTACTCTAATACTTAGTCACAGAGAATCTGTGGTTCACATGAGGCCTCGCTATGCCTTTACATTTGTGTCTATGCCAGTCTCAGAACTATTCCCATGTAGTGGGATTAGGAATATAACTTGCCTGCTTGTTCTGTAGTTTGAATTCTTTACATCTCAATTGTAGCTCCCTCTTTCCTCCCCTCCTGAATCCACCCCCTCCCTCATCTATCCCCCCTCCCATCCCCTTTTTTCATCCTCTTTCCCTCCCTCCCCTAGTCCTTAGATAGGGGAGGTCTCCTCCCCTAACCTCTGACCTTAGTTCATCTAGTATACCCTGTATTACATATGACCTTTTCCTCTGTGGCCTGACAGGGCCACCCTACACTCTCAGGACTCTGTCCAGTGTCCAACTTTAAGTCTCTGTAACTGTCCCTATACCCTGCTGGGTGGGGTCTCTCCTAAGTTGTCTATGTTGGTTTAAAATCCACATATGAGTGAGTATATACTATGCATGTCTTTTTGGGTCTGGGATATCTTGCTTAGGATGATCATTTCTAATTCCATCCATTTGCCAGCAAAACTCAAGATTTCCTTGTTCTTAATAGCTGAATAGTATTCCTTTGTGTAGATGTACCACAGTTTTTTAATCCATTCTTCAATTGAGGGACATCTCAGCTGTTTGCAGGTTTTGGCTATTACGAATAAGGTTGCTATGAACATAGTTGCACAAATGACTTTGTTGCATGGTGGGGTATCTTTTGGGTATATGCCTAGGAGTGGTACAGCTGGGTCTTGGGGTAGAGCTATTCCCAATTCTGAGAAAGCGCCATATTCCCTTCCAGAGTGGTTGAACAAGTTTGCACTCCCACCAGCAGTGGAGAAGTGTTCCCCTTTCACCACATCCTTGGCAGCATGTGATGTCATTCGAATTATTGATCTTCCCTAACTGGATAGATGTAAGATGGAATCTCAAGGTCGTTTTGATTTGCATTTCGCTGATGAATAGGGATGTTGAGCATTTCTTTAAGTGTTTCTCAGCCATTTGATATTCCTCTGTTGAGAATTCTCTGTTTAGTTCTGTACCCCATTTTTTAATTGGGTTATTTGCTTTGGTGGTGTTTAATTTCTTGAGTTCTTTAAATATTTTAGATATCAGCCCTTTGTCAGATGTAGGGTTGGTAAAGATTTTTTTTCTCAATCTGTGGGCTGTCGCTTTATTCTGCTGACAGTGTCTTCTGCCTTCCAGAAGCTTCTCAGCCTCATAAGGTCCCATTTATTAATTGTTGATCTTAGAGCCTGAGCTGTTGGTGTTCTGCTCAGGAATTTGTCTCCTGTGCCAATGAATTCTAGGATCTTACCCACTTTTTCTTCTAACAGATTTAATGTGTCTGGTTTTATGTTGAGGTCTTTAGTCCACGTGGACTTTAGTTTCATACAGGATGATAAATATGGATCTACTTGCATTTTTTACATGTAGACATCCAATTGGACCAGCACCATTTGTTGAAGATGCTTTCTTTTTTCCATTCTATAGTTTTGGCTTCTTTGTCAAAAATCAAATGGCCATATGTGTGTGGATGTATATCTGGGTCCTCAGTTCGATTCCATTGGTCAACATAGCAAGTGTTTTTAACTGCTGAGCCATCTCTCTAGCTCCTGAGTTTGATACTTTCACCCAGGGTGGGATGGAAGCTACTGAGCTCATGGCTGGCTTATACTTTCTAGAAGCAGTCAGCAGACACAGTGAAAAGTTATCTCTTCTGACTCTCTTAGGCATTTTGTCTGAACTCAGGATCACTGCCTATCCCTCACTCTTCCTTATTTTGAAGGCAGTGGGGCATGAGGAAAGTAGCGGGAGTTTGTGTCTCACAGATGGGGATTCAGTGCCTCACTCTGCTGTTCATAGGCTGTGTGGTCCTGAGTGGGCAGCTTTCACAGGCAGATAGATCCCCAGCGGCCTTACCTACTGTCTCCCACAGCAAGGACAAACTATTTAGCACATGCCTGCCCTGTAGTGGTGCCTTGGAAACAATAGCTTAAAACAAATCATTTATTTGTTATTGTGTGCGTGTGCGTGTGCGTGTGCGCGTGTGTGTGTGTGTGTGTGTGTGTGTGTGTGTGTGTGTGTGTGTGCATGTGGGGGGGAGGGGCCGACACATGTACTGTGGCAGCAGAGGTTAGAGAACAAACCGTGAGAGATGATTTTTTCCTTCTACCATGTGGGTTGTAGGGCTAGAACTCAGACTTTCCAGCCTGGCAGCAAGGGCCTTTACTTGCAGAATCACCTCACCCACCTGGAAATAGTAGCTTTTAGGGGAGATAGCAGAAGAAAATTGATATCACCCTCTAGGTTCCAGACCCACACTTACAGGTGCACACACTTGCACCCCACAGTAGCCTTGATGCCTTCAACCCAATTTCTGAACAATGGCATTTGTTTTATGCATTTATCTTCTACTCAACCCTAGCACCACGAACAGAGCACGAGACTTCCCGCACGTGATACATATTCAGTACTACTTTCCGAAAGGTGTGAGACAATGTTCAGAAACTGCATTATGTGTGACCCTGCCAGTGCACAAGGACATGTAATATGACCATGCTGGTCACTGCATGAGGATGAACACGCAGGTATATTCTGACATGAATGAATGAAAGAATATGAAAACAGACCACCACATTCCAGCCAATAGTTCTGCGTTCTGAGTGATGGGGAGAGCTAACCACATTATCATTATCAAAAACTCAGGGAAGACAGCACACATCAATACATCGGTTCTTGGGCACAACAGGCAGCCACTTCAGACTCATCATTAGGTGTCTCCATCTTGACAGAGAGATGGAGGGCAACCTCAGAGCACACCTTCCGTCAGTGGCCAGCTAGTCAGCATCCAATAAGGTCTACCAGCATGTCAGGGCTGAGGACCGAGAGACCAATATGAAAGAAGAATGCTGTTTTCCCCAGCTCACAGCCTTCTGGAAAAGCCAGCAACTCAAGGGAGGGCAGACATGAGACGTGATCAAGAGTGGCAAGGCTCCCCGGCCTAGGGCTCCCTATTCTCCATCCACCTTCTTTCTGTAGTCTGACCCACAATAAAAAAGTGACATCATTTCCCTGTTAGTCACGTGCAGATTTTTTTTTGCCCACAGGAGGAACTTGAGGCCAGGCTGTGGACATTCGTGGATACTGATAAAGGTCCCTGGCCCTGAGCTAATTCCCTTAAGCCTTCACACAGGCACATCCCTTAGCCCTTTGTTATGGCTGTACATTTGTAGAGCACCTTTCTCTACCTTTATGCTATGGGAATGATAGGCTAGAAAAGACAGGATTGCAAGACAGAGAGACACAGGAAGGAAAGTGTGAGAACAAAGCTGCCCTTCCTTCTGGGATGCGGTTCCCCTTTTCTGTGCATGGAGTCAGGAAGCTACACGTCACAGACAAAGCCGAATTGCCTGCCCA
This sequence comes from Acomys russatus, assembly GCF_903995435.1. Lineage (NCBI taxonomy): Eukaryota > Metazoa > Chordata > Mammalia > Rodentia > Muridae > Acomys > Acomys russatus. The sequence continues at coordinate 28,050,396 of NC_067149.1, forward strand.
GACAATGCATGCTTTCCTAAAGTCTTTCCAATCAAATATGTCAAAGGCAATAAACAAACTGTGTCCTTAAAGCCCAAATGATCTATACGCTTGAATCCTAGCACTCCCCTCTCACACCTAGACCTGAATGACACCCCTCGTAAATCCACATTACAACTTTGCTTATGGAAGAGAATTCTTTAAATGTTAAACCTTGTAAGTAAGACTCTTCTGCAGCGTAACTTGAGAGCCACCTGAGTCCCATATGTGCCTATGATCAAGGCATTGCTGGTGACTTTCCCTGCAGAAAGCCATGTCTATCCTTGAGTCTGTCTTATCTGTCCCAAGCTCTTTCACCCTTAACCCTCACACTTAAAATCCACACTATCTCTTTTAATGAATCTTTAGCTCTGCTTCATTTGAAATTCTTTTCATGGCCAAAGACCTAAGTTGTGGGTTTGCCTGAATGGAGGTCTCTTAGTGGCAGGGAACTCTTGAGGCTGCCGCAGTCACAGGGGGGAGCTGGGCCTTGGTCTCTGTGGCTGCTCAAAGGGGCACTGCAGTCTACTTGATAAGCAAACTCCCAGTAAATCCTTCCCATGGGTCTGCCTGGCATTTAGCACTTCTGTCTTTGGAATCCTAGCCAGTGCCATCTTAGGAGGGTTGGGAGTGTCTATTTGTGGAAATTCCCCTGTTGCCGTTTTAGAGTGGCTCCAACCTTGGATCTCAGTGGGGAGAATATTTGCCTCCCAGTCTCACCTTCCCTCAAAGACTATGGCCAGACCAAGCTACATCTGATCCCATGCCTAACTCTTTCCTTGGTGCCTTAGACCCCAAGCTCCCTGAGCCCCATGTGGAAAGGGGCATTCATTTGATTCCATGGTTACCTTGGAACAAAAGGCAGGAGGGATGCCTCTGAGCCAGCAGGAGAGCTTCAGCAGCCATTTTTTTCATTAGCCATCAAAAAGTCACTGCAGATCTGTCATGTGCTGGATGGTGGGTACAGTACAGGCCTATGGTGGATATAAGCAGTACCACTGTAGTCCAGGATCTGAAACTAAGCCAATGGGGCCTGGAAAATCACTCCACAGATAAAGGCACTTGCTACCAGGCCCGGTGTGATGGCTATTTTTTGGTTATCAACTTGACTACATCTGTAATGAACTATGACTCAGAAATAAAGGGTACAACTACGAGAGATTTTTTGGTGTGTGTGTGTGTGTGTGTGTGTGTGTGTGTGTGTGTGTGTGTGTGTGTTCTGTTTTGTTTTTTGGCTTGATTTAAAGTGGGTGGATCCACTTCTAGTCTGTACCTTTGAGGTGGGAAGACACACCTTTAATCTGGGCTACACCTTCTGCTGGAAGCCTATATGAGGACAGGAAAGAAGGGAGCTTTTGCTTTCTTTGCCTGCTTGCTAGCAAGTCCATTCCTTCACTGGCATTGGGATCTACTTCTTTGGGATTCCAGAGTCTATTGAAGACCAGCAGGGACATCCAGCCTTGTGGACTGAGCAACTTCTGGATTCTTGGACTTTCTGTTCATAGCACATTATTGGGTTAGTTTGATATAACCTATAAGCATTCTAAGAAACCACGTATATGATAAACAAATATCTAGTCTAATAAATCAAGTATGCGTGTGTGCATGTGTGTGTGTGTGCGTGTGTGTGTGTGTGTGTGTGTGTTTATTTACATATGAGTTCCACGCCTGGGCCTACCTGCTGGAACATGCTTCTGCTGTAGCATGTGTGCATCCACACGAACGCCCTCCTATACCCTCCTACAGTAAATAAGGGTAAACATGTAGAATAAATTTTAAATGCTTAAGTAGGTAAGTGACTATGGCAGAGAGAAGAGAGAGGTACACGGAAGGAATCCAGAGCAGACTAACAGATGGAAAAGAGACTGAAAAGATGAGCAGGACTACTCAGGGAAGAGGGGCACACCCTGCCATAGTGGTTAGAAGTGTAGAGTCAAGGATCTGACCGCCTAGGCGCAAATGATGAGCAAGTCAATATATACATCTCAGCATCAATTTCCCCATTAAAACATATAAGTAATAATTTTTTTAATCTGATGGATCATGGTCCTCCTAAGCATAAAGGTAAATAATAGAAGGCCCAGGTTCAATTCCCAGCACCCACAGGGCAGCTCACAATTAATTAGCTGTAACTTCAGTTCCAGGGGATCTGCTGCCCTCTTCTGGCCTCTCTGGGCACTGCATGCACATGTATATGGTGCCCAGACATACATGCAAGGAGAACACCTACACACATTTAAAAACAGATATGTAATACGCAGATGTGAAATTTTGATATTATAATTTATTTGTTTATGGATAAAGTTCATTAACATAGCATCTAAAGCTTCAGAAGGATTCCTAAGGAAAATTCTCATGGATGAGATTAGGCAGGAATTCCCAATACTGATAGAATACCAAGTGCCCCAGAGAGAGAGAGACAGAGAGAGAGAGAGAGAGAGAGAGAGAGAGAATGCTTAGGATTTGTAAAAAGCTTACTATGGCAAAATCTTTAGGGAGCAACATCATCATCATCATCATCATCACCACCACCACCAAACACGGTCCAAAGGTGATGACCAGAAATGGTGCTAGCTCAGTCCCCAGATGGGACCCATCTTTTTATGCCTAGACTCCTGTGTCAGTCTAACACACCCAACCCCACGATGGGGCCCCTCATGGTCACCGTTCACCAGTTTTTATTATAGTGGCCTCTTAGTGCCCACTTATCTGTTGACTTCATCCTACATTTACCCTCTCTCCTTGGAAGAGAGTCAGTCATCAGCAGGGGCAGGGTCTGTAAACCTGGCTCCCCATGCAAAAAGACGTCTCTTCCATCCAGGCTGTTCGAGCCACTGTAGCCCTGTGTGCCTCAGCACTGCAGCCAAAGGTTGAGACCAGCTCATCCAGAATGCTTAGAATGGGTAGTTTGAAGGACAGGGTCCTTGCCAGTCCTTTGCCTGCTAAGAGGTCACATTAAGGTTTTAATCTGGTGCCAGCCCCTTAGCCAGGACACCTAATTCCTCTGCTCTCCACATTTTTACTTGGATACAGGTACAATTCCCTCTATACAGATGACAGACACAGCACATACGGAGCAGCAAGGGCCGGTCCTCACCAGGGCCCGTGGACTGTGGGTACAGGACACAGACACACTTAAGTTTTGTTGGGGCTTTCCTCTCTGCAGCTGCCAGCTGTGAGGCAGAACTTCTCTGTAATACACTCTGAGTTATAAAGTGGGGAGGGGGCGGGGGATTAAAGCTTTATCTGCAGAAACCATTTGTGGCTCAAAAACAATCACCATGCTTGCAAGAAATGTGGCGGAGATTTCCGTGGATATTGCACAAAAGCCATGCCAAACCCTCACTCAGCATTCCAGTTGGTAGAATCCGGATGAAATGAGGAAATAATCATGGGCTAAGATGATGCCTAATTAAAGCTAAATTTAGCCAGCACTGGCTTTTCAGAGTCGTCATGAAATCCATGTCGGCTCAAACAACAGTAACGGCAAGCCAAGATAACAAGAAAGGTGGGGACATCATCAATGTGGTAATTAAGAGTTTTAAAAGAAAAGGCATGATACTAGGGGCAAGTGAACGGGCAGCTCTCCAGTTGGCGTTTTTGGTAACTTCACTCTGGTTTTCGGGCTCTCCCGCTTCAGATATAAAAGAGGAAAAGGAGATAAATGCCAGGCGATACTGTGGCGCTCGCCCTTTGTGGATCTCGGTGGTGCTGGAGCACGGTGGGAGGTGGGAAGAGCTTATCCTAACTACAAAGCACAACAGACATTGATTCTGGCCTTCCTCTCCACTCTGTCAGGGACCCAGGGGCAGCCACAGGCCTAGCTATATAATGAGATCGCTGAAAGGGAGCTAGCAGGCCCTGCCTGGTCTGGGCACTTTGTTTCTGAGCTATACTTCTTTGTAAGGCTTTGCTTTGATTACTACATGTTTCCAAGAAATAATCTGGAAATATCTCAAGTTTTCAGGTCCCTGGGGACAGAAGTGGAGAAAGGACTGTGTAAGATGTGGATCAGTTGACGGAAACAATGTCCTTCCCAGGTAGGATTCTGACACCCACACTATAAAAGACCAGCAGACCCAAGCGACTGCCAGCGTGTCCCCTGCTCTCAGAGGCCAGAAAGGAGGGCACACACCTGAGCATGAATTTTCTGGACGCAGTGCTACTGGAAGGACCAAAATTATATGCCTGAATTTCTCTTAGAGTCTTTCCATTTATTTATTTATTTATTTTGGTTTTTTGAGACAGGGTTTCCTCTGTGTGGCCTTGGCTGTCCTGGACTCACTTTGTAGACCAGGCTGGCCTCAAACTCAGAGATCTGCCTGCCTCTTCTTCCTGAGTGCTGGGATTAAAGGTGTGCCACCTTTCCATTCTTAAGGATGCTTTTGGAGAGCAGCGCCTTGGAGGTCCCCTGGATCTGTGTCTTGTTTCAACAGTGTTTACACGTAACAGACCCAGGACCCCAGCTCTTTGTTAGCCTCCAGCCGCCTTACAGCCTCCCCCAGGACCATCTCCTCACCGCCCTCGGCTCCTAGGACCAGCCAGCTCTTAGCTGGCTCCATACTGCGCATCAGCCATGACCTCCAAGATTCAACCTGCACCTGCCGGCCTCCTACACCTACCACTCTCAGGGATACTATTTTGATCCGGATGACTCTGGAGGGTGTAGGTCGCTTTTTCCACGAACTGGCGGAGGAGAAGCACAAGGGAGAGAGCTAAAGTCTTTTTAAATTGCAGACCGAGATCGCATCCCGCGCGCCCGGCCCCCTGCACTCTTGGCGCGGGATGGGGGGTGGAGGGGTGGGGCGGAGGTGGATGTAAAACCTAGGAGGCCTTGGAAGCTACCTTGGTCCTGGAGAAGGACTTGAACCAAGCCCCCAAGGCCTCCTGGATCTTCATTCCCTGGGTTCTGCTCGCACAGACAACATCTCTGTGATTTTTTTTTTTTTTAACCACTTCCTGCCGGGCGTGGTGGCGGATGCCTTTAATCCTAGCAATCTGGAGGCAGAGGCAGGATGATCGATGTGAGTTCGAGGCTAGCCTGGTCTACAAAGTGAGTCCAGGACAGGCAAGGCCACACAGGGAAACCCTGTCTCGAAAAAACAACAAAACAAAAAAACCACTTCCTGGATGAGGAGATGACGCTCATCAAGATGGACAGCCACCTGACCAACAACCATAGGCTGGCTGGGCCGCACAAGCGTCGTCTCTGGGCAAGTCTCTCTTTGAGGGGCTCACTCTCAAGCACGACTAGGAGGCCTCCTCCCCTTCCCAGGAGCTTCCACCTCAGCTCTGCCCCAGCCAGCCTTGGGACCTCCACCTGAATGAACCTCTCAGCTTTGTAACCACCCAGGAGCCCCTCCCAAGTCTTGAAGCAAGTAAAAATAAAGCTTTTTGAAACAGGAAAAAAAAAAAAAAAGATGTTTTTGTCTTTTTAAGCTAATGTTGCAGAACTAAAAAGTATATAATAGTGCTCCCATTTTACAGACTAAGAAACCAAAAATCTCACAATATTGGTTTAACTTACCCCAATACCACACATAGGGCATTAAGCAGCACAGTTGAGATTCTTTTTTTTTTTTTTTTTTTTTTTTTTTTTTTTTTGAGAAAGGGTTTCTCTGTGTGCCCTTGGCTGTCTTGGACTTGCTTTGCAGACCAGGCTGGCCTCGAACTCACAGTGATATGCTGGCTTCTGCCTCCCAAGTTCTGGGACTAAAGGCATGGGCCACACTGTCCAGCCACAGTTGAGATTCAAGCTAAAGGCTGAAGAGCCATCTCCCCTATCTAAGTGTCAAAATGCCACAAGGCCTGTGCATCCTTATTGAAGGACTTCTAATTTGAAGGATCTTTTCAGTTTACCAACTTATTTATTTAAGTGGGGCAAGTGAGGAAAGGTGCCACTGTTTGTAAATGGAGGTCAGAGGACAACCTGAGTCCTGACAGGGTGATCAGGCTTGGGACAAGTTCCTTTACCTACTAAGCCATCTTGCTGGTTCCTAGTTTAAAGATTTTAAAACACAGCTTTAAAAGATGCAAACGTTAAAAGATATTGCACATAATGGCTCACACTTGCCATCCCAGGACCACTGCCTCTAGTTTGAAGCCAGCCTGATCTACATAATGAATTCTAGGACAGCTTGGGGCTGCAGTTTGAGACCTTGTCTCAAAAAATCAAACAGAGAGAGAGAGAGAGAGAGAGAGAGAGAGAGAGAGAGAGAGAGAGAGCGCACTATGCAAAACTACTAGTTTCAACTTTAAAAAAAAAAAAATCCAGATGATAGTAATGGACAAGAGGTATTTCTCATGAACTGTAACCTCAGCACAATTACACAAGAGGAGCCTAAATTACAATGTTCTCTGGAGAACTGATAATACCACACATTCTCTACACCCAAGCTTTTTTTTTTTTTTTCAATACTTGGGAGAATTAGACCAGAGAAGGAAAGCAACAGACTCAGTGTGAACATTTGCATATGTGTGCATGGATATTTGCATATGTCTTTAAAACCAACAAGGTTAATATCTCTAAATAAGCAGGAAGGAAATCTTTGCCCCTCCCTGACCTCTGGAGAGAATCCATGCTGCTAATTCTGACACCCCACCCCCACCCCATACCTTGCCCAGGCTCTCAAAGCATTGACTAGGGAGGAAAACTGTGCGTCAGGCATGGCTGATAAATGCAGCAAGTAATAAATAAAGCCCTCTTCACAAGACATCCAAACTCAGGTCGTTTAAGTAATTTAATATAGTATCTGACAGAAAATAAAGCAGACCACGAAAGAGAATAAAAACCAGGTGTCTCAAATAATTATGTCACCTCAGATGGTATTTTTCTAAAGCTGTTTCAATGTCTCCCTCTCTGCGCACGCGCCCTTCTCACCCTGTAAGTTCGGCATTCCTTCCACTGAATGCCAGCTCTGTATTTGTTCCCATGGAGTTTGGGCAGGTGGGTGATACTGATGAAGAGTCATTATGTAACCTCCGGGGCTTGGACAAATAAAAGGCGACGATGTTCTGCCATGCCATCTTGGGACACTCACTCATAGAACTCAGGTACCAGCAGCTGCCAGACAGGTGAGCAGAGCTTCAGACAGGTGTGTCTACCCCAGCCCTTGTCACCTCTTAGCCTTCCTAGTATGTAGTCACATCTTAAAGGTGAGTGACAAGCTGAGTCCTCCGGGCCCTGTTGTGATGTGTAGAATCTTGTATGTAGCAAAATACTTGTCTTATGGCATAAGTATAGAGCAGCCAGTTACATCACAGTAGCAACACAAATCAATGTCCTTTAAGACATGGGTACACACTAAGAGAAGCGGGACATACCTAGAACAATGTGAATCAAGGCAAGAATACACATAGTTTCTGTCCATGCCCTGTCCAGATGACGGCCAGCCCATGTTTCACACCTGACACGGTCAGTCCATGCTTCGCACTTGACATGGCCTCTCAAGCCTAGGACTACCATGTCCCTGTTGCAAATACTGGCAACTTGTCACGATTCCTTGAGACTCCTGAACGGGCAGGACAGAAGAGTAGAGGGAGTTGGTAGTGTGGCTCAATGGTTGAGGTCTTCCCAGCATGCTTAAGGTCCTGCCTTTGATTCCCAGCATCACACAGAAAAGGAGAAGATGCTGGAGGAGTTAGGACTCTGGGAAGAGCTCTGAATCCATAATGGAACTGAGCTGGAGGATAAGTATCCTTGCTTTTTCTGCACGTGGAGAATGCCGAGGCTCGTTCTCCATGATTCCCACAGGAAAAGAAACCCAGAGTCTCTGCCCTCTGCGGCAGTCTTCTGAGGAACTCAGCTTTGTTCTCCATTCTGAGTCCTCTAGCCCCTTCTGATGCTCCTGAGGTCACCCACAATACAAATGAACAGTCCCAACTCCCCACTGGCAGCTTTTAGGGAAGACGCAGGGGTGGATAGGGCTGGACCATTGTCATTGACAAAAACGACAAGCTGAGTGAGTACCGACAGGGACAATCCATCTGGCTGGCTCAATTGCTTCCATAGGGCTTAGACAGATGACTCTAACACCAACCTCCATGTGGCACTGGTTAGAGGCAATCAATTCAAGATTCGGGACCCAATGAAGGATAGCAAAAAGGGTCCATTCATAAATTCCTTCCTGTGTTTTTGGCTGCAAGTGGCAAAAGTGGAGGAGACTGCTCAGGTAAAATAGGATTTGCTAATTCGTCTAACTGAAGTACCTCAGCAAAAGGAACCAGCTCACGTCAGCACGGTAAATGATTAGCAGTCTCCACTCCTGAACCCCGCTTTCCTCCTGATTCTTTCTGCCATGTGCAAGCCCTGGGAAAGCCCTGGGAGGGTACACATAAAATAAACATAAGTAAATATTTTAAAAATACATGCCTGGGGAGGCGGCTCAGTGCATAAAGCACGAGGATCCCTCGGCACCTACCTAAAAAGGTCAAGCATGGTAGCAAGTATGTGGAGACAGGAGGGTTCCTGGGGCTTGGTGGCCAGCCAACCTAGTCAACTGGCAAGCTCCAGGTTCAGAGAGAGACTTTCAAAAGAAACGAGGGAGGAAGCCGTAGAGTAAGACACCCAGTTTTGACCTATGGTCTACACAACAGAGGGCATGTTTATACCACACACGTCCGTGTGCATGCACGCATGCGCGCGCACACACACACACACACACACACACACACACACACACACACACTCTTCAAGGCAGAGTCAATAGGTGACAGGTGACAGGTGGCCACAAGCCACCCACAGGGAGTCACCTGGGGAAGCAGCCTAGCCTGTGATAGGGCATGCTAGGAGGGTAGAGGATGAAGGCACAGTGTGGACAGAGGACCTGCTGTGGGTTTCCCAGGAAGGAATGGCTGCTGCTGTGGATGTGTTCCGGCAGCTCTGGGGTGCACTCTAAGCTGCGTAGAACTGGGGTGACAAAACCTGAGTCCTGCTCTCAGAATCAGTTCATAAAATCAAAACCAAATGAGGGAGTTGGCTGGGCTGGGCTTGGAATCACACACTTTACATATAAAAGATGTGTTGGCTCCCGGGTGAGCCATATAGGAGCTCTAGGAAGCAGCTAATACCGTGTGTGTGTGTGTGTGTGTGTGTGTGTGTGTGTGTGTGTGTGTGTGTGCACGTGCTTCTCCCAGCCTGGTAGGCTCCCAGATGCCAGAGTATTGAGAATACAGAAAACAAGAAAATACAGTTAATACACTCCCCCAAGATGAAGGACTCTACAAACTAAGTGTTCACTGGCAGGCTGGGGGAGAAAACTAGAGTTTGATGTGTCATCCACCCAGCGGTGAGTGTGTCCCTCTTCTCTCTGATGTGTGCTGAGCTGAGTGCAGGGCAAGCTGGAAGTGGACATTGCCAAGGAGAGACAGGGAGCCTGGGAAGTGCTGGGACTCCAGCTGAGAGAGGCCAAAGGGAAATGACTTCCTTTTTTTTTCCTTCCTGGCCATTTCATTCTCTCTGACTCCTGCATTCGTCAGTTGGTCTTGGGGTATGAGAGACCATGGTGGCTCTGAGGAAGGGAGGAGCTGTAGTCTCATGAGGGAGCAGCAAACTCCTATGACTCTTCTGCTCTCTGAGTCCTGCCGTGGGCACACTTATAGAATGTGTATGGTCGAAGCTGGGGAAGACAGAGTCTAAATGAACAAAAGGCTGACTTCAGGCAGTTGAAAAGGTCAAAGAGAGCAGCAGTGAGAACAGAAAGCTGCTTATAAACTTCTGGGTTCCCCACCCACGCATACAAAGTATGGATGCCTGTGCGGGACCCCAAACAGTAGCCACAGATCTCAAAGTAGACAGTGGAGCAGACCACCGCCTAGGCTGCAGGCTGGACTGAGGGCTAAGCATCTGGGACTGATCTCAACAGCAAAGGCCTCAAAAGCTGACCCAGAGACCACAGCCCACAAAAGCGGGATGAAAACTGAGGTTGGAACCCAACTGGTTTGATGACCTGTTGAAAGAAAGCATCGACTCTCTCCACAGGATGCGGCAGCTCTTAGCATAATGTTTAGAATGTCCAGCATATGAACCAGTACTCAACAGCACACAAAGAGGCAGGGAACCATCAATGGAGCTCTCAACACACACGGGAAAACAATGGCACGGCTGAGCTAACACAGATGGCGAAATCTTTCAACGGAGAGGTTAAGGCAGCTGCTGAAGACAGGCTACCCCCCAAAATTCTAGAAAGTTCTTGAAATAAGTGTGCCTTTGGACAATGTCAGCCATGAGGTGGAAGATAGAAAGCAACAGTAACATTATAATTAAAGAATAACATTACTGATATTTGAGAAAAACGATCTATTTATCTAAAGATGTGTGTGTGTGTGTGTGTGTGTGTGTGTGTGTGTGTGTGTGTGTAAGATTGCAGGAAGTGCTCGTGATTTTGGAAAGTGTCAATGCAAAGTAAACACTCAGAATGAGAGAGTAAAAGGGGTTTTGCTGTTGTTTGTTTGTTTGTTTATTTGTTTTTTGGTTTTTCAAGACAGGGTCTCTCTGTGTAGCCTTGACTGTCCTGGACTTGCTTTGTAGACCAAGCTGGCCTCGAACTCACAGCATCCACCTGCCTCTGCCTCCCAAGTGCTAGGATTAAACGCCCAGCTGTTTGTTTGTTTTTTAAAAAGTAGGGCCCAGTGGCTTATGGGACAATAGCAAGTTTAAGTGTCTTATCACTGGGGTCTAAAGAGAAACACAAGGCATACTATATAAAATACTTGTGAAGAAGAAATGGCTACAAAATCCTCCCAAATTTGGTAAAAATAAATAAACCTTCAGAGTCACTAAGTTCATCCAAAAACAGACAATATGTCTAGCCACGTCAGCATGAAAGTTCTGAAAACTAAAGAAACAGAACAAAGGAATCCAGAAAGCTGCCCAAGAGCCATGGCTGCATCCCTCATGGAGACTAACTGGAATGGCTGGCTTTCTGCAAGAGAACCGGGTTCCAGGATGGACCACACAGCTCACGTTACTCTAACAGAAGGAGCACCAAGCTCGGGCTCCTCCTCCGCTCCAGCAAGGAGTCCGTCCGTCCGGGAAACTGGTGCGAGGAGAGCATTCTCAGGTGAATGGAAACCGAGTTTATTGCCAGCTGACCTGCCTTGAAAGAATTTCGCAGGAGCTTCTTCGGGCAGATGGAAATGAAGGAAGCTTGGAACACGGGCATGTGGAAGAGAAGCAGACACTGTGCATTGCTGGGTATATAGCAGGCTGCTCTACTGAGTTTCTTAAAGTATGAATGATGACGGAAGGCAGTCAGAACACCATCTAACAGGGCTTTCTGTATAGGCACACACAGCACGTGAAAGGATGACCGTAACGCATCTGTGTCCCAGTGAAGTCTCTATGCTCACCTTGAGGATCTGCAGTATTTCAAAATGAGAACTGAAAAGTTACATATGCTGTCATCCTTGCACATAGATCTAACAGTCCCACACAAAGAGATGTAATTGTATTATACAAACATATAGGCGTAGTATTCTCTCGAGCCGCAGTGGAACTCACTTGGCAATTAGTAATAGTAAGAAAGGTAGGAAATCCCAGAACACTTGGAGAAAAATAAAACAGGTAATGGAAACAGAATAGTGAGAGCATATTGAAACAATGCTCAAAAAAAAAACTAGGAAAAAAAAAAAAAAGAAACAAAAAATGTGAAACAGAACAAACAGAAAACAAGTAAGAAAATGGTTCATTTACATCCAGAAATATTGCTAACTATACTGAAATGGAAAGGATTCAAGCATATCAATTAAAAGATACGTTTGGTCAGAATAGATAAGAAACATAACCTAACTGTACGCCATTTATCTGATTAGGTTCAAAATGATAATGCAAATAAGTCAAGAGTGAAAGAATGCAAAGCATATGAGAGTCAGGGAGAAAAGATGGACAGAGCACTATAGGTAGATTAATACAGCAAGAGGAGACTACATCCTTAAGTACCTACACAAACAGACATTAAGAACACACAAAGCAAGAGCTGAGAGAATGAAAAGTAAAAATGGACAAGGCTACACTTAAGAACGGAAAATTCAATGTTCTTCTAAGAATCCACAGAGCTGAGAAGTAGAAAGTCAAAGAACCATCTGATGAGACGAGCAACTCCCTCAGACACTGTCTCCAGTTGTCCACCCAAGACACTGAACACATAGTCTTTCAAGGGCTTGAGAAACACCCACCAACATAGACCATAACCCTGGAAAGAGGACAAATTTTAACAACCTTGAAAGAACTGAAATGATATGAAATATGTTCTCTGACCATGATGTAAATGAATTTAAAAATCAATGGAACCAATAACAGGAAACCATTAGAAATGAACCAATCATTGCTAGTTAATGTATGGTACAAAAGAAAGCTTCCAGAGCAATGAGAGTGTGAGCAGAGTGAACATGGAAACAAGCAAGCTGTAAAGTATAGCCAAAGCTGTGCTTAGAGGGAAACTCAAACCGTGAAATCAAGTGGAAAGCAAAAATCGCTTGAAGGCTTGTGCCTGGAATCCCAGCACTCAGGAGGCTGAGGCAGGAGGGTAGACACAAGTTCAAAGTCAGCCTCGGCTGCATATCAAGTCCTAGGGAGTCTAATGTACAGAGTGAGACCTTGTCTTAGAGAACAGGAACAAAACAAGACAATAAGAATTCAAGATGAAAATGCAAAGAAAGCAAATAAATGGAAATAATATTTTTTTTCTCCTCAAAATATCAATAACATTTCTAACTTTCTAAAAAGATTGAAAAAAAAAACTACTAATGTGAAAAATGAGATAGGAGATGCTAATTTGGTAGTTTGGATCCCACAGAGTATAAAATAACCAAGCAATATGAGAAAGAAATGAATTCTGCTATAACTATTAAAATTGAATTCATAATTTACATTGCCTAAAAAAGAAATGAACAGTTTCAAAGAGTTTGAACTAAAACATCCCATTTGACTGGATAATGACAATTCTATGAAATATTTTGAGGAATTCTTCTTAATTCATTCATCTTGGTTTTCCTTTCTTTTTGTCTTTTTTTTTGTTTTTGTTTTTGTTTTTTTTTTTTTTTTTTGTTGTTGTTTTGAGACAGAATTTCTCTTTGTAGCTTTGGCTGTCCTAGAATTCACTATATAGACTAGGCTGGCCCCCTGAGAGCTGGGATTAAAGGTGTGCACCACCACTGCCTGGTCCTACCTTGATTCTCAAAACAAAGAGAGTTAAAGAAAGGAAAACTATAGGCCAGCTTTCATCAGATGCAGAGGTCCTTATCAGTATTCTGGAAACTTGTATAAATGTATAATGATAATCAATAGATCCCACCTGATGGATTTCTCCTGGGATATATCAGATTAGCTCAGTACCCAAAAATCAACCATGTAATGTTCATAGTCTGGAAGAAAAGCCACATGATCATGTCAATTAATGGGGTAAAACATTTTACATGGCCCCAAATCAGTTCATGACTACAAAACATACACAAAGCTGAAAGGAAAGATTATCAGTTCTTCATAAAGCCCTAAATAAACAGAAAAGCATACCACGTTCATAAAATGGGAGGCAAAACTACAAACATGTGTTACACCCAATTCATATGTAAGTTAAAAAAACCAACCTCAATCAAAATACCAAGAAGATTATTTGTATGTAAAAATAAGCTGTAGGTAAATGTGTGTAGAAATGAAAAAAAAAAAAAAAGATAACCTAAACAAGGCTGAAAAGGGATAGTGGTGGACAACTCAGACTTTCTAAGTTCAAATCTTCTATAAACCTATAGTCATGGAGATCAATACAGCATGTTACCAGCACAACACGCAGATCTACGGAACAGACCAGACTCCATACACAGTCTTACTTAAGTTTAACCAATGGACAACAGTTTAAATGAAGTATAACTCACATACATTGTAATGCATAGGCTTGAAGTATGCAAAGTTGGCGAATTTCAACAAGTGCTTATACCCACTTAGTCTGTATCCTGTAAGGAACATTCTAGTTCCTGTTACTCCAGCACCCTTGCCTGTGTTGCATTTTGATGAGCATCAGCTCTCCTGGGTGGTGGCTGCTTCACCCAGATTCTGATGAAAGCTTAATAAGAGAGGAAAGACAGTCTAGCCCATATGACAAGAGGTTTTGGAGAACCAGACTTCCTGACGTTAGAATAGCCCTGAGCAAACTATAAGCTGAGACACTGAAAATAGATACATTTCATATCGTATACCAAAACCAATCCTAACTAAGTTAGACATTTGAATGTAAGGTAAAAAACTGTACCTTTTAGAATTAGACATACGGGAAAAAAAATCTCTTTTGTTATGTCTTACAACGAAAGCATTTGATAAAGGAGACTTCACTAGAATTTGAAACGTGTGCGTGGAAGGGTTGTGAAAAAGAATGAAAATCAGCCTGGAGACCTAGAGAGAACTTAACTGGCCATATCTACGGAAACATGCCTGCAGTTACAACACTTGGGTGGCTTACACTAGGAGGACTGCTTTGAGTTCACGGCCAGCGCAGGCAACATAGTGCATTCAAGGCTAGCCTAGACTACAAACAAGACCTCACCTCCAACAAAGACTCGTTAAGAATCCTGAAGACTGGACAGTAAGAGAACAAATAACTTGAGGGTTTAAATGAACAGAAGACTTAGAGGATAGATATATGGTGGCAAATAAACGTGAGAGGACATCTGTAGCCCCACGGAAATGAGGGGAGAAAAGCCATGAGATACTTACTAACTAGGAAGTCTGAACTACAATCAAAATCTGGCACAGTATCAGTGAGGCTCATGGACCAGTTGACTCTGGCCTGACTCAGAGCAGTCACGTAGCTACTACCGCCCAAGAGCTTGTCTTCACCCCCAAATCTGCACAGAGGTAAACTGAATAACTATCTAAGCACTGTCCCAAATGGGAAACCTTCTACCCTGAGTAGCCAACAAGACTGAGTTATGTCTATACCAGGAGATTCTGTGCAGCGATTAAAAAGAAAGAGGAAGACTGGACCATGGTGACATGCAGTGCCTTGCACAAATCTCCAAGCCATTTCCACAGCCTCACAGTCAGCCTGTTGGGTGATTATTACTGGAGCTGGGATCTGAAGCATCCACTGAGGCCAGTGTTCTAAAGATTTGCTGACCAGCCTTCGGTGCTATTGGGAGAGGGCAGAAGTTTTAGAAGAAAGAACCTTTCTAATGGAAGGAAGTTGGGCCACAGGGAACATCACTCCCAGGGGGACCGGGAATACCAGTCTCTTCCTGTACCTTTTCTTTCTGGCTTCCAGGATAAAAGCAGCTTAGCTGCAGCATGGGTGCTCACTTCAGCTTTACCCAGCTCCTCAGCCGGCCCAAAGCAAAAGGGCCAAGGAAAGCAAGCTGAACTCCTTCAAAGCAGGCACCCAAATAAGCCTTTCTTTCCTTTATGTTGTTGGTCTTGGGCATTTTGCAAGAGAGATAGAAATCTAACTAATATATCCTTTGGAAAAGTAAAATA
Organism: Acomys russatus; assembly: GCF_903995435.1. Classification (NCBI taxonomy): domain Eukaryota; kingdom Metazoa; phylum Chordata; class Mammalia; order Rodentia; family Muridae; genus Acomys; species Acomys russatus. The sequence goes on from NC_067149.1 coordinate 28,065,874, forward strand.
AGGAAACCAATTGAAAATGTTAAAATATCTGCGATGTCACAAACTTACCAGGAAGAGGAAAGTTGCAATGATGTGTATAATTTTGCAAAGCTTAAAAAAAAAAAATGAAAAGAAGGAAAAGAAACCAACAAAACAAAACAAAAAGAAAGAAAATATTACCTTAAGCAGCAATTCACAAAACTTGATATTCCTAAGAGTTATCAGAAAGATCTGTTACCATTTTATTTCTGGGGTGTCACCCAGCTCCACTCTCAAAACATATGTGGCTGGAGCGGAGGAGAAGGCAATAGCTCTTTGGTTACCTTGGCAACCCAGGTGTAGAGGTGTGCTTCATCACCACAAGGGAATGGACTGAGTCCGGTAAATCACAGCAGCGCGCTGGAATCACTTAGGTGGTTAGGACTTAATTTTCCTTGGGGGAGTACATTTGCAGTACTTAGGCCTGCTGCAGACTGTAAATACAGCCACCGCCTGCTAGTGGACCAAAGCTGTTTTATCTTTCTCTCTTTGCACACTGAAGCAGTTCATCTGAGCTTCTCTGGGTCTTTCACGGCCATCACCAAAAAACATGAGTCTTTAGAAATAAGTCCAGGGCTGGCTGACTTGCTCCAAGTGATTGGTGGAACATTTAATTCTTTAAATTTGTTTTTCTGAAAACACAGGGAGGAGGCACAACTGCAGAAAAGCAGCAGCACATGGAAGCTTTGAATCTGAAAAATACTATCAAAACCATAACTCAAACAACAGTAACCTTTTCCTTCTTACAGACGAAGTTTGGAGTCAGCCTAACTTTCCAACTGTGCTCTTAGAGCAGCTTTGAGGGGCCTGCATATGATTTTTTTCATGGCTCAAGGAAAAGAAATCGAACCCTTAGTTTCCTAATCACTTCACGTTCTCCAGAACATTCCAGTTGGAGTATTGGGATGCTCCCAGTTAAGCTGCTACCCAGCTTGTCAAGTACAAAGTGAAAAGTGGCCAGGACAGGGTGCTTTGATCTCAGTGATGACAACTTGATGAACAGAAGACACAAAACTGTCACTGATGAAAGTGTGAGCCACTTTCACCAGTCAGCCAGCACTTGCTCAGACGAGGAATCTTGATGAGGAGGAGGCTCCTTCTATCTACAGACCTGCCTGTGGATTTCAGGTATCCCCCTGGTACCCCAGCACAGACCACATCCTCAGCTCTTCCCTCCTCAGAGGGTGAAACGGAAGCCTCTGCTCTCACTCTTCAACACAGGAAGTGGCTTTGGCTCAAGGGGCTACAGAATACTGATAAGACAGGACATGTCACAGCCACAGGACCTATCCTCTCCTACCTTGCAATTTTAGGGAGCCAGAACCCCCAAGCCAGTAGGTCTGTTATTGAAAAGTCATGCCCCAAAGCGCAAATTGAGCACACTTTGGAAAAGAGCTCTAAGACTTGGAATGTAGCTTCCCACCAGCGTTACCACACATCTGCCTCTGCTTGCCTTGGTATTTACCAGTATGTTTATAGTGGCTTTCTCAAGCTGGCAACAATGAAAACACCCTTCAGAGGGCAAATGGATACAGTGGCATGCCCCTTCAAGGGAATGCTAGTTGGTTACTTACTTATTTTTTTTAAGGATGAGGGGGGAGCTCAGAGGTAAAGCTGTTGCCTGTGCGTATATTACCACCCTAGGTTTCATCCCTGGCAGCACAGACAGACAAACAATCAAACATACATACACACACACACACACACACACACACACACACACACACACACACACACACACACACACACGGGGTGGGGGGGGGATAATCCCCCAAAGCTAAAACTCTATGATCCTAAGTAACTGATATTCTAGGGGGGAAAAAACTTTGGAGACAGTGAAAACAGTGGTACATCGTGGATAAAGGACAGAGGAACAAGTGGGTGGGGTTCAAAGGATGCTATTCTACATGAGACTGTACTGGTAGACGCTCATCATCAGGCGTTGGTCAAAACCAATGGGATGTGCAGTATCAATAGCGATTCCACTGCTGACAAGGGACTCCATGCAATCACAATGGATCACTACTGCTCACCAATTGCTGCAGATATTGTACTAACGCAAGATATTAATGAAAGGAAGTTTTCACGTTGTGCATGTATGTGTGTGTGCTTGTCTGTGTGTGTGTGTACATGTGTGTGTGCATGTATGTGTGGTATGTGTGCTTGTGTGTTGTGTGGGCACATGTGTATGTGTGTGTGCACATGCAAGTGAGTATGTGTGTGTGCATGCATAGGGATGAAGGAAGTCTCTATAGATTCTGAAGCAAATAGAAAGTCAAGAAAATTATGGAACATGGGAGGGAAAAGGAGTCTGAGTGAAGACTCTCACCAGATGAGAATCAGGAATTTCAGCACAGTTAATATCATTTGTTTTGAAGATTGCTACCACAGAGAGAATATTTCTTTTCTTTTCTTTTCTTTCTTTTTTTTTGAGACTATTTCTTTTATATGGAAATATTCAAATAGGATGGTTAAGATAATAACAAACCAAGCCTAAGTGTACATGTTTTACTGCTTTGAATAGACGCCGTGACCACGGGCAACTCTTTTAAAAGAAAACACTTAATTGGGGGCTGGCTTACAGATTCAAAGGTTTATTCCATTGTTGGCATCATGGTGTGGATGCTTGGCAAGCGTGCAGACAGACAGGGTGCTGGGGAAATAGCTGAAAGTTCTACATTGGGGTCCTCAGGCAGCAGGAAGAAAGAGTGACACTGGGCCTGGCTTGAGCATCTGAAACTTCAAAACCCGTCCCCAATGATACATTTCCTCCAGCACCACCACGCCTACTTCAACAAGGCCACACCTCCTGATAGTGCCAGTCCTGAGGAGCCTAGGGGGCCATTTTCATTCAAACTACCACAGTACATAATCTCCTGTCTGGATTCGTTTTTCTTCAGATGATGAAGAATGCTCATACACAGGACTATTAGCTCCAGCTTAGAGTGAAGATGCCTGGGTCCCTTGCACCCTGAAGCCCTGTCACCTGAAGTCTTACAATAATTATTTATGACCCTGCCCTACCTACCTTAGGTACCATCTTGTGAACCCATTTAGACGACTTCTTCTTCTTCTTCTTCTTCTTCTTCTTCTTCTCTTCTTCTTCTTCTTCTTCTTCTTCTTTTTCTTTTCTTTGGTTTATCAAGATAGAGTTTCTCTGTGTAGACTTGACTATCCAGGACTCACTTTGTAGACCAGGCTGGCCTTGAACTCACAGCGATCCGCCTGCCTCTGCCTCCCAAGTGCTGGGATTAAAGGCATGTGCTACCACTGCCTGGCTAGACTTAATAACCCTTTGAAAATAGCTTCGGACTGGGTGTGGTGATGCATCCCTTTAATCCCAGCACTAGGGAGGCAGAGGTAGGTGGATCTCTGTGAGTTCAAGGCCAGCCTGGTCTACAAAGTGAGTCCAAGACAGGCAGGGCTACACAGAGAAACCCTGTCTCAAAAAAAAAAAAATAATAATAATAGTAGCTTCAGAACACACCAAGATCCTTCTATGACCCTCATGAAGACAGTGAGTGTGCCTCTTCTGAGAACTGACCCACGCCCACACCCACACCTCTGCTGTGCTCTTCATTCCCCGGGAGCATTTCTTAGCCCCCAACCTCAATATGTGTGCCATCGTGTACCTGTGAGTGCGTGTGCATGCTTTAAGTCTTCTTTTAGTGAACACCAGCTCTGCTTCACACTAGCTCAACTTGGCATCCTTTTCTGCAGCCAACTTGAGAATTTGGCTTTAAGTGGGTGGAAGTCCCTAAAGGCTGCTCCAAATGGCAACACTAAGCCCTTTGCCCCACCCCCAGATACTACTGACACTGCTCAAAAAGTGAAGTTGATTAAAGAAAATATAAACACATATCCAGAGGAAGTCTGTCATGGGCTTCTTGTTCTGGGCAAAGCCATACATTAACACCAGGTCCCTGGGCCTGTTTGGCTTAGCTTTCACAACGGCTCACAGGCCTGGATTTTCTAAACTCTGGGTGGAGGATTCCAACTATCTGAGCTTCAGTACCCTTATTTGTGGTCTAACTCAGGCACCTTCTACTTGTCAAAAAAGCATCAAGCTTTCCTCTCACAGAGACTTAAGCCTTTGTGTCTCTGAGTGACGTCCTTAGCATCCTCACAGTATAGGTAACCACACATCTTTCTCTACTATGCCCTCGTGCAAACAGTACTGAACAGCTTCTACATTGTACCAAGCAAATGCCAGGCACTGGAGCACAGCTAAATTCCTGTATGTGAGGCTCTGTCTGAGTGAACGCGTTCTGTGATAAATCTCTGCATCCTGAGACTGTCTCACAGTTGGAGTTCCATAAATACCACCAGCTGTAGGACAGAGCTCACTGCCTCCTTCAGGCCAAGAGCTACAGTGAGGCTGCTAGAGACCGTAGGCAGATTGCTGGCATGAGGGCAGCAGTGGCTGCAGTACCTCCACTGGCCAGCAGATGGCAGCAGCGTCAGAGTCATGCCTGTGTAGTTCCATGCACCAGATTGAGAAAGGGAGGGCTGGGCTGATGAATGGGAGGCTCAGCCTCTTATCCTCCGGATCACAACAAAAGCCTGTTCTTGCTGAGGAGTGTCTGGGAAAACAGAGCTCCTTATCTTATCTTAGCATCTCTTGCTTTGTCCTTTCAAAAGCAGCCACTTAACCCCCTGGAGCAGGGAGACAAATCCTTCCATCCCTCCCAAGCTCGACAAAACAGACCTGAGATCCCCAAGCTGAAGGACGACAAAGGGGAAAAAAAAAAAACACCCGATAGAACTCCGAATTCAGAGACCCACAGAGTTCAGGGGTGGAGGAAGAAGCTGTCAGAAAGGGTCAGGACGCCTCCAAAAGCTCTTCTTGGCCCTGACAGGTGGGTGGTGCAGGTCACCCAGGTTCCAAGAAAAGCCAGGTATCTATCTGAGCTCTCATGTGACACTGCCCCCTTTTCAAATCACAAGGATGGCCCCCTCCCCTTACTTTGGCACCTGGATTCAGTCTGATCTCTCTGGGTCATGCCCCTGAGAGTTCAGTTCAACAATTTCCAGGTAAGTGACAAGTCCTGTGACAGCTCCAAGAGAACAGTGCCTCATCCAAGGCCACCTGGTGAGGGATGCTCTAGGCAGGCTCAGCCTGGAATGCTGCATCCTGCTGTGTGTGTATGGGGGTGGGGCCACTAAAACTGAGAGCCACAGAGCACTGCAACTGACATTCTCAGCCTTCAACTCTACCTACTAATGGGGGACATTTGGCATGCACAGAGCAGCACCCCAATGAACTCCTTTACTTCTCACAGTTACCCACTTATAGAGGCATTATAGCACATTGCAGGTAATGTGCCCTCCCTTGCATGCCCAGTGGTGTGACAACCCATGACCTGGCTCCATGTTCAGGTACCATTGCTGATAGGGTAGCATAACAGCATAGGAAAGAAAAATGGGTCTAGACCAGATGGCCACAGCCTCACAGCAAGACTAAGCCCCAGGGACCTGGCCAGTGTGGGGTGTGTGTGTGTGTGTGTGTGTGTGTGTGTGTGTGTGTGTGTGTGTGTGTGTGTGTGTGTGTGTGTGTGTGTGTGTGTACGGGAAGGATGCTTACTCTGTCCCTATCTTCCTCTGCTAATACAACTTTGAGTGGCACTTTCTAACAGTCACTCTCTTTCCTCCTTAGGGTCACGGCCTTGGTGCTCCTTAGGGAAACAGCCTTGGTGCCCCTTAGAGACATGGTCTTGGTGCTCCTTAGGGACATGACCTTGGAGTTCCTTAGGGACACAGCCTTGGTGCTCCTGAGGGACACAGCCTTGGTGCTCCTGAGGGACACAGCCTTGGTGCTCCTGAGGGACACGGCCTTGGTGCTCCTGAGGGACATGGCCTTGGTGCTCCTGAGGGACACAGCCTTGGTGCTCCTTAGGGACACAGCCTTGGTGCTCCTGAGGGACATGGCCTTGGTGCTCCTGAGGGACACAGCCTTGGTGCTCCTTAGGGACATGGCCTTGGTGCTCCTGAGGGACACGGCCTTGGTGCTCCTTAGGGACACGGCCTTGGTGCTCCTGAGGGACACGGCCTTGGTGCTCCTGAGGGACACGGCCTTGGTGCTCCTTAGGGACATGGCCTTGGTGCTCCTGAGGGACATGGCCTTGGTGCTCCTTAGGACCACGGTCTTGGTGCTCTTTAGGATCAAGGCCTTGGTGCTCCTGAGGGACATGGCCTTGGTGCTCCTTAGGGACACGGCCTTGGTGCTCCTGAGGGACATGGCCTTGGTGCTCCTTAGGATCACGGTCTTGGTGCTCTTTAGGATCAAGGCCTTGGTGCTCTTTAGAGACATGGCCTTGGTACTCCTGAGGGACACAGCCTTGGTGTTCCTTAGGGACACAGCCTTGGTGCTCCTTAGGCATGGCACAGTGCAATGCCTGGGTGCTGACCAAGATGAAATGCATTAGTGACTGCTGTACTTCCCAGGGTCAAGAGCTTAGGCCTTCACTTCTCCTCAGAGAACAGCAAAACCATTGGTTCAGTCAAAAAAAATACTCAGGAAAATGAATTCGCAGAAAATGTTTCAGTAGAAAATAGTGGCTTCATGTACTATCCTCTGTCTTAGCTACTTTCTATTGCCATGATAAAAAGAAAAAACATCAGCAAAGAAACTTATAAAAAGCATTTAATTTGGGGATTCATGGTTCTAGAGGGTTAGAGTCCATGATCATCATGGTGAGGTGCATGGATGTAGGCAGACATGGCGCTGGAGCAGTGTGATCCATGTAAGCCTTAAGCACAGGGAAAAGGGCGTGGGGACTCAAGCCCACCCCCAATGACTCACTTCCTCCAATGAAGCCACACCTCCGAATCCTTCCCAAACCATTCTACCAACTACAGACCACTCATTCAAGCATATGAGTCTATGAAGGCCATTCTGATTCAAACCACCACATCCTCCAAGGTATGATTTGTGTTTGGGGTATCCTTTTCAATGCCTGAAGAGAAGATGAGGGGCCTGCAGCAGAAATCATGGTACACAAGCCAATGAGATGGCTCAGTGGGGTAGAGGTACCCACCACCAAGTCTGATATTACTTGAGTTTGACCTCTGAGACATCTACATGAGGTAATTTGCATCTATTGGGTCCCTCTGGCAGAACTATCATTCCATGGGGCCTCATCTTGTTCCTATCCATGCCCAATAACTTGCTCTTGGTTTCCATACTCAGACCGCAGGAAGATTGTGCCATCTCTCTGAGCCTCACCTCACAGGGAAGGCTTTGCCTCTCCACAGGGCTAGGGCCTTGGTTCCTTGATATGACTGTGCCCATGTCAACAACACACATTCACTGAGGACTGCATCCGCTCTTTACACATTCTTTCAAGGCTTCCTCTGCTCTCCACATTGGTTGTTTTGTTTTTGAGACAGGGTCTCACTATGTAGCCCTTCCTGGCCTAGAACTTACTATATAGACCAAGTTGGCCTTGACAGAGATGCCCCTGTTTTGTACCCCAAGTCTTAGGATTAAAAGCATGTACCACCACACTGGCCACCTAAGGCTGTTCTTTTAATCAATCAATCAATCAATCAATCAATCAAACAAACAGGGTCTCTCATTGGCCTGAAGTTGCCAATTAGCTACCCTAGCCAGCCAGCCCGCCCAGATATATGCCCATCACTGCCTCCCCAGTGTTGGGATTACGAGTGTGTGCCACCACACTCAGATTTGTTTTATGTGGGTTCTGAGGAACAAACTCCCAGTCCTCCCGGCTGCCATACCTTGTCCACTACCCTAAACTTCTCCAGTCTGGATATTGGGCTGGGCCCAGCTCCCCTTCCCTATATAATCCAACCATTTTGGTTACCTGGCCCCTTCGTCTACCCTTTACTTTCCTGGCTTCTTGGTCTGGCTCCCCCCTTTTCCCTCCTCCTCTCCTGACAGGGTTAGGCTCGAGGTCATGACCACTCTAGACTGTCCCAGATGTCCCTGCCTCTGGCTATGCCCACCCTTTTATCCACAGTGAACATTCATATATATGAGCACTCATGTCCTTCTTTCCTTCCTTCCTTCCTTCCTTCCTTCCTTCCTTCCTTCCTTCCTTTCCTTCCTTTTTATTTATTTTTTTTATTCATCTGGTGCTGATATCCAAGACCAGTCATGTCTTTTCTTTTTTATTTCCTTATTTTATTTAAGTTAGATAAAGAAACCCAGCCATGCCACAGGTTTCTGCAATGGCATTCCTGCTGCCTAAGCACAACCACCCCACCCCTGGGTATTAACTCTTCATTCTTTTGTCATGTTTTGTTTTTTGTTTTGTTTTTTTGAGACAGGGTTTCCCTGTGTAGCCTTGGCTGTCCTAGACTTGCTTTGTAGACCAGGCTGGCCTTGAACTCACAGTGATCAGCCTGCCTCTGCCTCCTGGGATTAAAGGCGAGTGCTACCACACCTGGGGCAACTCTTCATTCTTAAGCTCTTCAGACATATATCCTTTTTTTGAGGAGATCTGAGCCTGCAGGCAAGCCAGAGCACGGATCCTCCCCCTCAGTCCACTTACCTTAGTGGCTACTGTAGGTTGGGACTTAGGTGTACTGGATGAAATGTGTCTGGAACCTTTGTGCAATTCTCCCATCAATTCCCCTGACTTTGGGATCTGGGACGGTCTTGTAATGCCCTGAGACAAGCTTGTTTTTCTGGAAGGCTGCCCTGGACCTCATGCTCAGGGGGAATGGGGAAGGATGTGGAAGAACTGAGAGGCTGCTGGTGCCCAACACAGGTCAGCTTGGGAAAGAGAATGAGCGCCGGGCATGGTGGCCCACGCCTTTAACCCCAGCAGGGGCAGTAAGATCTCTGTTAAATTCAAGGTCAGCTTGGTCTACAAAGTGAGTCCAGGGCAGCCAGGGCTGCACAGAGAAACCCTGTCTTGAAACACCAACCAACCAACCAACCAACCAAACAACACCACAAAACCAAAAACCAAAACCAAACAAACAAACAAACAAAAAGAAAGAATAGAAGAAAGAAAGGAAGGAAGGAAAGAAGAAAGAAAACAAGAAAGAGCTCCGAGCCTTGCCACGCTGAAGGATGAGGGTGCTCTTCTGTTTCTATCCTGCACTAGCACCTGGCCCCACAGGGCATGAAGGAAACATGCTGGGTTGATCAGCAGCGGGTAGTTTTAGGGGCATTGCAAGATGCGCATGCTGAACCGGCCACGCACTCAACAACACATTCAATGTTCGGAAAAGGCTGTTTAGGAAGGAGAAAGGGAAAGAGATGCTCTGCTCACTGGTGGAAGAAGGCAGAGAGTCTTATCTCCCTGGAGACGATGGGACTGCAGAGAACACAGGTTTTAGAGTATTTTCATTTCAGCTCTTTGCAAGGCGCCAATGGAAGGAAGTTTAAATAGTTCCCCACGGGCAGTGTGGTATTTTGTGTGTGTTAGCTTAAGCTACAGGCTAGGGGCGGCCTCTACTCAGATGAGGAGTGGATACACCAGGGGCACTCAGCTCTCTTTTAATCAGAAAGGATTCTGGAAGCATTGATCCCCAAAGCACAGATAATCCTTCAGTGAAATCCGGAGTCTTTGGTCATTAGCAAACTGAACACTAGAGTGTGTTTTCTCCTGGTAAAAATGGGGATTTAAAATCACCACATTAAGTGCTCTGTGAGATTCTCACAGAGCGACAAGATGATGAACTACAAGACTTCAAGGCTTGGCTGGGTGGTGGTGGCGCATGCCTTTAATCTCAGCCCTCCGGAGGCAGAGGCAGGTGGATTACTGTGAGTTCGAGGCCAGCCTGGTCTACAAAGTGAGTCCAGGACAGCCAAGGCTATACAGAGAAACCCTGCCTTGAAAACCAAAAAAAAAAAACAAAAAACAAACAAAATTCAAGGCTTGGCCAGAACACTGAAGAGCCAGTGCCCTGCCTTCGAAGAGCAGAAAGGAAAGTCTAGTGAGATTAGCAGTCTGTGCTTTCTGAAATGAGACTTGCTGTCCAGGTGCCCTTTTCTGTGACACTGGCCTGGTATGAACGTCCCAGGAAGCTAAGGTTAAAGGGCAGAGATGCAGGAACTCATTTAGCTTGAAAGGACGCCCTCCTCTTTTTGTATGGTGTTAATGTCTGCTTCTCAATAAATGCAGATGATATTGACTGTCACCTAGGAGACAAGCCTCTGGCCACATCTATGAGGAAGTTTCTAGACTGGGCTAGCTGCAGTAGGAAGACTTCACTGTGGAAGGCACCATTCCATGGACTGTAGTCTTGGGCTGAATGGAAAGCAGTAATAGCAGTTATCTCTGCTTGGGACTGTGGGTGCAATGCAGACTGACCCCACAAACTCCTGCAGCCATGACTGCCCTGCCAAGGCATAGTGTATCCTTGACCTATGAGCTAAAATCAGCCCTCCCTCCCTCCCTCCCTCCCCTCTTTCTTTCCTTCCTTCCTTAAATTGCTTCTGTCAGACATTTTTGTCACAGCAACAAAGAGTGACTATCACAATGCTTTTAGAGACTATGCCTCCGAGCGCGGCACCACTTGCTTGCATTACACCTTGGCTTTCAGGTATACAAAGCGATCCTCTTAATTGCCCTGGGGTTTTGCCTCCAGGCTCATCTCAGATCATGGCTTGGTGAGAGCAAAGTGAAGCTGAGAATGACGGTGTCATGTAACGAATGTGGAGCTAGGTCTGATCACATGGCTAGAATATATAGACAAGAGTTCTAGAGAGAGTTCTCAGTTACACAGAGAAGGGACTTCCAAACCTGTAGGTGCCTCAGAAAGAAACCTTAGCGTCTCTGCCTGACATATGTGCAGGCCAAGAATTCAGGGGGTGGGACAAAGAAGGACCAAGGGAGCTGTGAGGGGAACTGTGAGTCTGTACAGAACAGGAAGGCATTGTTTTAGTAACGCGAAAGAATACAGTATCTTAAATAGAGCATATACATATATAGATACACACAGAGGGGTGGGGCTGAGGGCAGGGGAAGGGGGAGGGTTGGGGGGTACGGGGGAGGGTGGCAAGGCAGGTAAGTGTAAATACAAAAGCTGCAATGAACGTTCTGGGCAGTGTTGTATGGCAATTTCCTTCAAGTTGAAGCTTTCCTCTCCAGGATGGACACAGAAAGGAAACAGGAGGTCACATGTCTGAGAGCTGCTGTGGCCAGGCATGTGGCAAGGGAGTCCCTGCATGGAGGCCCGGAGAGGCCATTTCGTGAAGCTGTGAAAGTGAAGCCTGCATTTCACTGGAGACCCCAAGATGTTGGAGATGCCAGAGCTGTGAGATAGCTGCCAAAGAAAGCTGCAGACAGGGGCTGGAGCCAGGCCAAGCGAGAGAAGAATGTTGCAAGCAGCAAAGCCAGAAGGGCGGAGCCATCCAAGTGTTTTGACATGAGACATGGAGTTACAAGATTTGCTGTTTGCCCTGCTGGGTTTCTGTCTTCCTTTGGTCCAATATTTCCCCACTGTGGCCTGATTCCTCCCTTTTGGAAGGGCAGTGTCTATTCTGTGCCATTGTATGTTGGAAATATGTAATTTGTTTTTTGATTGCACAGGATGTTACAGTTAAGAGAATGCCTTGAGTTTTAGTACAGATTTGAGCTTTCGACTTAAAAGATGGTGTTTTATCACAGCAATAGAAAAGTGACTAGTTCAGAGCTCCCTCTCTAGCAGTATAAAAAAGAGTAAACTGCTGGGGAGGAGACTCTTACCAGCAGAACTGCAGAGAGAGAGAGAGACAGAGAGAGACAGAGACAGAGAGACAGAGACAGACAGAGACACACACACACACACACACAGACAGACAGACAGACAGACAGACAGACACAGAGATAGACAGAAAGACAGAGAGAGCCAGACCATGGAGCTGCCAGCAAGCTATGCAGAGCTGCAGGGTTGCAGCTTTTGTGCATCTTCATCCGTGCTGAGGTGGGCTTTTCAGTGATGCAGCTGCTTCTAAGCCAGCCCTGCTCCTTGTAACTAACCCCTCACCTGTATTCCTCCTAGTAACCTCAATAAGAACCTGCTGGTTCTCCAAGTTGGACTTTGGTACCACTGTTACCTAGGTCCACCGTGGGTTCCCATTCTAGAGTGAGTAGATGTGTGTTTTACATCTCCCCAGGAAGTCTTGTCACACAACAAGCACTCGGCTGATATACAGAAAAGCCACCTGTTAGAACATAACTTACAGCAGCTGTCTTGGAGTTAAGGGTAGACTAGACTCTAAGAAATGTCAAAGGTCATCCTGGAAGGATCAAGGAGATTCTAAGAAAAGCAACTGTTTGCAGGATAAAACCCAGTGCGTGTAAAAGAAGAACACAATGTTCAGACACCCTACAAGGCATCCTCTGTCCCACAATGTCAAGCACAGCATAAAGTATTATTAGAGACAGGAAGTAGGATCAATGTAGGAACAAAGGAAATGGACTCAGAACCAAAAAGACTCGGGTGATGGTGTTGGGAGACTCAGCTTCTAACCAGACACTGTAACAGCAGCCCAGGGCACCAGAGGAAAATTAACAACACCTTCCTGACTTAGAGGGACACAGTAGACGTTGAATGTGCACCTTGGAGTCTAGGGTGAGGAGCATGAGAGAAAGACAGAAAAATAACTGAAGAAATGTTAGCCAAAATCTCCCAAATTCAAAGAAAAATTTAAGCCCAGAAATGCAAGAAGCCCAGAAACTTTCAAACTTTCAGTTGTTGTGGCAAGGGACAGGGACACACACACACACACACACACACACACACACACACACACACACACACACTTAGCATGAGAAAATGGCCGAAAAACTAATAATGCAAATAAAAGTTTAGAACCAAAGAGACCACCAGCACATATTACAACACAAACAATCATAAATTATGGCTGACTTCTTGCAGAACGACTGTGGTCCAAAGGAAAGCAAACACTGTCTACCTAGAATTCCATGTCCAATGACAATGTTGTTTGAAATGGGAGATATTTCTGCAGGATATGAAGAAGTCAGTCTCACACCGTCCAGCAAGCACTCCCCGCTGGCTAGCTCTCACAGTGCCAGAAGTGCTGTGCAGGCTGCCTAGGAGGAAGAGACCATCTTAACCAGTGACAGACTCTGCCTGCTACAGGATGACCTGCCGGCTCTCTGATTGGACTTGTGACCTGCTTCCCAGGAGGGAATGTTATGCCTGCTACTGTAATTCTTGCCAAAGCCAACGGCCGAGGTGGTCATAGGCCCTAGGGTAGAACCTGCTATTGTTAGTTCGCAGAATGGCCGTGTTGTCAAATTGCCTTCTAAATATTGATGTTTATAGCTATAGACCTTGGCAGGCTCCCAGTCTTGGCCAGAGAAGCTTGTTTTTGCAGTAGGCAGCAGTCAGTGCTGAGATGCAGGCCACAGTGCTGGGGCATCACCCCTCCTACCAAAGCCCCATGGACACTGATGACAATGATGAAATGGAAGGAATGCTGTAAAATGAGAACTTCTGGAGTATTGGCCTCACAAAATCAACTAGCTATGGTTATGCATATGACAGCAACCCATCTGAAACTCTGGCATAGCTGGGGCGGGGGGGGGGAGGAGGTGTCACTCAGGCCCTAGCCCTGAGGACTATTGATAGTTCGCAGCTGCCAGGAGGAGGAGGAGAGTCATGTTTCCTTGCTTGCTGTTGAACCTTGTGGGCATGCTCCAGTGGATGGCCCCGCGAGCACACTCATGTGGATGGCAGCAGTAATGCAGCTTAGTGGATTGCTTAAATGTTTTTTAAAAAGCCAGGCATGGTGGCACACACCTGTAATCCCAGCACTCAGGGAGGCAGAGGCAGGAGGATCTCTGTGAATTCAAAGCCAGACTAGTCTACAAAGTGAGTCAAGAACAGCCAAGGCTACACAGAGAAACCTTGTCTCACAAAACAAACAAACAAACAAACAAAACCAAAAAACTAAAAGCTTTAAAAAAAGAAGATGACATGAAATTGGGAGGGAACCATGTTTACAAGACAAGATCACATTTCCTTGTACACATACATTAATATCTCAAAAATTAAAAAAAATACTAATAAAATTGAATGGAAAGTTCATTAATCTCCTGGTTACAGAAGCTAACAAAACACATCACTAGTGGAACTGCACAAAAACTATTAATAGAAGTGTTTTAAAGAAGAAAACTGTGCTAGGCGTGTGGTAGCCTTTGATCCCAGCACTCAGGAGGAAGAGGCTGTCAGATCTTCATGAATTGGAGGCCAGCCTGGTCTAAAAAAAAAAAAAAAAAAAAAAAAAAAAAAAGTAACAGGTGAGATATTAAAAAAAAAAATCAATACAAGAAATGGAGAACACCTCAAATGGAGCAGTATGGTGGCTCAGCAGGCACCCTGAGTTTGATCCATGGAACCCACACAATGCTGGAAGGAGAGAACGACTCCCAAAAGCTGTCCTCTGACCTCTATAAGCATGCTGGGGTGCATGTGACCACACACATCAGGCGTATACACATATACACATAAGGAATAGTTAGAATAGTACTTTAAATAGAAAGCTCTATTAAATATAAAAGATTTTTGATTCATACAGCTCTCAAGAAAGCACATTTACTGTTTAAAGGAAAAATAACAATGTATTATATATGTTAGAACATATACATATATATATACATATGTATATACATGTGTATATATAAAGTGCAAGATAATAATAACCCGGGGGATTGGAAACAGAAAGCAGATGTGTAAAATGTGCATACATGTGTGTGAGAGGATACAGTGTTATGCAAAGGTAGATGCAGTAAGTTAACAATGAATTTTTTGTTTGGTGTTTTGTTTTTCGAGACAAGGTCTCTCTGTGCTAGCCTTGGCTGTCCTGGACTCACTTTGTAGACCAGGTTGGTCTAGAACTCACAGTGATCCACCTGCTTCTGCCTTCTGAGTGCTGGGATTAAAGGCATGTGCCACAACATTCTCATGTTACCTCCAGCTAGAACTATTTGTTTGGGTAAACAAAAGCTCTGTTTAAGTAATAATAAAAAAAAAAAAAAGCCTGCTTTTTACTGTGATTGAAATAAGTGCGACATTATTTAGTGGAATGGGGCAAGGGAGAAGGAAAGATAGCAGGGAAGTGGGACAGGGTAAATGTTCTGCTTTACTGTTCCTAATATAATGCTCCATTTGTTAGAGCGTCAAATTAGATTCGACAAGACAGTACAGTAAATTCCAAAGGAAGCAAAATATTCCGGAGTGTCTTCCAGTCAAGACTTCAGTCTGCTTCTCATGGTGACATTCCATTAAGAAGTATTCCAACTTACACTTTCATGGAAGAGCTGGTATTGACAAAGTGTTCTGGCTGCTAACTTCAAGACTTGACAGAAAACTAGAATGTTTTTTCAAATATGACTTTTTCCTTCCCTTTCAAGGCTCTGTGTGTGGGGGGCTGCTGCTTGTATTTCCTCTTGTGACTTAGGTGCTGATATTTAGTCTGCACAATTTATAAGTGCTGGGCTCTGTGCGATGGGCTCAGGGAAAGTAGAGCTGAGTGGCTGATTGAGGTATTGCTGGGTAAAGGGAACCCAAGCGGCAGAGAGCATAGAGAGTGTGATGAGAAGTTTCTATTTGTGGTGTGACCCCCAAAGGGACATAATCAGAACATAGATGTGTCCCCACAAAGCATGTTCAACTCCCTCTTTTCACTAGAGGACAGAGGGTCACAGAGGGAATTGGGGGTGCGGGTTTGATGGCTTTCAGGAGGATAGTGCTGAAGGACCGCCCCCCCTCTGCCTTCTTCCATGGAGCGGCTCCTCCCTCCTCTCAAGGCTTCAGAACAGAAGCCTGCAGGGGGCTATTTGGAATTAGCTTAACAGATGTGTAATTATGATAATCATTTTGTATGTATGGCGCCCTTTTCTTCCAGAAAAACTCAAAGAAAAACTGTAAGAAAAACACAATTCTCAAAACCCTGGGCAGCTTGTAAACCAAGATTCCTTAGCTCGAGGCTGGAGGCCAAACTTGACCGCCAGAGCACTGGGGAACTAACTGAGATCGTTAGGAGAGCATCCTTGGGGAGGCAGAGAAAGTGCAAGATCCAAAAAACCTCCAAAAAACAAATTGATTGATCAACCAATCACTCAATCAATAATTAAGCAGTTCATATTAAGAACCATGTAATATTAAAAAGTATTTAATTTCATCAAAATTAAAAGATTAAATATTCAGTCTTTTAACAACTTTAGCAAAAGAAAACAGCAAAAGTGAAAAAGAACTGATTTCTGACTTATGAAAATAAGCTCAGAAGCCACAGACCTATGCCACAGGTCACCTCAAATGTACTTTACTCAAACGCTTCAGTCAGGTCTCGCTGCAGATGGATTCCTGCAGTGACCGTGAGCACAACCAGAAGGCTCTGAAGATAGGGACACAGAAAGAAGGACCATTTTCTAACATAAGATTGACTCAAAGTTTGATGAAGCTAACTGCTGACAAAACCGTGGTGAAAAGAAACTCTTTGTTGGCGGTGGCACTTGGAGACCATTTGGCCACTCCTTGAGATGAAGCACACACCCTGCTGCTTGACACCTCTGCCCTGGGCCTCCATGTCCCAGCACACATAGCCTTACAGCTCCCACCTCTGCTACCCTTGATGTGCTCATGTAGCCTGGTGGCCAGGTTACAGGTTAAACTTTTTCTCTCCTTGTAGCATCATGTCTAGCAAGTACCTGGAATTTGTCTACATGCAAATAAGGCATTCCCAGTACCTTGGCCCAGGCCAATGATGTGCACACATCCTGAAAACCTCTATCCACTACCCAAAGTCTTAAATAGCTTTGTCCCGCCCCCCCACCCACCCCCAATTAAATCAACTGTCTCACTGAAGCTATTTCCCATAAAGGCTGGTTCTCATGTACTCACCACATTGCACCCACCCACCCACCCCAGCTAAACTTCCCTCCCTACAGTCCAGCTGACATGCAAAGAGCCTGGATACCCCCAAGGGAGAAGCCAGCACCCGTGTCAAAAGCCAAGGTGGACAGCATGGTAGGAACAGTAGCCAAGGTTATTCTCCGGCCTCCACACCTGGATGCACCTACATGTGGATTCACATGTGTACAGACAAGTGCCTGCACATAGCCGTGTGCACACAGAAAAGAGTCCAAAAGATGCAGATGTAAGTGATGATGTCTCTCAGACTTGGTGTAGGCATGGAATGTATGTGTGGGATAACAACTGTGTCTATATACCTTCCATTTTACTTATTTGGATATATTCCTGAGCTGTTGGTCTAATTCAATATTAACAAGGAGGCTATAGTAGGTTGAGGCTTGCCTTAGGAAAAACATCTAGCTGGCCTTAGACTGCCCTGAACGGTGGCTAAATATGAGTTCGTGGTGCCCACAGACTGATGTGAAAAGCCATTCCCTTCTTCCTCTTCCCTTAGTGAAATATTAATGAGAGAGGCTATTTCAGGTCTATGGCCAGCTTTGTCATCATATTCCACAGTTCTGTCTAAAACATCTGGGGAAAGTGCTTGAGGAACAAAGAGGAAGTCAAATAAATGGAAAGAAAAGAAAGATGTCAGCCCTAGAAGTGACCTTGCAAGATCAAGGCAGCAAGATCTCTTCTCTGGCTGCGGTAGCAACAGTGAA
Source organism: Acomys russatus (assembly GCF_903995435.1). Lineage (NCBI taxonomy): Eukaryota > Metazoa > Chordata > Mammalia > Rodentia > Muridae > Acomys > Acomys russatus. The sequence continues at coordinate 28,083,456 of NC_067149.1, forward strand.
GAGGCACAGGAATCAGCCCTGCTTCCTGGTGTCCTCGAATGCCAGTTACTCTGACCATGATTTCAAATTCCAAAAAAAGGCGCTCGTGGATCAGTCGATGTGGGTCAAGTCTGAAGTCGATGAGGAAATGCAGGCATCTGCCTGACTTTGTAAACAATGTTATGACGTCAGGGGAGCAAGTGCCGAATTTTCCTTCCTGTCAGCTGGCACACTCTACTGAATTCACCACTGAACACCATGAGCTCCATGCCATCAGCATTCTCCTCCTCCTCTTCCTCCTCCTTCTTCCTCTTCCTCCTCTTCTTCCTCTTCCTCCTCTTCCTCTTCTTCCTCTTTCTTTCTCCTCCTCCTTCTCCTCCTCCTTCTTCTTCTTCAAACAGCTAGCTGAAAAGCACACTAATTCCAAAACTTAACCAGATCATCTAGCCAGAAAAGAGAGATCTTCCCTCTGGCAGGTGAACAATAGAATCTAGTGACTTATGCACTTGACAGTATTTTTGAGATGCCCGTGGGCCATCCTTTAGCAACTTTGTGGGCGTGTGTAGCAGCAGTCTGCACACTCTGTGACGTTCCTCCGGAGAGGTGGTATCTCTGATCCCACCTCTGAATCTAACTACAAGGAATGTGGTGCTCATATGACTCCAAATCCCATCACTGAAGGCTTTGGAGACTTTACTTGGATCTCTGTTGTATTTGGTTTGGGAACCCAGGCTCCCCATCAGGAGAGGACGTATAGGCTAAATGGAGAAGCCATGTGCAGGCAGCCTGCTTGGTAGTGCCAGATGAACCCCCAGCCCTGTTCACTGGACATGTTAACAAAGATGCTAAGGGCTGATTTTATCCCAGTGTCACGTGACTGCAACTGCCCATGAGGCCCAGGGCAGGAGCCCAGGAAATCCCCCAGAAGCATGAGTTAGTGTATGTCCCTAGAGTTTAAAACCACAATTTAGAGTTGATTAGCTGCCCAGCAACAGCTGACAGTCCTGTAGAGTTGTTAGAGCTAGCATTAGACATAGTCAAAGCATGGCACATAATATTCAACAGAACAAGGAGACTGGGCAAAGACCAGCTCACCCACCAGCTTTCCCAGCTATTGTGACATGAACGCGAGGTGGTTCCACAGGCTGAGGCGTTTGGATACTTGGGTCTTGAGCTGGGTCAAAGGAAGGTTACAGGCTGGGCTTGTTTCCCGTCTGGCTCCCTATTTGTCTAGCACCCTGTGAGCAGCAGCTGCAGGTACAGACTGGGTCCTCTGCTGTGTGTCCCCCCCCCCAACCCCTATGATGTAAAAATGTAAGCCAGAGTAAGTTCATCCTGTTGTGTGTTGCTTCTAGCCAGAATCTAGTCCTAGAGACAGGGAAGTAACTAACATATCAGCCCTCTGGCACTCCCCAGAGGTAAAAACTAGAAAGTAGGCTGAGCCACGTATTGTATCTAAGAGTCACTAGAAAAACAACGCAAGAGCTGGAGCTGTGCCAGATGGTCTAGAGCCTGGGGTGCCGCAAGTGCATCTTGCGTCTGTGCAGCCATAGGAAGGAGGCACTCCACTTACTCCGTGGGGAATGTGATGGTTAATACTGATTGACAACTTGACAGGATAGAACAGCAGTTCTCAACCTGTGGGTCAGTATCCTTCTCACAGAGGTCATATGTCAGACATTTACATTGTGACTCGTAACATTAGCAAAAGTGCAGATATGAAGTAGCAACAAAAAAATAATTTTATGGTTGAGGCCACCACAACATGAGGAACTGTATTAAAGGGTCTCAGCATTAGGAAGGTTGTAACTGTAGAATCATCTGGGAGACAAAGCTCTGTGAGGAACCATCTAGACTGGATAGAGAGAAGTGTTTGTGTAGGAAGATCCACCCGAACCATGGCTAGGAGCTGAGATCTTAGACTGAATGAAACGTAGACATCAAATTGAGCGTGTGGATCGAATGTGGTCAGCTGCCCCAGGCTCCTGCCCCTAGAAAGGACTGTATCCCCTCACTGGACAGGTAGAAATAAACCTTCCCCCTTTAAGCTGTTTATCACCAGGTGTCCCATCACCACAACACGGAGAGCAACTAACAGAAAATACAGAGCAGGGGAGAGAACCAAGTGGCCTGAACATAGCTGGCCCCATGGGAGTGCAAGCTCTGAATCCATGCCTCCAACCACCTGCATGTTGAAACCTGAAGGAAAATTTTGTCTGTGCTGCACAGTTACTTTTTCTTCTGATTATTCCTGCCACGACATCAATTCCACCGACATTTACATATTATGACAGTGCTATTATAAAAGCATTAGGAATGATTGAAAGTATACACATACGTGTGTGCATACATCCAAGTTCTCTTTAAACCCTGCACAACTGCATGTAAAGAATCTGTGCAGAAAAAAAAAAAAAAAAAAAGAATCTGTGCAGCTATGGCTTTTAGGCCCAACTGTGAGGGTTTACCTCAGACGGCTGCTGACTGGCTGTCATACAGTAGGGAATTAACATCCAGTACCTTCCAGCACGTCTTCATATTTCCCCCTGAGGACTTTATCACTAATCAGAAGTTACTTTTCTGTTGCTGTGATAAAAACACTGTGACCAAAGCAAATAAGAGGAGAAGGAGTTTACCTGGGTTTGCCTTTCCAGAGGGATAAGAATCCATCATGGTGGGAAGGCATGAGAGAAGCCATCAGGCAGGCATGGTGGACGGAGCTGTGAGCTCAGAGGCTGAGAGAGCAAGAGCGAGCTGGAAGTAGGACCAGGCCTTAAGCTCTCAGAGCCTGCCTCAAGAATGGCCCTACCTCCCTAAATCTCCCCAAACATTGCCACCAACTTGTGACCACATGTTTAAATACACTAATCTATCAAGGGGGACTTTCTCCTTCAAAGCATCACATGGGGGGTTTTAGAGGGCCAGAGAGATGACTCAGCGCTTAAAAGGACAGTCAGGAAAAACAAGGTTGGGATCCCAGCACCCAAGTAACAAGTTTCTGAGAGGTCAGAACAACTGCGGGTTTCCAGCCTCGCTGAGAAAAAAAAGTGAACCCCAGGTTCAGAGAGAGACCCGGCCTCAGAAGAATAGGTGGAGAGTGACAGAGGAGCATGCCGGACAAGGAGAAGAGACTTCTGTTTCTAACAGTTTCCTCCTGTGTAGTTCAGTATGGTTGCCAGAGGCGAGGTCTCCTTTTCTGGACACCCGCACCTCCGGCTGTCCCCTGTAGTGGGCCTGTGGAGTTACATCACTGTGGATCAGTGGTGATAATGAATTCTGTGTTATAGCATGGTGCAGGAGACTCTGGGGCTCATCAGTGTGGGTCCCTCCCTTCCTTTCTGAGAAAGATTGGAAAGGTAAATTGGCCACCGTTGTCAAGTTGCAGTTTAAACATTACCTGGAAAACATGAGCATCTACCGGTAAACTTCTAGGAAGAACTACTTTGTATTTATTTAAATAAATGTGTTTACTTATTTGTTCATTTTCTGTGTGTGTGTGTGTGTGAGTGTGGTATTGTATCTACGTGTGTGTGTGTGTGTGTGTGTGTGTGTGTGGTGTATTGTGTCTATCTATGTGTGTGAGGTGTATTGTGTCTATCTGTGTGTGTATGTGGTGTATTGGGTCTACATGTGAGTGTGTGTGAGTGTGTGTGTGTGTGTGCGTAATTGGAGGTGTCAATATCAGGTTCCTCTTCTATCATTCCTCCATTTCTCTCCTAACGTTTTGGGACAGGGTCTGTCACTGAACCTGGAAATCACTGATTAACACTACATGGCCAGTAAATCTCTAGCAAGACTCCTGCCATGACATGCCCAGTGCGAGGATTACAAGCATGTTCCACCATGCCTGGCTTTCTGCGTGGGTGCTGAGGATCTGAACTCAGGTCCTCAAGTGCTTTATCTACTGAGCCAGCCCTTCAGATCCCTAGTGGGGCTACTGTGAAGAGTACGTGGGTCAGGACTCTCTAAGGAAGGAGCTACACTCCAGTTCATACTGACAGGGAAAGTGGTTGGCCGAGGTAGTGGAGCAGGCTTCTTGGGGTGTCTTCAGAATCCAGGCAGTTCCACAAAGGGCGGATCTCAGAATGAGAAGGGTATTCCCAGATCTAGGTTGCTCCTGCTACTGGACTACTCTGCTTCCGAGGTCCTTACTCCGTCAGGCCATCACTTCAGAAGTTTGCCTCCAGGCCATCTAGGGACACTGCCACCCACCCACCTACCCTCCTTGCTGGTTCTTTACTTTGTAGCCTCTGGCTTCTGTAGTTGATCTCAGAGTGGATTTCTGATGGGCCTGTCTTGGCACGCCAGGTGGGAGCAGTAATGATTGCTGGCTGGTGAGGTAATAGAATGAGCCAGACTTAAATTACTCTTGGCACAACAAGGAGGAAGGGTGTTGCTACCATTTGCCAGGCAGGAAGAAAGAAGAGCTATGAGCATGTATGACAAGGGCACAGGGGTTGAGGCAGAACACAGTGAGTCCACATCAAGGCCCAGTAAGGGGCAGTTGGGAGGAGATACAGTGGATTTGCCTTTTTACAGCTATGCTGAGCCATGGAAATATTCCCTCACAGGAATCCCGGAGGCATGGCTTGAAAGAGACTTGAGAAGAGAGAAGCCTGTGAGACAGATATGTGAGCCTTGTGTGTCACTTTTGATGCAGGAAGGCATTCAAAGAAGTTAAGCTTCTGACAATGGGTAACGGCTCAGCCTATTACAACAGACATGAGCATGAACAAGAGACCATCACTGGAACAGTTACAGGGTAATGTTGAAAGTGAGAGGCAGCCGGGAGCTGGAGATGAGGCTCAGAGAGTCAGAGCGAGGCTCAGAGAGTCAGAGCGCGTGCTGCTCTTCAGAGTGTTAGATCGGGATTGACAGAAGATCCGAAAAAGAAAGAAAGATGAGAGTGGCCTCAACAGAAGCAGCTTGTCCTTTGTTAGAACAGTGAAAGACGGCGGTCTCCCTGAGGAGATGGAGACTGTGCACCAAGGGGTGATGGGCAGGAGGGTTTTATAGGGCAGAAAGGGGGAATGTTTGTGTTGGACCCTGCTGGTAAGGTCAGTCTGGCATTACTGGATAGTCCCTGAGCTCAGTGCAAAAATGATGGACTCCCTTCCTCAGCCAGGTTCCCTCTTCTCCTCCTGATCTGGGGAAATCCCAGATTTTCTAAGGAGAGTCACGTAGCCCTTAGGGAAAACTATAGGCCAAACTCTTTTCTGATAAGAAACCCATTCATTGTGTACCTGGGGGTTCTTGGAAACAAGAGTCTATGGTACTGAGATGCCTTGGTTCTCGGCTTTCAACCAGTGACCTTTGACTATACCTGGAGTTCTTTCCCCCTGATCCATAGTATAATTAAATACTGTGCTCCCCCTGTTATGATAGGACTGTGCAATTGATTGTAAATGAAGTATCCCTGGCATCCCTAGCCCTAGCAAATCAAATGCATTTACCCTCAAAACCCCTCCCACTGCACAAGGTTTTAAGTCCCGGTTTCACACAGAATAAATGAGCTGCTATCATCTATTTCATCAAGATTGTCTGAGACTTGACATTTATTCTGGGAAGGAAGGGCACCCTTCCTCCTTGGAGAATTTGCCACTGAATCTCCCGCCTTTGCTGCTGGTCAGGCAGCCGTAGTTGCCTTGGGTGTTGCTGAAGCACACCCCATCACTGCAAGCTTGATGCTCAACAGACCTACGACTCACCAGACCTGTGTTCTGGCTGCGAATCAACCAGGTAAAAGCATCTGCCCGCATCCTCTGCCATGAGTATGGTAGCTTAGCTGAAAGGTGGTAACACTGTGGTATCATCACTGGCCTTGGAACATCCGAGTTTCTATGCTGTCTGGTACGAGCAATCTCATTAAAAAGAGCTAAGTGTAACAGTGGGAAACTCTTCTTCACATCCCTGGTGAGACTGGGAGCCTTGCTCAGGGCGCTCTAGCCGGTTCTGAGAAAAGTAGACCCTGAGATGCTGAGGTTCCATCCACCCTTGCCAGGAAGCCAGCAGTGCCTGAACAGGCCTGCTAGAAGATCTTGCACTTCTGGTGCTGCTCCTAGCAGCAGTGTCGGGAATGCAAAACAGCGTTTTTGTGGCGAAAACAAGCTGTAGCTGTGTTTCCTGCAGTTTCCAGGCAGTAAATACCAATGGAGGCTCTTATGCCACATTCAATCTCTTGTTGGGCTGATAATCTTATCAAAAATGAGGAGAGTTTCTCAGCTTGCCTGAAACTCTGTTTTAAGTCATTGGCCCATAGAGGACCCAAGTTAGGTTTCCAGCACCTATGCCTGTAGCTACAGCTTCACAGGTGTCCTATAATCCCTTCCAGGATTCGTCATCCCCAATGACCTATGACCTCCCAGTAGGCTCTACTCTTAATGGGTCTCTGAACTCTCAATTGTGTCATCCTGAGGAATGACCTTTTGGGCGTATTCTACACCCAACCATTGGTTCCCAGCACCCATGCCTGTAACTGGGGGAATCTGATACCATTTTCTGATCTCCTCAAGGACCCTCATACATGCCACATGTGCCTACCCGCCCCTCCCCGCCACAAACAAATGGCAGCTTTGGGTTGCAAGTTTCTGTCTCTTTCTTTCTTATACCTTTATGTTTATTTGATTCATTTTTTTTGTATACAGTGACCACGTCTTCCTTTAGTACTTACAAATAAAAATAACCAATAATATCATCTATAAAATACATTTGCAAATATTTAAGACTCTCTTGAGGATATATTAATAACAGTATCCCCAGAATTGTAAGGGCTATTAGTGGGCCTCTAATGTGTTAACAAATTACCTGAGGCAATCACTTTGTAATCAAGAAAGGTTATGCTGGCTCAAGTTTTGGTGGTGTTGGCCCCTTGAATGGTGGGGCTTGTATGTCATGTAACACAGAGTCACAGAGAAAGGGGGTAAAGAAGACATGAATCTCTTGTATCCCCTTCTAGGATGCATCCTCAAGGGCCTAACATCTCCTAGTAGACCCAACTCGTAACAGTTCCTTAAACTCTCAACCATGCCCATTCTGAGGAATGATCCTTTGGGGGAACATTCTAGATCCAACAAGAGCAGAAAACAACTCCTAACGGTTAGTGTAAGGAAGTGGGGATAGAAGGGAGAGAAAAGAAGAGCAAATCCTCAGGAGCCAAACCTATTTCTTTTTCTTAAAAAAAAAAAAAAAAAAATTCCTGGAGAGCTTTATATGAGAGTTGCCATAGTGAGTCAGAGTGAACCCAGTTTGTCTCACACTCCGGATCCTCCTACCCCAGACTTCTAAGTGCTGAGATTATAGGCATGCACAATCCCATCCAGCTTCATGGAGGCCAACTGACTTTTGTAAAGTCCCAGGCCAGTAAGGTGGTAGAATTGGGCCTGGCGCCCTACTTTTCAAGTTGCAGTGTAGCAGAAGGAAACACTGGAAGGCCTTGCATTTCTTAGCATCCTCATTTGAGACCTGAAGGAGAGGGTCGTGCATCATGGAGCTTCCAATACACTTCCCCCGAAGCAGGAAGATGGTCGTGTCCCTCCAGTAAAGACAAAGGGACTTGAGGGGCTCGGAGGCCCTGATGGAACCAGCTTCAGCCATTGGACTATAATCCAGACCTAAGGTTCATAGACACGTGCAGCCAGAAGCAGGAAGCGCAGCTGTCCTGAGGAGCTGACACAGATGGATGTTGGCTGTCCCCTCATGTCCTGCCTGCTGCTTTGACAGATGCAGTCACTTTAAGAAGTGACCAAATGAGAACTGCTGCCCAAACCAGTCAAGGTTGGTGACTGGCAATGCAGTGCTCTTTGGGGGCCATCATATGCCAATGTGTCATGTGCTATTTAAAGAAGCAGGCGCCTCAGTGGAGAGGAAGCACTAGTCTCCGAGAAACACACATCTGTAAGACCGTCATGGCAGGAGGGTGTGAGAAAGACTCTCTGATGCTGCAAAATCAGCCAACTCTAGCCACTTCAGATCCTACTGCCTTTAAAGACATTTTTAGAAAAAGTAAAAAGAGCCTTTATATTTCACACACACACACACACACACACACACACACACACACACACACACACACACACACACATTTGTATAACTTCATTTCTGTTGCCCTGAGCCTGAGGTTGCCAAGGAGACAGTTACCAGCAGAATAAGCTGTTGGTGAATAATTAATTGTCTCTTCTCCATGAGGCTAGAAGGAAGAACTTCTCCGAGTGTGCATGCAGGGAGGCCAGCTGCTTTCTGTTCAAAGTGGCAGGATTGTAAGACAGCTGCGAGACAGCCACAGGAAAGGCTGGTGTGAGGGCAGACCTCAGCCCTCCAACCTAACCGGAAGCAGCCAGTGCCACAGCCAACACGGATTCCCAACTCCTGACTACCCCCTGCAGGCTTCCCACTACCACTGTTTGCATTTTCTAGTAGCCTGAGGATTGCTGTCAGTCACAGAAGGAATACAGAGAGCTACATTCAACCCACAAGTGATTCTTGTACTGGTATCCCATGCCCCAGGGGCATTCAGATTCACTCATCCAAGGAGGCTGCTTGCCAACCCCCTTTTTAGTGGCTTCTTTCCTTTCCCTGGCTCTCTTGCCCGATCTGATGTAAGTTTTCTGCACCCCCCCCACATACATACCCCCACTTTAAGCCCCTTGTATTCAAAGTCTCACCTGTGCTCCTGAGGCAACTGAAGACAGATTCATGCTGTGAAGCAAGGCCTGTGTGTGCTGGCCCTGTTGGGAGTAAAAGGAGCCAGCCATGGCTACTTCTCACCTACCCCTTCTGTATAAAAAAACTGTCTTGCAAAGGGACCAGTGTCACAAGCTCTGCTTTTCATTTTACCTAACATCTTCTAGGTCATATTAGCAGTAGCACGTGCTGAGGCTGTACTAATGCATAACCACAGCGTTCAAAAAAAATTTGTTCCCATAAGCACCTAAGCCCAAACCCCAGAAGGAGCTGAGGAGTCTTCAGGGATGGGTGCTGATTGCAACTTCGCAGTGACAATCTTCTAATTCCCAAACTAACTTTGCAGGTTAAACAGTCAATTTGAGGAAGCCCAGAGGTATCTAATTTCCTGACATCGTTACACCAACGATGTAACTCTTTCCCTGAAGGAATCCGCTTCTTTATTGAGTTGTTTTGTTTTACAAGGTTTGTTAGTGCTATTGCACACCACCCATCCCCCCACCCCTTCCCCTTCCCCCTGCATCCTCTCCCCATCCCTGTGGCCTCAATACCCAACAGAAACTTACAGGAGGCGGGGCTGATTTGACTTGTTCATTATGGAGGAGAGAGAGGGAGAGAGAGAGAGAAGAAGAAGAAGAAGAAGGAGGAGGAGGAGGAGGGGAAGGAGGAGGGGAAGGAAGAGGGGAAGGAGGAGGGGAAGGAAGAGGGGAAGGAGGAGGGGGAGAGGGAGAGGGGCCAGAAAATAACCTTCAAAGGCCCAGTCACCTTCCTCCTGAAGGAACCATTGTTAGGATTCTGTCCCAGTCTGCCTAGCAACCTGTGATGTCATTGCCTACCTGCCACTGGGCATCCCCCATGCCCAGGAGCATATAAAAGGACAAACCCACCTATCTCTCTCTCTTGCTTTCCCTCCTCCATTCTCTTACCCTTCTCCTCTCTCTTTTCTTGTCTCTCTCTCTTTCTTGTTTTTCTCCTTTTCTTCCTCTGTCTCTCTCTTTCTCTCTTTCTTCTCAGGCCCCCCCTTTCCCCCTTTCCCCCTGCTCATATAATAACCCTCTAATATAATATCTTTTGTGTTATGCATATTTCATATCTCATATTATCTCTCATTGGAATTTAAAACCCACAGTCTCTTGCATACTGCACCACCTCCTGAGGTAAACATTAACATAGGAGGAGGACGTTTCAAATTCAAACTGCTGTGCAAAACCCACAACTCTCATCTTAAAGGGAATAAGAGTTTATTCTAGAGCCATTTTGAGTGAGCAAGGCCAGGAGGAAGACATATTTGTGTTACCCAGATTCCATGCTCCATTATGAAAGCAGTTCCATGAGGTTTTATAAACTGTACAGAACAAAGAAAGTCATAAATCAAGGTAAATTTTTTTTTAATCAAGGTAAATTTAAAATATGTTGGTGGGTACATTAGGGAGACGGTTACAGAAAGATGGAGGAAGCTTGTACATAGGCCCAGATGCTATCTGATGACAATTGTAACTTTTGGGTTGTTGGAAGCTAGTGGCCTACTAAGTTGATAGATTCCAGATTTTTATATATTAGTCACAGGATGTTAATTTGGACGCAGAGGTGGACAGGAAGGGTGGTTCTAGAGGGCTAGAACTTACCCCCAAATAAGGTAATCAGTCTCTGTACTTGCAACATTCCAACTTCTCCCTGGTCCTATAGTTCTAACAAGTCAATAAGTGTCTGTAGACACAACTTCTTCTCAGGACTTTCTGTTCATAAAACCATAACATAAGCTCACCCCCTCCAGGAAACATGGCCAAGAAAAGACAGAAGATGGTCTTTTTCTTCAGAGTTATATTAGAAAGGTCATTTAAAAATGCTGAAATACTGTCCAGTGGAGACAGGTGGATCCTGAGGCCTTGAGGGCCAGCATTGCTAGCTGAAGTGGTGTGTTCCTCCCAGTTCAGAGAGAGACCTGTCTCAAAAACTAGGATGGAAGGAGATTGAGAAAGACATCCTGATGTCAATCTCCAGCCTCCAGACATGCCTGCATGCGCATGCACACAGACATGTGCAAATGTGCCTATAACACACACACACACACACACACCTTCACGGTGTGGGTGTGTGTGTGTGTGTGTGTGTGTGTGTGTGTGTGTGTGCGCGCGCGCGCACGTGCGCGCGTGCGTACGGTGCATGCACTCCCATGTGCATGGGTACAGTAAAATAAAATGTCAAAATACAAGATCACCAGTTGGGGATGAGAAGTTTGCAGGCGATGTCCAACTCCCTTGAGTTAGCCTCTCCAGCAATATTGTTCCTGAAAATGCACTCCTATGAGAAATGTCAGCGTCAACTGTCTGAAAATGAGCTACAAGGCTGAAGAGGCATATTAGCTAAAGGGCCTCATGCATTTTTTTTCCTCGTGTATTTTGAAGATGGGATTAGAGCTTATTCCCTGTGTCAGATCACTTGGTTTCGTCTGCTAAGAACACAGCCTAAAATTCAGAGAGGTGGGCAGAGTAGAGACCACACAACTACGACTGATGATTGGCGGCCACTGTCCTAACTGTATCTCCCTCCAGTCAGCTGGCTCACAGCTGAAGGAGAGACTTCGAGATGGAGGCGCTTCCTGTGTGCTCCACTCTCCCTGAGTTTTCATCTCAGTATTTCATGAGGAATAAATACCTCATAGTCTATCCTCCTGGGCCCAGAGGGACACTTGGACTGACCATGCCACCCAAGAAGGTGACATGAAAAGCAGCTGATTTCATTTTTGTTTCTACAACCTGTATCTTTCCACATTCTGATTTTCTTATAAATTAAGGTGGGGGCTGAGGCATCTGGACACAGAGGACAGAAGCAGAAGTACTTGCTCCCAAACGCAACACCCTCTTTTTTTAAAAAAATATTTTATTTAATTTTAACTTATGCACATTGGTGTGAGGGTGTCAGATCTTGGCGTTACAGACAGTTGTGAGCTGCCATGTGGGTGCTGGGAATTGAACCCGGGTCCTTTGGAAGAGCAGGCAGTGCTCTTAACCACTGAGCCATCTCTCCAGCCTGTCTTTATTATCTGATCACAATAAATAGCTTTGAGGGAGAATTATCTGCTGCAAAGGAAAGCTAGAGACCAATAACTCGGACTTTATTTTTCACATCCAAGGCCCAAAACTGCATGCTAAGAAAGATATAACCCATAGGTGTCCCTGGAGATGAGAGCACAGCTGTCATAATCTGGGCTTTTGTTACTTCTCCAGGCAAGTGCTCCAAGGACAAGTGAACACAGGAGGAAAGTCTCCTAACTCTCTTCTGTCTGATCATTTCCAGTTCTTTTGCCTCAGGACTGAAGAGCTGCAGGCTCCACCTGAGGCATACTGAAATCAACCCCCAACCTGCCACGCTGGCCCATCCTCAGGAGCTCAACCTCTATGCCTGTTGATGAGAAAAAGAGCTTCCAGGGACAAGCGAATCTCACACCCCTCCTTTGTGTTTTTAAGACAGAGTCATCCTATGCAGCGCAGCCCTGCCTCAAAATCACTTTCTAGCTGAGGCTGACCTTGAACTCCTGGCTCTCTTGCCTGCCCCACCCCCCACCCCCGCCCAAGTGAGTGTGCACTTGGTGTGCACCACCACACTTAGCTCTGCCCCTCTGTCATGAAAAGAAATCTCAAATTCTCTTACTCCCATGCCGGCCGTGTGTGTGTGTGTGTGTGTGTGTGTGTGTGTATGTTTGGCAGCTTGAAGCAAGCATCCAGGACCCTGTGTGGAGCCAGAGCTTCAGGTGGTTTTGAGCTGGGAACTACACTTGGGCCCCTCTCCAAGAGAATCAAGTGCTCTTCACTGCTGAGTTGCATCTCCAGCCCGGCTTCACTTTTCTTTAGGGTGTTTGCCCACACAAAACATCTTGTTGAGTGCCCTTGAGGAAGGCCATTGAGACAGCAGGGTATAGGGACATACTAGGGGTACACTGCTTTTGTTTGTCTGTTTGCTTGCTTGTTTGTTTTTCAGACCTAGATGTGGTTAGGACCCTTGAGGCCTCATGGTTCTTTCCTGGTTCCTATTAGTCCTTCCCTCACCTTTAGGAAGAGTCCTTAGAATATGTCCTTACAAAGACTTCATCTTGGAAACATGATCCCCAGATTCACTTGTTAGTGCCTTTGGGGGATCATCTTTGGGAAGGAAGACAAAATGGGACCATGAAGGTGGGGCCCCATGATTAGTTTGGTGATAAAGAACAGCCTGAACTAGCATCTTGCCATGAACTAGTAGAGCAGGGAAAGTCCTCACTGGATGCTGGCAGCATGTGCTTGGACTTTCTACCCTCCAACGCCGCAGGCCAAACCAACCTCTGTTTTTTTATAAATAGCCCAGCCTCAGGTGTTTAGGTTATAGTGCCATAAAATGAATGAAGGCTTGTCTTTTTCATGGCTCTCCCAAGTTACCCCCTTGGCAGGTCTTGTGTCCCCCACCCCCAACACAATTCTTAGGTTTTGCCTTCCGAGACAAGAAAGCAGGAGCTGTACTGGCAACAGGTGCTGAGTCATCACAGGCAGCACTATTTGGTCCAAGCATCCAAGTAGCCTCCGCCCCACTAATTAGAGAGGGCCTTTTTTCCTCCTGTCAGTATTTGGCATCCTGTAGGCATGGGCATTATGAGTTAAAGCATCTCTAAAAATTAAGCACTGAATCAGGCCCTTTATTTATAGCTCATTTTACAAATGTGAATTAAAGTGGCCCAGGCTTATGACACACTCAAATTTATTATCCCCACTTGATGGCTTGGATAGTTAAATACTTGGGTGAATAAACTTAGAATTCATTAGGTCTCATTTTCTCATATTTCATATATTTGCAATCGACTCTCTTCCTTGGCAGTTTTCAAACAAGAAAATTAAGCTCGCTCTGAAATTTATGGATGCCTTCTTCTAATATTCCTTTAATTGGAAATGCATATGCAGCTTCCTAAGCAAGCCACCCGTGGAGATAACTTATATAATTGAGCTACATTGTTATGTGGCTGCTTATTATTCTATTTTTTTTTTAAGCTCTCTTATCTCTGAAATACCATAGACGTAAGAACTGCAGAACCACAGCTGGGAGGGTTAGACTACATCTGGGTTTTGTGTTAACTTTTGGATTGTTGTCAGGAAGGGCTGGTCACTCACAGGTTTACTGTACCCTGATGAATGTTAATGCGACAGCTTTGAGACCCTTATCTCCATGGACAATAATTAGGGGAGCATGGGAGCTTCTCGTATGGGTAAAGGGAAGTATGGCCACTTGTGCCTTGTGAGGGTACCACTTTGGAATCCTATTACTAGTTGTAACAGGGAGGGGCGAGGGACAGAGAGGAGAGGGGGCAAGAAAGCATGAGAGCAGCAAATAGCAGAGAGGGATTATTTTATGATATTTAAATTATACACTGAGCAATAGGTATGGCATGAGGAAGTTGGTTGTGAGGCAGGCAAGGGAGAGAGAGAGAGAGAGAGAGAGAGAGAGAGAGAGAGAGAGAGAGAGAGAGAGAGAGAGAAACAACATATAGTCTGAGTGAGCCAGTCTGAGAGAGCCAGAGGATCAGAAGGACAGAATAAGGCACAGGCAGAGAGAGTGCAAGAGAAAGAGGTAAGAGAGGAGTGCTTAAGGGAAGGTGGTGGGGGTGGGTGAGGTGGGGGTGGGGGTGGTCAATACTTTCATTTTCTGGTATATACCTGGCAGCAGGTGATGACATCAGAGGTTGCTAGGCAGCCTAGAGGCAGATCAGATCAGGCTAGCAGATCAGCCTGTGAGCCAACATTCTCCCCTTTTTCTATCATTAAAAAAAAAAAAGAAAAGAAAAGAAAAGAAAATGAGGATGTTGGACTGTTTCGTATGCAAGGTAAGTTAACATATATAAACATAGGTTTACTGGAAGCAGTTCTTGGCTGTCATGCAATGTAGGGAGAGAGAGAGAGAGAAAGAGAGAGAGAAAGCACAAAATGTCCAGATTATATGGCCAAGGGGAAGGAAAAGCCGCTGCCCTGGAAAGTTCAGGGTAGAGGGCAGGCTATGCCGGTCATGTCCTGCAGCGATAGGGACTGAGGCGTGCTGGGAGAACCTGGAGCTGTATAAGAATCTCTGTGAGGTGTGCTGAAGGTGAGACGTCACTCAGGGATTAGCTGTTCATCACAGAACTGCATGGCAGGAGTGAGGTTCTAGCAATTCTTATAGCTTTTGGAGCACTGTGAGCGCTCTCAGCACACACTAATGCCAAGCACTTTCAGGGGAGTAGTGTCTATGGCTAAGATCCGTGTCTATGCCCTCCTCTGGCTTTCACAGGTACCACACTTCTATGGTGCACATAAAGACAAGCAGGCACACATGGCTACATTAAAGAGATCCTCGCCCTCGTCCCCAAAAGAGAATTCTGGCCATGCTACTGACTGTCTCTTAATTGCTGTTTGACATCACAATTGCTTTTATACATTTCTGACTGGCTAAGGTCCATCTCTGTCTAGTTTGGCATATAAGCTTCTTGTTCCTGCCTCGGGGAATGGGGATCCTTCTCTGTTTCTGTAGTCCATCCGTAAGTCCCTAATAGATTACAGTCTGTGCAATTCCGGATCCGTCTGCCTCTTTCTGTATCCTCTGCCTCCGACAGCCAGTCTTCACACTCCAGCACTGGGCTCTTTTGAAGAACCATATGAAGATAGCAACAGGGAAAGCTATGAGGAGGCAGGGGCACGGGGAGGGGGGGGGCGGGGATTTGGGTACAAATCAGGAATGTCTGAGGCTCCAGAAAGCACTTGAAGGTCCTCCATGCCCTAGCCTTTTCTGTCACCTCACCCTGGGAGTCCAGATCTGTGAGAGGTAGCTTGTTGCTGTTTAAGCCACTTAGCATGTGGTCCTCTGTCAGGTAGCCCTGGGAACTGACTAAACCACTGTGCCATGGTGGGGGGGGGGGGTCTCTCACCATACACCCTCTCCCTTGGGGAGCTGATGCATTTGGAAAGGAACCAACAATCAAGAGGCTCATGTGGGTCATAAAAAGTTCTTGAAGGCAAGGCCGGTAGTTGTGAATTATATGGGCTGTTCTGACTGCAGAGAGCAGGCTGACTCAGAACAGAGCCCTGAGAATATATGTGTTATCAGACACAGCGTACTGGGCCTTGGCTCTCCACAGCATCACAGCTAGTTCAGAGGTTGGTATGAATCAGTATTTCCTGGGCCCTGTACAGACCCTGTGGGTTGCAGGAGAGGTTCTGAAAATGAATGATGGACATGGCATGTGAGAAACAATGGCAAGCTGACACTTCTGTAATGGCAAGTATTTTGGCAGAGGCTATGCATGGAAACAGTATAGCAACTAGATGTCACTAGACTACCTATTGCAAGCCTGTCCAGTCACGTCATGGTACTGTCTTTAGAAAGCATAACTTTTATGTTTTCTTCCAGAAACCCTTGAAGGTTTCTGCCAGATCTATACCAATTGCATTTCCTGAAACTTTAGCCCAGGCACCAATGGGATGGAAAAGTCCATGAACATCTTATGGCTGGAATGGCTGAACTGATTAGCTTCCTCTTTGGTGGTTTGAAAGAGAATGGCCCCACAGGCTCATATGTTTGAATATTTGGTCCCTAGTTGGTAGAATTGTTTGGGAAGGATTAGGAGGCGTGGCCTTGTTGGAGATGTGCCACTGGGGGTGGGGCTTTGAAGCTTCAAAATTCCACTCCATTCCCAGTTCTGTGTGTGTGTGTGTGTGTGTGTGTGTGTCCTTCCTTCTCTCCCTCTCCCCCTTCCCCCTCTCTCCCTGCCTCATTGTTGTGTCTTAAGACGTAAGCTCTCAGCTACAACTGCTCCAGCACCATGGCTGCCTGACTACAGCTATGCTCCTAGCTCTTTGAAACTATAAGCTGCCACACCACGCCTGCCACTTTCCCCCCCACCCCTCACCCCCCCTTACTGCCCCCCCCCCGCAAACCCTGTACCTAGGACACCCCCCCACCCCTCCCACCCCCATGCAACCTCTAACCTAGTAATTGTAGGCAAGTACAGTGAAACCACTGAACTAGGCCACTCTCTAGGTTAACAACAGTTTATTGGGGGCGGAGGGGATGACAAACAGTAGGCTCTCTCATGGGAATAGAGAGCAATAGCTCATTAGAAAAGCAAGCAGCAGGGTCAGGGTCTTTGAGCTGAGGCCAGCTGTTCAGGTTAATGGGGAGCTAAATGCTCTTGCCTGAGGCAGGTGACCAGGAAGGTGTGGCTTTCCTGGCCATCAGAAACCTGCATCACAGGTCTCTGAGGAAGGCTGAGTTTAGCTTTCTGGTTACCCAGGTCTGGCCCAGTTTCATCATCTTGGCACACTGTTAGCAGCACTGCCATTTTGGAGTCTACTTTATGACCTAACAGTAGCCTTATTGGCCCAGAAACAACAACCTTCAGTGGCTACCCCTGCTTAAGGCTGCTTCTGCTCCACAGGAGCTCTGCTCACCTTTTTTTCTCTTATGCTCTCTTCTAAAATAAAAGTCGTCTCTAAAAATCTATCTCTGTGAATCCTTTCTTGAAGTTTCTAGAGATTCACAAAACCTAAGACCTAACACTGGGGGTAGGGGTGTGAGAGTGTGGGTGTGGGGGCATGTGTGGGGCTGGGGTAAGGTATGAGGGGTGTGTGTGGTGTGTGTGTGTGGGTGTGAGTATGGGGGGTGTTGGGGTGGGGTGTGGGTGGGATAGGAGAGTGGGTATGGGGTGGGGGGGTTGCAGGGGGTGGTGTGTGTGTGTGTGTGTGTGTGACATGTGGAGGTGTGAGGGATGTGAGTGTGGCATGTGGGGTGGATGGGGTGTGGGTATGCCATGTGGTGTGGGGGGTGAGGGAGTAGGGGGTATAGGGGAGGCATTGGTGTGGGTGTGAGGGGTGGGGTAGGGTGGGGGTGTGAGGGGTGTGGGGTGGGTGGGGGAGTGAGGAGGTGTGGGAGAGGTATGGGGGTGTGGTGGGTGGGGTATGGGTGTAGGTATGGGATGTGGGGTGTGGGTGGCTTTGGTGACTATTGATTGTCCAGAGCTCTAACCCTAAAATCATGCTCACCTGAAGCAAAAAGGCATTTGTCATATGCAAAGACCCTGTCTCCTACATCATCACTTTTACTGTCTCTCTATACTTTTTTATTATTAGTTATTAAAAATATTAAATATTATATTTTTTTGTTTTCAAGATAGGGTTTTTCTGTGTAGTGCTGGCTGTCCTGGACTCACTTTTGTAGACCAGGGTGGCCTCAAAATCACAGAAATAAGCTTGCCTCTGCCTCCTGGAATGCTGGATAATTATTACATTTATATATAATAGACACTAAAGTGACTTCTGTTGGATAAGAAATAATGAGGAATTATTTACCCCATTAATTGACAACATGACTGGAGTTCTATAGAGAGTTCAGACTCATGAGGAACATGGAGGTCCCTTTTATAGGTTTCTGGGTATGGCAATTGAATGAAAAAAATGAAATAAAAGGAAGAGACATGACTATTCCTAAAGTATGGGAAGATTTTTATTATATATCTAAGGAAGAAGGCAGACAGAGGAAGAGTCCAGGCTGAACATGGCTGGCAGGCTAAACCAGACCATGAAAGTGGAGAGTGGGAGGAGAGTGAGAGAGCAGCCACCTGGCCTGGGCCAAGAGACCAAGAGACCAAGAGGTCAGCATAGCAATATGGCTGAGTTATATAGGGGCCAGGCAGAGAGAAGGGAAGCTGAAGCCCCGCCCCTTGGAGGGAGGGGTTTAGGGTAAGGGGCGGGGTAAGAAGTGTTGGGAGGAGCCACAGGTTGAGTGAGACTTGTACTGGGCTTAAGACCTAATGGCAATCTCATATGGTTAATGAGAAATCATAGTAAGTGCCTGTGGTCAGACTGTCTGATTCCTGGGTGCTGGTGGTGGGGAAGAAAGGCTTGAACCTCTAGTTAATGTATGCCCATCATATTGGATGTGCCACATGTAGTCCTTGATAGTTCGGAGTGCTGTAAAAAAATCTCCTATAGAAAAGTGAGAATTACCGTTACTGGTGGCCCTAGTAGGGTGCCTATCTGTTGATTTTACAGCAGATGGGGGTCAGGTAGGGCTGGGTTGGGAGAAGCTGACATAGGTGAGGTTGGCATGAGTAGCCCTTAGTCCATTAAATTACTTGTTAGCAAAGGGGACAGTGGTGAGGAGGCCATTACATAGTCCACATGTGTGGACATGCCCACTTGGGCATCATATATGCCCCAGGAGCCACATGGAGAGCTGACATAGACTAGAAAAATCCAACCTTATCACAAAATCCAATGGATGGCTCTAAGTTAAATGTGCTCATATGTGCTTCATGACTCGGGGGATGCTAGTCTCCCTTCCATTGCTGCCCCCTATAAATGGGCTTCCTGAAAACTGTCCTCCTCCTCCTAAGCTTCATGGTGGGCTGTCAACAGTATCCCAGCCTGCCATGAGAAAAGGCCACTCCTCCACAGTGCCGTCCATAGGTCTAGCTCTGGGCGGCTGGTAGGTACAACCTACCTAGATTGCCAGACAAGGATTTATTGTGCCTGGGCAACTTTGATAGATACATATGCAAATATGGTCTTCTATACAACAGGAAGAGGAGAGCAGAGACAGAGACAGACAGAGACACAGAGAGAGAGAGAGACGGAGACACAGAAACACAAAGAGAGAGACAGAGAAAGACACACAGAGACAGAGACAGAGAACAGGTGGGAGGGAGAAGAGAAGAGAAAAGGGAGTGGGAGAAAGGGAAGGGAAGAAGGGAAGGAGGAAGGAGAAGAAGGTAGAAGCAGATGAGAAAACAGAAGACTGAGCTGGAGAGATGGCTCAGTGGTTAAGAGCTCTGTCTGCTCTCCCAGAGGACCTGGGTTCAATTCTCAGCAACCATATGGTGGCTCATACCTGTCTATAAAGCCAAGATCTGACCCTCTCCACAAAGATACACATGGAGGCAAAACCCTGCTGCACAGAAAACAGAAGACTGCAAAAAAATGCTCTGCTGGATTGATGGGATTTGAAAAGCAGGAGCAGGTGAGTTGATCTATTCTGGAAAGTCATGGGTTTAGACAGCATCTCCTTTGTGGTTCAGAGCTGGGAGGCTGGGAGCTGGCAGACATGCCTCACTCTTACAGGGACTGTGACAGGTATAAAGTAAGCATGGGCAATATAGTAGTGGGGGGGGGGGAGCCAGAATTCCACACGGCAGGGCTGACTTCCTCACCCCCAACACCTCTGCTTGCAGAGACAACCCCTGAGCGGCTACCCAGGTGCTCCAGCAGCCACTGAACAGGACCACACAAGGTGTTCCACGTGGGACGTGGTCTCTGATGGACGAATGGGTTCACTGGGCATGTAGCAAGCAAAAGTGAAAGAACAAACAGCAAGCAGTGGATAGAAGGAAGCAGCCGAGAGATGGCATAGCCTCGTCCAATGGGGCGCTTGCAACATCCAGCAGAGACAAAGGGACACAACTTCATCTGACTGGGGCCTGTAGTATCCGGGGGAGACTGGCTGAGACAGCCTCCGAGGCGGCCAGCCAGAGTTTCTGCCTGAGGTCTTTTTCTCCAGGGATGAGCTCCAGCTTCTTGTTCCCATGGGGAATTTTATACCACAAGCTAAACACTAGAAACATCTGTTGTAAATGTTCTATGTGTTCATTCCTAGGGCATATTTCTCCTCTCTCCTTGACAAAGGGCCAGGGGCCAGGCCATCCCCTGCCCTCCCCCGCCCCCCACTCCAACAAAAGGCCTTGGAGGACACCTCAGGACAAACGGAAGGAGGTGCCCTCGGTCCAGAGCCAGTCTCTCAGTAAGCTTAAACAGTACAGGACGATTTACTAATATAGGCTATGTTACCAATATAGGCTGGGCTGAGGACAGGAGCAGCCATGAGAAGCTGGCTTCACAGTCAGTGGCCCGATGAAATATAGAACAAAGGGGACAGAATCAGAAGCATTTCTGTCATTTTTGGGGATGTAATTCAGGGCCTGAAGCATGCAAGACAAGTACTCTCCCACAGAGCCACATCCCCTCTTCTGGGTCAGACCCTTTCGGCCTGCACTGATGCCACTGGGATGACACAAGGTGTGATGCTTGGCACTTGTCTCATGGATCATGGCACAGATCAGCCTGAGTGCCACTTGACCTTGAGTCTAGTGGACAGTTGCCCACACCTGTGTTACTGTATTGGCACATTCCAACACAGGCTGGGATGATAAGTGGTGCCACGACAGAAGTCATACCTATGCCCCTAGGGTCACTGGGCTGCTGTGTCTGAGTCTCAGAGTGTCTGTTTGTAGACTGGTGATCAATTACCCACTTCCTCAGAGTCTCCATGACTTAATAAGGGCAAGCATATCAAGTGGTTACCTGGTAGTGGCACAAAGTGGGTATGTAGGAAAGATTACCGCTTGTCGCTTGGTCTTGGCAAATACACAAAGCCGTCGGCATGACTTGGATCAGTGGCTCAGCATCACAGATGCCTGAGGAAGTGAGCCTAGCCTTCCAGACTCAGCCCAGAGCAGCCTGAGGGTCTGTCTCCAAGTACACAGAGAGGCTGATCAGCAGCCAAAGGATGAAGATGGCAAAGTTCTTCCTCTTTTTGCTGGGAACAGGAGAATCGATGATGAAGGAAAGCATCCGGCCCTTGAGCACTCCACAAGCCAATAATAAAATTTAAAATCAATGGGGAGGCTGACAGCAAAGCAATGGAGGGGCCAGAGGCCAGGCATGATGGGTCTCTGTGCTCAGAGCAGACAGACAAGCCTGGCAGGCAGCAGGGCTTCCAGTGAACAACCTCTTTGGAGAACTAGGGTGCTGAGCAGCCAGGACACAGCAAGGGTGCCATGGAGCTGGGACCCTGCTGACATTCTGCCTTCCAGGCCAAGTGGCGTCCCTGTGTAGGGGGCCTAAGGGGAACTGAGACTCTCCCAAAATGGAGACCTGGAAGCCAGCCCTGTGCTGTTATTATCCTGCCTCTGGCAGGGCGCTGCCAAAGCCTGGCGGATAGTATTTTATAGCACTGATTCCAGCCACATTTTTTTTTTTTTTAATCGCAGACATTGTGGTCTGGCACAGAGATTCAAACTATTTCTCAGCCGAGGGGCTGTATATGTTCATTTATCGTCACAAACATTTTGCGAGCCCTCTCCATGTGCCGGGGGCTAGGTTTAAGCGGCCAGACAAGACAGCAAGCTTCTGCTCACGATGTGATTGGTACCCGTTGGAGTGGCTGCCACCTATTGTACAGCCAGGAAGGTGGAGGAGTGGCTTTAGAGAGCACTGGAAAGGATGTGGTCACTCTCCCTGCGCAGAGGGTGGGTGGGAAAAGAGATGCTGATGAAGGATTGATGAATCTTGTCACCCACACATATCTTAAGAAGACAGTGGCATTGGACCTGAGGCAGCTGGGGGGTGGTGCTGAAGGGGAGAGTGACAATGTGAGCTCTTTCAGGGATGTGAGGACCAAGATGGCAGTGAAGTCTGCAGTGAGCCAAGAAGCAGGTAAAAGAGAGTGGGGGAGAGGCTCAGGGCACAGTGAACAGAGGAGAAGGAGGGGGACAAGGAGAGGGAGAGAGAGGGAGAGAAACTATGTAAGTGACATAGAGGCACCAAAACTGTATAACAGAGACATGAGGAGACTATGCACATACTACAAAAACTAAGGTCATCTATGTATGTGCGACAGACAGAGACTGGAAGAGTGACAGAGAGACACATGCTCCTGGCAGAAGAGGAAGGAAAATGCTTGTGCTGGAAGGAGACATCTCCATTTATGCTGTGTACAGAGACAGAGAGAGGGTGAGGGAGATAGTGTGTGTGCAGACAGAGATGGAGGGAAAGAGGAAGAGAGAGACATAGATCAGGAGGGAGAGAGAGGTGAAGATGGGCGAAGACCGGGCGGGGGGGAGGTAGAGAACAGGGAAGGAGGGAGAGAAGTGGGGAGAGAAGGAGGGAAGAAAAGAGGGAGGGAGGGGGTAGAGAGAATGCTCACACACTTCAGACCCAGTTGTGAAGTTCTGGATTGATGTTGGTGTTTGTTTGTTTGTTTTGTTTTGTTTGTTTGTTTGTTTGTTGCTATATTGGGCTCCATCTTTGCATTTTTGTAAATTTCTCTCAGAATTCCTAAGAATGAGCAACCTTCGCTACCACCCCCTGGGAGTGGTCTTCTGACATCAGCAATCCTGAGAGTCTCACCTAAGCTGCTCCTGGAAGCCTACAGCAACTATCCCAGCTCCAAGCGCACTGCCCTGCCAAAATGGAAAAGCAACAGCCTTGTGCTGTGGCTGATGTCACCCTCACGCTTGAGCACGGGTCTGGGACGGGTGTGGAACGGGAGGACTGCTGCGTCCCACCCCTCTGTGGGAGCATGGCCTTCTCTTGGTTTTGAGACAAGACAAGAGAAGGGAAAGGAGAAAACAATTAGCAAGCAGATGAGCATCCTGTTTCCACTTCGGTTGCCAAAGCCAATCATTTATTTCAACTGAGGTATTCGGTAAATTAAAGCCACATGGAAGTTAAGTGTGTTGATTTCATGCTCTAACTGTTGGGAGTACAAACACGCAGGCCCAGCCTATGGTTTGGAGAACTGAAGGCAGTAATTAACTCATAAGGTCTCAAACTAACAAACGACTTCCTTTACAAGCAAAGTGTCAATCGGACCTTGATTCATGAAGTCACTAATTGCTCTTCTTGGAGTCACATTTAGTCCAGAGCCTTAAATGGATTATACAGTGTTATAGAGTGTCCCTGAATTGTCATGCTCTTGTGTGTGTGTGTGTGTGTGTGTGTGTGTGTGTGTGTATGTTCGCGTGCGTATGCATGCGGGTATCTGGACGCCAAAGATTAGGTATATGGTTCAATTTCTCTTGTTTATTTTATTTTATTTTTTAAAGACAGGATTCCTCACTGAGCCTCGAGCTCACTGATTTTCTTGGCCTGTCTGGCTAGCAAGTCCCAGGGATCCTCCTGTCTCAGTGTCCTCAGCACCAGAATGACAGGCTTGTGCTGCCACACCTGGCTTTTGCATGGGTCCTGGGACTTAAACGCAGTTCTTCATGCTTACCCAGCATGCACACTACCCACTGAGCCACTCTCCCAGGCCCAGATTGCATCTTTTTAGAAAAGATAAGCAACAAAAAGCTAATTAAAACCAAAGCTCAACACAGGGTACCCAAGTAACTGGAAACTGGAGGAATGACAGGACCCGTGTCAGAACTCAGAAGGCCCTCAGTTTCCAAATGAACTAGCCCTCGAATTAGAACTGTTTTCTCTCCACTGACCAGGGACAGCCAGCTAGGTAGCTGCATCCTTTTGTCCATCTTACTGTGAGTAAGAAAACCCATAGACACAGTGGCCTCCATGCCTCTAGGTGTGAGCACAGGGCTGGTATCGGCAGCCTCCTCTTTGTGACTTCTCAGATTGGGCCCCTATAGGGGCCTCACTGGAACAGATAAAGAAACGGTTTGAGCCATCTCTGACAAAGGTCTGCAGAGACCTGCTGCCAGCAGAGGAAAGTGATGGAGGCCACTCCCACTTACCCATTTAGCCCATACGTCAACATTTAAATCAAATCGAACCCTGAACTGTTGTCATCTGTTTAGTTAACAGTGAGACATTTTCTTTTCCTGCTGACCAGAGCCACTCAAAATATGCCACTTGTGCACAAGGAACATCTTGAGCTTGGGGCAACTGAGATCCAACAGATGTGGGCGAAGTCCTCACGCGTCCTTATTGCAAGGCTCACTCAGAAGCTGCCATAATCAAAATCAGTCACCATAGGCCTGAGGTCAGACATATAGGCCAATGCAATACAAATGAGAGTTCAGAAGTAAACTCTTACATTTGTGGTCAACTGTTGTTTTGTATTTTTTCTAACAAGGGGGCCAAGATAATTAAATGGTGAGAGAATAATGTTTTCAACAAATGGTGCAGAGAATGGAGTTGGACATTTTCATTGCATCATACACAGACATTAACTGCAAATGGATCACAGACTTAAAGGCAATAGCCAGAACCCTTAATCTCTTTGAAGAAAACATGGGGGAAATCTTCATGAACTCAGGCAAGGCAAGGTCATTCTGGCAATGGCGCAGGTGGCAACCGAGACTATAAGCCAGGCTTCATTACAAATAAGCACTTTGGAGCTTTAAGGGGAACTGTGCTGTGTGGTTGTTTTTGACAACTTGACACAAGCTAGAATCATCTGGAAAGAGTGAGCATTGATAAAGAAAAATGCCATCAGATTGGCCTGTGGGCAAGACTATGGGGCATTTTCTTGATCAATGGTTGATGTAGGAGGCCCAGCCCACAGTGGGCAGCACCACTCCTACGCACGTGGACCGGAATTGTATGAGAAAGCAGGCTGAGCTAGCCATTGGCTCCATGGCCTCCATGGCCTCTGCTTTAGTTCCTGCCTCAACTTCTCTCAATGACAGACTGTGATGGGGACATGTAAATCAATAAGTTCTTTCCTTCTCAAGTTGCTTTGGGTCATGGTGCTTTAGCACAGCAAGAGAAGGCAAACTAACATGGCAGAATGTGCAACGATAATTGACCGATCTGAAGAAAATATTTGCAGGCCATAGGCCTGGTAATGGTCTTATTGCTGGAACAAGTTAGCAATCTTTTATGTCAATATAAAAGCACAAATCACCCAGTTTAAATGAGCAAAGGATTTAAGGGAGGTACGTAAGTGTCTAATAAGGATATGAAGAGTCTCAGCATCACTATATGCTCTGGAAATGCACATTAGAGGCACACTGAGACACAAGCCATGCCCACAAGGATGGCTATAGGCCAGTGTCAAGTAAAACGGGTTGGTCAGGATGTATGGTGGAAACCAAGAAAAAGGACAACAAAAGTGAGGTATTTGGGGGCTGGAGAAATAGCTCGGCATTAAGGTTACTTACTGTTCTTGCAGAGGACTCAGGCTCAGTTCCCAGCACACACAGGGCAGCTTACAACACTCCTTAACTTCCCTTTTCTAGTTTCTACAGGCACCAGGCATGAATGCATCAGTAGACAAGGCCCAGCATGACCTCAGCATCACATGAGGTTTGAGAATATGTTTGTTCATCAGAACAGGCTCATTTTGGCTCTGCCCAGATGATGTAACAGTGGACACCTGTCAGAACTGGAAAAGATTTGTTTCTTGTAGAACAGAATAGGGAAAACGGAGAGTAAAGGAAGAGAGAAAGAGGGAAGAAAAAGACAAATGGGAGAACAAGTGAGGGGTAGTGGGGAGGGAGGGAGGGAGGGATTAAAGACCAAACTAAAACCCCAGGACCATTTTAAGCAACTAAACCTGCTAAGCCAGTGGTTCTCAACCTGTGGGTTGTGACGCCTTTAGGGTAGTATATCAGAGCTCTATATTATGATTCATAACTATAAAAATTACAGCTATGAAGTAGCAATAAAAATAATTTTATGGTTGGGGGTCACCACAGCATGAGGAGCCGTATGAAAGAGTCTCAGCATTAGGAAGGCTGAGAACCAGTGTGATAAGCGTAGGTGAGAATTCTGGCCTTCCCTGGGCTCTACACAGTTTGTTCTTTGAGGGATGTGGCCATTTGGAGCAGCTGCTGTGGTGCCACTTTCTCCTTGACAGCCATGGTCTCTGCATTACGATCCAATCAGACTGCACACATACTGAGCCCACTGGGATGCTGGGAACTGAACCCAGATCTTGTGTTAGAGCAGCACTGTTCCTAACCACTGAGCCATTTTCCCAGCCCCATAAGTAATTGTAACAACAACAACAACAACAACAACAACAACAACAAAATGGTGGATAACATCCCGAGCTTCTTTCACAATAGCCTGCAACCTGGAACTGGAGCTACCTCCACGAAGCACAGTTGTGTGCACGTGGGAAAAACTGTAGGTAGTCTTCTCCTTGGACAACCCCAGCTTGATTCTAGAGGAGCCGGTTTCAGACTCAAGTTTCCAGCTGGCTTTGGCCTTCAAGAGAGTCTCCAGCTCTGCTTCTGAATAGGAAAGACTCGGTCAAGTTCACTGTGCACACATACGAGCTCCTGATGTGGGAAGTGCAGCCCAGGGCAAGGCTTTCCCACCCATGGTTTCTGGAAATACAGCCTCGCTTGCCACACACTCCGGGAAGCATCTATAAAAGCCACTCAGTGCAGTGGTGGCAAATCGGTTTTAAGGACTTAGTCTTCCTCCCAGCCAGGACTTCGTCTAAAATGAATTGCTGGGGCTCTGGGGTCCACCAAGCTAGGAATACAGCCAGCATGACTGCCCATCCTTTTCAATTTGAAACTAAATGAAAACTTGGGTTGTTGGCCTGAATTAATTGTTTAATTTGAAAAAGAAAACAAATACAAAACAACCAAAGCAGTCAAATCTATGCTGAGTCAAACCAGCTGGGGGGTGTGCTTTGTTGGTTTTGTCTATGGTAGTAGACATAACTGGAGTTTAGAATGCAAACATTCCATAAACAGAGCAGGGAGATGTACTGGCTCTCTTCTCAAAGGCAAGAACATTTTAGGGATGATCGAAACAGTGGACCTTGAACCTTGGCTGTGTTTCTTCCTCCATGAAACCCTACAGCTGGTGCTGAGGACAATATAAATAGGCTGCAGTCTATAGCAAGGACACACTGCCAGCCTTTAAATGTCTTCAGGGCCCTTGACCAGAGGGGAAAAAAACAAGCAGGTAACCCATCGTTCTACCAACTGTTTGCACTAAACCAGAGGTGAGCTTTAGTCTGACATCATTCTCTCACTCCCAACACACACACACACACACACACACACACACACACACACACACACACACGCACACTCTGGTAGCTGAGAGGTTCTAGTTGAGACACCGTGATCACAAAATTTTATTTATTTTTTTTCCAGCTCTTGGCTGTTGCTGCTTTTCCCCTTTCAAGCAAATTAATAAAAATCCCTTCCAAGTTGTTAACATGAGATGCTATCTCAGTTTTTAATGCCTGAAGGGCTTACTACCACATCTTCATGAAAGATGCGACAATTTAAAAAATATTGGAAGTTATTTGCGTGAGAACAGCCGCCCTTCATAAATACGGCCTGAACAAGGATGCTACACCATCAGTTAATCTTGCAGTCATAGCAAATGAGAGGAAGAGAAGACTTGCAGATAAATGACTTTGTCCATAGCCAGAAGCAAAGCATGTGCGATAAAGCACACACTCCTCCAACACAGGAATAAATCTAGTCCATGTTTTCCCCTTGTACAGTGTGTGCATAAAATTCAGGCTGGCATGACAAGCGCAGCGTTCTAATATAAACAGTGTTAAGATGAACACAATTCTTCTTACTCATGATTAATATATTAGACAAATCATCTCTGAATCATTTAGGCAAATCATTCTTCTATATTCATGGTGAGGGCAAATTTTCCGCCTCTTATCTCAGTGACAAACAGCCTTTCACTTCCATTACCCTAAATAACCACAGGGACTTCTACCTGGAAGTTGTTCTTAATAAGAGAAAATGGCAAGGTGACACATGTTTGCTTTTCTAATCCCCAAAGACAGAAAATACAAAATATACAGAGATGCTGAGAGAACATAGAAGATTTATGAACCAGCCCAGGAAAATGGCTGGGATGGGGAGACAGCTCACTTGGTAACCTGCTTACCTTGCAAGCATGAGGACTTGGCCATCTAAGCTCCAGAGACCCTGTCTCGAAAACCAAGATGGCGGCTGTGTACACAATTCAGTTTTTAGAGTATTTTGCCTAGTGAGTTTGACCCCCAGCCCTGCCATAAAAACAGCTATGGAAGCACACACCTGAAATCCTAGGACACGGAAGCTGATGCCGGAGTTCTAGTCCAGCCTGTCTAAAGAGACTGTCAAGTCTAAAACAACCCCACAATTTCAAGACTTGTTTTGAAAGTCTTGCCTTTCAAAAACTTAGTTTTAAAAACTTAGGAGTGTTTTGCCTACAGTGTGTGTGTGTGTACATGTGCTTGTGCATGTGCATATGTGTTTGTGGGCACCATGTGTATGCAGTGCCTACAGAGGTCAGAAAAGGATGCCAGATCGCCTGGATTCAGAGTTATAGACAATTGTGAACTGTCATGTGAAAGCTGTTACAAGAACCTAGCTCTTGTGTTAGAGCAGCAGTGTTCTTAACCACTGAGCCATTTCTCCAACCCCTGAAGTAATTAAAAAATTAACAAAATGGTGGATAACATCCTGAGTATACATACCTGCAAACACACAAGATTAATGCAAACATACAGAACGTGCATGTATGCAAACATGTGTGTGCGCATGCACAGCACACACACACACACACACACACACACACACACACACACACATACAATGGCGTAGGCCATGGGGGTCCAGGAAGCTAGTGGAAGTGAAAGCATGTAGTACAGATACAGAGCCAGGAGCAGACCAGCGCATGAGTTAAGCCTACAACTTGTAGTTCAGTTACGGTCGGGGCCAGGCACTGTTTTACATCCCCATTAACTGGAAAGGGTTTGCTACATGAATTCTCAGCATAAACAAGAAACCAGAAAAATGTACCTACACCTAAGAAACAGCATGTGCCTGTCAAGCCAGCAGTATGCAAAATGTAAAAGATTAAACTTGGAGGTAGGAGCCCCATCTTGGGACTGAGGAACCTAAGAAATCTAGGTGATCTGTTTTCCCATGTGTTAACAGTTTTTTTAAAAAATGTATTCATTTTCCACTCTAGGAGGCAAATCTAGTACTTAACAAACAGTGGTCAGAACTGAGGTCTTTAACAGCCAACCCCCTCTATATACACACACACACACACAATTCTACTCTCCCAAAATTTAGTCTTTGCATAGCTGGACAGCAAATCCTCCCCACCTGTTTCTCCCTTTGTAACTGTGGGAATAAATGTATCTTAAAGGAGGGTTGTCATGGAGATTTGATGGATGTGATAACTGAGCTGATGGTTATCAGTTAAGATGCCTCAACTTCCCCTGGCTTAGAAACAGTGCATTTTATTGACTCTAGGCCTCCACAGTTCCACCAGGAGGGGGGTAGACTTTCAAGATTGGGTGGAGCAGTGAATGGTCCGCTTTTATGTCTTCTGTGGCCAGGCTCGCTGCCTTCCTGGCAGGGAGATGACTGACACCACCAGCCTACAGGCATCTTATGCTCAGTAGCTTCCTTTTCCCAACCACCTAGTCCAGTCCTCAGCTGCCCTCTACTGGATTAACAGCCCCTCCCCAGTAAGTAACGGATACAGAATCTGCCAGAGAACATGGCTGTTGCTCCATGTGATCCTGGAACTGTAGAGGACCATAAAAGATGCTCGCAGTACAGTCACGGAGCCCCGTGAAGAGCATGCCTATTCCAGCATCCTTTATTATCTTCCTGCCATCTTTTTTTTTTTTCTGAGTATAAAGAGGGGTTTGGGTTGAAACCAGAAAAAGATCCTTCCCTCTGATTTTTATTTTTATATTTCTAAAATATTTATTTTTTAATATTTAAAATATTTTATTAATTTATTCATATTACATCTCAATGGTTATCCCATCCCTTGCATCCTCCCATTCCTCCCTCCCTCCCATTTTCCCCTTACTCCCCTCCCCTATGACTGTGACTGAGGGGGACTTCCTCCCCCTGTATATGCTTACAGGGTATCAAGTCTCTTCTTGGTAGCCTGCTATCCAAAAGATTTATTTTTACTTTACTTATGTGTATGTCTGTGTGAGCATATGCTATGCATATGGATGCCCACAGAGATCAGGTGAGGCCATATGATCCCCTAAATGCAAGTGGTTGTGAGATGCCTGATGTAGGTGCTGGGAATTGAACTCAGGTCCTCCGGGATGGTAGCAAGCACTCTGACCTAATGAGCCATCATCCAGGCCCATTTCTCTGGCTTTTAAATAGTAGTTATCACAACCGGTAGCATTTACTGGTATTTATGGTATAGCTAGGACAGGTCTAAGTTTTCCCCAGGAAATCCTCACAAAAGCTTTCAGGGTAGAATGTATAGGAATTACTATTTTTACAGATCTGTAAACTGAGGCATAGAAAGACAAAATAATCTCCCAACATCACAAAGATAGTCAAATGTGTTGGTTGATACTAGCCTAATACTCTTTCTGGTGTAGGGGATTTAAATGTCAATCAAAACATGTTCTGTGTGCATATATGTCTATACACCATGCAGAGGTGAGAAGACAGTGTCAGATGCCCCTGGGATTAATGTTAGAGACAGTGGTGAGCTCCCATGTGCGTGTTGGGAATTGAACCCAGGGCCTCTGGAAGACCAACCAGCACTCTTAACCACTGAACCACCTCTCCAGCTCCTATTCTGTATTTTTGAAAAAAGCAGGAGAATGTCATTTCTCCAAAAGGATGAGGTGATGCAGACATCCATTTTCCTCTATTGGCCAGCTTAGAACATTCAACTCTACAGCCTCATGTCACATCATTATATCTGTACTGAGAAGTTTCCCATGGGATGCTGGGTTCTAAGAATTGTGGGTTTCTGGGTGCCTTAGTTTGGGGATCATGGCACTCATCATCTCACTCTGGAGCTCAGAGATACAGCAGGAAAAGTCCCCTATCTCAAGGCTAAGGTACCACCTTGTCCCTTTGTATGGCTTGAGTGTGAAATGCTCCCCGCTCCAGACTTGTGTGCTGAGTGCTTGGTCCCCAGCTGGGAGTGCTATTTCTGAAAGTCCTGGAAACTTTGGAAGGTTGGGCCTAGTTGACAGAAATAGACCACTGGGGCAAGACATGTCTCTGAAGGTTACATGGGTTCTCCAGTCCCCTCCTTTCTCTGTTTCCTGTCCTCGAGAGTGAAGACACGTCTCCACCACATCGCTACCGTGGTGTTCTGCTCAAGTGTGAGGCTAAGCAGCCATGGACTGATGCCCTCTGAAATCAGTCCCCTTTAAGTTGTTTGTGTCCGGGCTTTCGTCACAGTGATGAGGAAAAGCACTCATCATCACCATTACCATGTCAGCCACATCCTCTTCTTTGATGTCTTAGGATCAGGACCAACATGTACCCTTGCATTGGCAATGACCCTCTAGACATGTAGCTCCTTGCTGGCTGACATCCCCTAATCAGAGCGGAAGATCTCATCTCTCCTACAAACAAAACGGTACTACCTCCCACTTCCTGTGCTGTGTTAGTGGTGGTTTTATGTTTTGGAGAGGGGGTTTTTGCACATGACCAATTGTCATTTGTCATATTGTCTTGATTGACCGGCAGACTCTTTGCTTGTAATGCACTAGAAAGTGAATGTTTTGACTTAGGTTTTCACAGCTCTCTCTCTCCTCACCCCCTTGCACGGTACCTGGCTTCTTCCTGGTTCTCTCTAATGTAGAGGAAATGGATAAACAAGTGTCATAATAACCTCCAGAGACTGTCACAGTCCCCAGCACATCTCTGGGGAGTCCTGCATAATTTGTCTAAAACCAAATCTGACCACTTAACACGTTTGAGTATGTGTGTGTGTGTATGGGGGGGGGGTGAAGCTAACATTTCAAAGAACTATAAGGCTTGCTAGAAATCCCTATGGGAAGCACCCCCCTGCTAAGTCTCTCATTTTACAGGTGAGGAAATCCATGCCTGGGTGAGTTCAGAAAGTTTCCAGCCTCCATGGCAAGCCCATGGCCCACAGGGCCGAGCATAGCTTTCTGTTCCTATTCAGAATTTCTTAGCTTCAGCCCCTCCACATGCTGTATTGATTGAAGATCATTGGGGCTAATTATACTGGACATACCAATCAATAAAGCCATCAATGAGTATTAACGGGCCATCTATTTTGTGCCTGGCTATCGGCACTTTCATTGTGACACCGAAGGCTTGGGTGACATTTTTATGGAAGACACAATTTTTCAAGGGCTGCTGATTGATTCCTTGAAGCCTGGGGTTCACCCACAGATACATTTTCCAAGAGTTTGGGCCCCATTGATCTGGGCTGCTTGCTGACCCCAATCTTTGTCATTTTATCTGTTTTTTAATGTTAGACTGCTCTCACCTCTTGGTACTTCCTCCCAGCTGTGTCACAGTTATTGACCAAATGTGACTTGACCTTCTTTATGAACCAAAGAAAATGCTCTTCAGAATCTAGGGAAACAAAGGGAAGCTGCCGTGTAAGGAGGTGACGAGGGTGCCAGGTGATGCGGGCATCCGCAGCTCAGTCACTGCGTCTGTAATGAAAGGCTGTCACCTTTCCATGGGTCTTCCTTTTCTACCCTGGCTGGTCTGTCACTCTCTTCCAACAGAGGTGCTGTCAGGGGCACTGTACTATCCTGGAGACCAAAACACTTCTGAGACCTCCATGATGTGGCAGCCAGCAGTCTCAGGCACAGCTGTGTGCTTTTGAGACATACACTTTTCTCAGCTCCCATGGCACAGTGTCTAGGAAGGCCCCAACCTTGTGCTATTTCATGGACCTTTCTCAGGTTCCCACAAGAGCACCTCTGCCTGAAATGTTCTAAGCTCTGAACCCAGGAGGCTGAGGGGCCTGGTCCACACCCTCACCTTGCTTCCGGTTGTTTGCTTCCCCTAGGGGACACTTTTTTTTGGAATAATAGTGTCAAATGACATTTTATCTGTTGCTAATTCCCAAGGTGTTTTTTCAGTTTTGTGTCTTCTACTACCACCCAAAGCAAAACACACAAGAAGAAAGAGCCTGGGAGAGAGCTCAGCAGCAACTGTTGCCCACAGACATGAAAACCTGAGCTCAATCCTTGGCACCCATGAGAAGGAAGACAGCTGATTGTCAACCTGGCCACAGTTGTCCTTTGACCTACACACCCACCCACCTACACCCACACACATGTGCATGCACACATACCACACACACATACACACACATCACACATACCACACACACACACACACACACACATCACACATACCACACACACATACACACACATCACACATACCACACACACACACACACACACACATCACATATACCACACACACACATCACACATACCACACACACATACACACACATCACACATACCACACACACACACACACACACATCACACATACCACACACACATACACACACATCACACATACCACACACACACACACACACATCACACATACCACACACACATACACACACATCACACATACCACACACACACACACACACACATCACATATACCACACACACATCACACATACCACACACACATACACACACATCACACATACCACACACACACACACACACACATCACACATACCACACACACATACACACACATCACACATACCACACACACACACACACACACATCACACATACCACACACACATACACACACATCACACATACCACACACACACACACACACATCACATATACCATACACACATACACACACATCACACATACCACACACACACACACACACATACCACACACACATACACACACATCACACATACCACACACACATACACACACATCACACATACCACACACACATACACACACATCACACATACCAAACACACACACACACACATCACATATACCACACACACACACACACACACATCACATATACCATACACACACATCACACATACCACACACACATACACACACATCACACATACCACACACACATACACACACATCACATATACCACACACACATACACACACATCACACATACCAAACACACACACACACACATCACATATACCATACACACATACTACTATAGACATATGCATACGTCATCCACACACCACACACAGATATACACACTACATACACATACCACACAACACATACACACCACGCACATATAAACATGCTACACACAATACACACATACGCACACTACATACACAACAAAGGTAGGTCCCAAACTCAATGCCCTGCCTTCCTATATGTATCACCAGCAGGAAAGCATGGCTGCACACACACATGGTGCACCTAAGACTCCCCTGTCTGGGAACAGAGGTCTTCAATCTTCGCTGTGCATTGGAGCCACCTACAGGAGGTTGAGAATTCCTGAGGTCTGAGTCTCAGCCTCCATCCGATGGTTTTTAATTGGTCTGAGGTGAGGCCAGGGCCCTGGGGCTTGATGGAGCTTCCAGCTGGTTCTAATGAGCAGTTGAATTGAGAACCATGGATGCCCTGGTGAAGCTAATGCAGTGCAGGAGAGTTCCAGGAGGGACTACAGAGGCCTGGGGAGGAGGGAGGTCCAGGGAGTGCCCGGGGGAGGGGACTGACTATCACAAAGGTGGAGAAGAATGGGATGAAGTAACCCTGGAGGGAGGGAAGGAGAGAGGGAGGGAGGGGGAAGGAGAGGAGAACAGATGACAGAAAGAGGAAGGGAAGTGATGAGACAAAGGTGGGCTAGCAGCTCAAGAGTAAAATAATACTATTTCTGAGGTTTTAATTAGGAGAGGTGAGGAGGCCTCAGAGCAGGCATAGATTATTATGTTCCATTCCTTGCTGCTCTGAGGCAGGCTACTCTGCAAAGAATACAAGTCTCTTCTGGTCCTAGTGCTGGAGATGGATGGTCCTAGTTCTGTGTGATGATGCCCACTTGTTGGCACTCTCAGGGCAGCTTCAAACATTATATGGTAGGGAACAACACAGAGAGAGAGAGAGAGAGAGAGAGAGAGAGAGAGAGAGAGAGAGAGAGAGAGAGGGAGAGAGAGAGAGATCTGCCTTCCATCCTATGAGATGCCAGGATCTAATCATAGGGCCTCTACCTTTACGACCTTATCCAACTTAATGGTTGATGTGAGGTGCTAAGAGGATGGATTATGGTCTTGCCCTCATAGTGCCTCGCAATGAGAGCTAAGTTTCTGTACAAAAAGCCTTGGGGTTGGACCCTCAGACTACAGTTAAGTCATAGACACAATATAGGGTTTTGATAGGGGAACAGTAGGGGGCCACTGAGGAATTGTCAAGTACACTGGAGTGGGATGGAAACTAATTTGGGTACCACTGCAAGCATTTGTGTGGGAGATGTGTTGACTGGTCACGTGTACATGCACAATGAGGAGCATGCTAGCATATTTTCTAATAGATTAGCCCTTTGACCTCCTTCGGCAATCTTCAGTGGTAAGAATAGACACCATCTTACTCCAAGTAGAGCTTGGGACATACACAGAGGTAAATATGATCTTTAGTCCTCATGCTGCCCCATTACAGGGCTGTTGTTATTATCTCTGTTTTATGAATGAGTAACTCAGGTTACATAACTCATGTGAGAGTCACAAAGCTAAAGAAGGAAGAGGGTCAAAGGCCCATCAGGCAAGGCCAATGCTCTTAACTCTTTGATTTGTGTTCCTCACTGCTCCTGACTCCATAATGTTTCCTTTAGAAAGCCTGGCTGTGGTTAGGGTTTCTCTTGCTGGGATGAAACACCATGACCAAAGGCAACTTTGGGGAGGAAAGGGTTTGTTTCAGCTTACAACTGTTAGGTCACACTCCATCACCGAGACACTCAAGGCAAGAGCCTGGAGGCATGAACTGAAACAGAAGCCACAGAGAAGCACTGCCTACTGGCTTAGTCCTCCTTGCTTGCTTCGCTGATTTTCTTATACACTGTCTCAAGATGGCAGTGCTCACATTGGTCTGGCCCGTCCACATCAATCAGTAATCAAGAAAGTGCCCCCTCACAGTCTTAACTACGAGCCAGTCTAATGCAGGCGTTTTCTCAATTGAAGTTCTCTCTTCACAGGTGACCCTGGCTTGTGTCACAGTGACAAAAATCTACTAGCACAGGTACACTGGTGTCACTAACCACCTAGAGGGTTATACATTCTAGTAGTCTAATGGGAGCCTTCTGCTGCCTTTAAGGAAATATACATATAAATAAAATGTATACAGTGCTCTGCTTTCTGCCTGCATGTACACCTGCATGCCAGAAGAGGGCACCAGATCCCATCCTAGATGATTGTGAGCCACCA
The DNA here is from genome assembly GCF_903995435.1 of Acomys russatus. Lineage (NCBI taxonomy): Eukaryota > Metazoa > Chordata > Mammalia > Rodentia > Muridae > Acomys > Acomys russatus. The sequence goes on from NC_067149.1 coordinate 28,120,008, forward strand.
TGTGGTTGCTGGGAATTGAACGCAAGACCTCTGGAAGAGCAGACAGGCCTCTTAACTTCTGAACCATTTCTGCAGCCCATATATATGTGTGTGTGGTGTGTGTATTTTCTTTTTTTCTTTCTTTCTTTTTTTTTTTTAGGTAAGAACTCATGTAGCTCAGGCTAGCCATGAACTCCCCTACACAGCCTAACTCAAACTTCTGATTTTCCTATCTCTACCACCTAAATGCTTGGGTTACACATGTGTGCCACCATCTCCGGTTTATGTACTGCTGGAGATTGAATGCAGGGCTTCATGCATGCTGGGCAAGCAGTCTATCAACTGAGCTACGTCTCCAGCTGAAGAAAGCAAACACTTCTAGTTGATTCCGACAGCTGATGCTCAGCCGTGGCATGGGCTAAGTTTAAAGAACCAACCTTTCCTCCTGCCCTTTGACTTGCCCAGCAGGCACAAGGGGTTTTATTCACACCGAGTGTCTCCACTTGTCAACTCAATACAGGTTATTAGGGCAACTGGGAAGGTCATGAGCCATTGCCTGCTACTCCAGGCCCAAAATCTATGAAGAGAAGGGGATCTCTAAGAAGATCCCCAGATTCCTCTGGCCCCTGAAAGTTACTGGACTGGGACTGTGGCATGTGAGTGCTGGAAAGCCAAGCTCTGCATTTTCCCCATGCAGTGAGCCAACGCAGGGAACAGCTTGAATGCCCACCTCTTCAGGAGGGGCTTTCCTGGGTCATCACCTTTCCTCTGCAGATCACCTCAAACCCAGCAAGTGTACCCAACTTTTTGACACAGAGACATGACACTGTCATCTACAAATCTGTGGGCAGCCTTGGATCCTGCACGTCCAAAGTCAAGATCTCTCTTAGCCACCCACAGGGCTGGTCACACAGCCTGTCTGTCTCCCAGAGCTACTGACACTCAACAGATTAAGTGGTGACAGCGGTAGAAGCCACAAGGAACTTTAGAAGAGCCAATCCAGACGGAAGGGGAGAACATGTTCCTGTTGTAGTCATTAGGTGACATTTTTCTCCATCCCTAGAACGCACTTCACAGCTAAGTCTGGCTTAGTTTCCTCACTCAGGTGCAAGCATCTGGCTCTGTGACATGTAAACTCATTCCTCGGTGGGAATGGCTCTGGGATGGCTGGGGACCAGCCTAGCCTCTGAAGACTGGCTAGGTGTTAGTAGCCTAGCTGCTGAAAGATGTACAGTGAAAACTGGAATAATATAAATTGCCGGCCTCAGCAGAAAACGCTTTCATGTAGAAGCTAACGAGGAAAACGTTGCCTGGAACCAACCCACCAAATACCCAGCCATATGCATATGCCCCTGGTGGCTCGTCTTTAAGCAATGAGATGCTTTGATCCTCTGCCAACTTTGGCTCCTCTAAGCATGGATGGAGTTTTCCGGAGCGAACTCTTTATTCGGGGTTCAGGGCCGTAATTTAGCACAGTGGGGATGAAACAGTTTATTCTTTCTCCTTCCCTCTGTACTGGACCTTGAAATTAGAGTCTATCGTACGCCAGGCATGTGATCTATCTACCACTGAACTATATCCCCAGATCTCTTTTTTCTTTTATATTCTTTATTTTTCAAACAGACTCTTACTAACTTGTCCAGGCTGGCTTTGAACTCATGATCCTCCTGCCTAAGCCTCCCAAGTAGCCGGGACTATAGTCCTTTGCTAGACCTGGCTTCATCGTCACTGTTAAGAAGCACAATTTGGTCTTTCAAAGGGCAACAGTTCTAGCGGGATAGCTCACTCAGTACAGGGCCAGCTGTGCACTAATGAAGACTTGAGCTGGACCTTTAGAACCAATATTTAAGACATAAAAGGCCTGGGTATGGTAACTGGCACTTTTAATCCTCATGTCACAGAGGCAGAGACAGACAGACCCTGGGGCTCCCTGTCCATCTACACTAGCCTAAGCACTGAGCCCCAGGCTAATAAGAGATGTTGTCTCAGAACAAAAGCTGAAAGGTGCCCAAGAAACACTACCTGTGTGCTGACCTTTGAGTTCTACACACACGAATGTATATACTTGCACACCCCACAAACACAACAGGCATGGCCTGACATGGAAATAAACAGGCTTTCTCTCAAAGGGGCTTGACATTGGCAAGTTTAAAACTCGGCGTTTAGAATTCTAGGGACTAGAGACTGGATTGGATACTCCACTGATTCTAAAGAAAATCATAGGTTTGGATTTGACCTCACTCAGTGTAGCCTAGACAGGCCTGAAATTTGGATCTGCCTACCTCAGCCTCCTGAGTTGCTAGGATTACAATCTTTGAGACACCAATACAGCTTGAAGTGTGTTTTGAAACACAGAGAGAGTTATTAAAGTCCCCAGGATAAGTGAAAGGTCACAGCCTTCATCCCAGACAGACAGTGAGCTGCTCAGGGCCCCAGCCACAGGTGTGCAGAACTGGTTTCATCCTGCCAACCTGTGGCCTTTCCAATTGGACGATCTCCACAACCAGCCTGTTTCTGGGCAAGTCTCAAGGGGTTGTTCATGGATGATTTGATCTGCGGTCTGGGGAAGTGAACCAAGTGTTCAGAGATAAGAACATTTGTGATGACAGTGGACCAACTGCCTTCTCTCACATCCTGGTTCGCACCTATGGGTGGCCACACCCCTCCTCGGAGGCTGGAAGGCGAACACTGGGGTAGGGCTTGCTTTTCTAGCTACCTGTTCATTCTATTGGTCCTAAACACTGCCTAGATGTTCCAGGAAAGTTTCCATGGCAACACCACCGCACTGTAGGACCAGGTTCTAATTTATCAGTTTCCAATCCAGGTGAGGTTTCCCACCACCAGGTGGAGACGGGCTCAAGTCTATTAACTGGGAGACTCTTTGCTGATTCGAGATTCAGCCTGTTTGATTTGGAAAGCCCCTCAGAGGTGGGCTACTCAGTGACTGTCAAACTCGAGTGATCACAGACCCAAGGGGCATCTCAAACACACAGCTGCCTGCTTGTGTTTGAGATTAAGGAATTATTGCTTGTCTTGCTGAATGGGATAGTGGCATTTGTGACACAAGAGTGGCTTGCTTTAGAATTATTCAGATAAAAATAAAAAGAGGAGTTGGTTCCCACAGGAGATAGGGGCACACGGAACGGAGGGAGGCAGTGCCATTAATAAAGATGCAGTGACTGTATAGAGAAAGCACAAAAGGCCATGCTGAAAACAAATGGATCGACAGCCATCCCCAAAGGGCTGGGAGAGGGAGCGGATAGAAGCTGACGGGAAGCTGGGCATGGAGCCTCACACCCAAAATCCCAGGACTTGGGAGATGGCGGCAGCAGCAGGAGAATTGCGACTTTACGGCGAGCCTGTGCTACATAGTGACATGCTACCTTAAAACCAAAGCCAAAACCTCCAACAACCAACTGACAAAAGCCAGAGAAGCTGGCTGCCACAAGCTGTGTGCACCCTGGGGTGGAGGAACACAGCTACGGACACCAGAGCAGGAGCTGACAATGGGTATCCTCCCCCCACCCCCATCTTTGAGACTAGTTTTTGGACAGTTTCACAATCAAGTTTAAGGGAGTACGGATTCTCAGGCCCAGCTTCAGACTCACCGACTCCGAAGCCTTTGGGAATGGAGCCCAGATACTGACTTTTGAAGACTCCCCAGGGGTTTAACCATCCCTCTTGTACAAGCCTTTCTTCTTACAGAGGAAACCCGGTCCCCAGAGAAGTTCAGGGAGTTGTGGGAAATCCCAGAGAGCCAGAAGTGAAATCTACATCAGCAGGCCAGACACCAGCCAGCCACAGGCAAAAGCTCATGTCAGCTGGAAAGCCCCACAGGCAGGGGAGCGAGGCACTGCTGCCAAGGTCAGTGTCTGCGAGGTGCAGGACTTGCCCCATGATGCCTCCATGGGATTCCTTGACAATGGAGTGAGTTGGAACATATGAAGGGTTTAAAGTAGTGTCTGTCAATCAAAGCACCCAAACAACAGCAACTATCTTTTTCTTCGGTGTCTCTGAGCTTGCTATGAGTCACTCTTTTTCTACCCACCCCCACAACTGAAAAACCTGAAGCCTAGATAAGCTGAGCCCACCCACCACCATGCCCCCCATCCCCGCGGCCGCCCCCTCCCCTGCCCCATCCCAGTGGTAGGAGCATGGCTGCAGGCTGGTATAGACCATGGCCCATGTTATTTTCTAGCACCCACCTCCCAGCAGGCCATGCTCTCTTCTAAAGCCCAAATTGTGCAGTGAGCACAGTTCCCAGCTGCAGCGCCCCACCACCTTGCGTGTGGGCTCTGGATGACACTGACATAGTACAAAATATTTTCCACCTGCTCCTGGGGCAGCAGTGAAGCTTCAAAGTTTCCTGAGGCTAGGGACTGTGCCTGCATGGTGCTAGAATTAGAGTGTCCTGCAGGATCTGATACCCAGGATCCCAGGATGTGTCTACCAGTGCGCGTATGTAGGCACACACACACACACGCAACTGTTTTATTTTATTGAGTGAACAGAGACAAGAAAAATCTATCCTTACAAATGGGCGGCCAGGCCATCCACTCATCCCTTGTGCTGTCATCTGGTACTTTGATACTCAGTGCTAATGCTCACTAAAGTCCCTGTGGAGCCTAGAAATAGCCTCAGAATCCTCAGCTGAGCAGGTAGGTCATCCAGCCACAGCTGCCAGGCTAGAGTGGCCTTGTGAGAGAAAATGGACAGTGCCGCCTCTCTGCAACAGATGCATTTAAAACGGTGGTCCTCAACCTTCCTAACATTGTGACCCTTTCATATAGTTTCTCATGTTGTGGTGGCCACCCCCCCAACCATAAAGTTATTTTCATTGCTACCTTATAACTGTAAATTTGCTATGAATCATAATGTAAACATCTGTTTTCCGATGGTCTTAGCTGACGCCAACGAAAGGGTCGTTCGACTCCAAAGGGGTTGGCGACCCATACAAGTCAAGAATTGCTGATTTAAAAAGCATGCTCATCCTATGGGCAAGGCTGTTGCTTGAGGAAGAGATGAGCGGAAAGCTCAGAGTCAGGAGAACCTAGCCAGTGTAGATAAGGTTTGCTTAAAAGCTTTTGAACAGGTCAGAAACAGGTCTCCCGGTGTGGGCCCAGGGCTGAGGACCGCCGAGGCCCCCTTCTCATGATTGGCACACGTCTACATGCACAAGCACAAGCCGTGGGCCTGAGAAGGCGGCGGCTGGTGGCAAAGTGCTTGCTACACAAGCGTGGGAACCTGATTTTGATCCCAGAAAAAAAGTAAAAACAGAACAAAAACAAAACTTGCAATTCTCTCTCTCTCTCTCTCTCATACACACACACACACACACACTCCCTCTATGGTCTAAACTATTACATTTGCATAAATCATTAGTGATAAGATAAAGCACCCCAAGGCTATAGATGGCACTAACATCTTTAGAAACAGCAGGTACACCCTGAGTAACCCCAAGTCCTCTTTACTCACTACTGATTAATCATCATAAAGGTAGAAAAACTCTCTGGCCATCAGTCTGCTCTGTAGTCCCTGTGACTCAGTGAAATACGTGTTCAGGGACTGACAGTGGGCTGTACAGACCTGCTTTGGGACCTGTCAAATGATTCACAAATTCAAACTCCAGTGAGAAAACACTTCTACTACTGCCTGTCTAAAACCACTGGGTCAGATACAATCTAGGAAATAGGATTTCTTATAAGATGGGTGACACATACACTGGATAATATTCCACAATCAGACCCATTTGATTTGAAAACCATAATCCAACTATTTCTACACAGGGTGAATGAAGAGGTACAGACTGGAGCTGGCTTCAAGCATTGCCTTTAAACGAGCTTTGCTTCCAAAGCCTTGTGGATGTCACACTTAGGATGAGCAATGGCAGGACTGACCACCTGTATTGTGTGGGGACAGTAAGAAGCCAGGGAGGTGTCTCCCAACAATGATAAAAGGAGTTGGGATCATTAAAATCAGGGTCCTGTTTAAGTAACTGCAGCTCGGCCTCTTTCCATGTCCCCGTGTTCTGCTGCCAGAACTGATGGGGAAACACAGTGCCTGACTACACACCAGCCATGACCAGGACTCTGCTATGGCTTACATGTGAATGTGTGTTATGTGTTTGGCTGTGTGGCTCCTAGATGGTGGTGCTGTTCTGAAAGGCTGTAGAGCCTTTGGGAGGTAGGACCTGGCTGGAGGAACTGGGTGTCAGGGAGACAGGCCTTGAAGTTTATAACCTGGCCCCACTTCCTGTTTCATACCCACTTTCTAATAGGCCCAGTTGTGACGGAGTAACTCCAAGCTCTTGCCACTGTGGCCACTCCTGGTGGGATGCCTCCCCAGACACAGCACTCTGTAACCTTAAATCTTGAGCCCAAATAAATGCTTCTTGCCAGTATTTGGTCACAGTAATAAGAAAAGTGATGGGTACAACTCCCACTGTCAGCTCCCTAACCGGACTGACAAAACCTTGGAGGATTTAACACCTACTAAGACTTTAGGTCTCATCTTTTAACTCCTCTCCAGAAATAACTCACTTTGGGAAAGATTCTTCTAGCATTTGTGTCAGATCTACTTGGCATGCCCTTGGTCCCCCTTCCATTCTGCCTCAAGCACACGCAATCCTCACCAATTGCCTCTTGTGTGGGTTGAACCTGAAATATTTTCACAGGCTCATGTTATGTGGTTAAACACGGAGGCCCCAGCTGATAGCACTATGTTCAGGAGGCCGTGGGCCATTTGGGAAAAAGAGCCTCATTGGTGGATATAGGTCACTAGCAGCAGGCCTTGAGGGGTATAGCCTGGCACTGCTTTCAGACCTGTCTCTACTTCCTGCTCTACCAAGAATAAGCTGGGCTGCATGCTTCTGTTGTCACAGAATGAGCCACTCAAGCTGCCAGGTGTGTTCCCAATAGGATAGACTGTTCCCCCCCTGAAACTGTGAGCTAAAGTAAACCCTTCTTTTCTGAAGTAGCTGCTGCCAAGCAGTGAGAAGGGTAGCTGCTGTGGCCCTGCTCCCAATCCTTCCATGACACCCACTCTTCCCTGCACACAGCTCAGTACATAGCTCTGTGAGCCATAGTCCAGACTGTGATTATGCTGCTTTCTTACTAGGCTCCACCTGCAAGGTGGTACCACTCTCTGTATCCCCTGGACCTGGTACCACGCATGTCACAGGTATCCAGAACATGTACAGAAGACGAGACTGACCAGAGCAAAGCAGCTTCCTTTGTAGTTAGAATAATGCTCTAAATCGTGTGTGTGTGTGTGTGTGTGTGTGTGTGTGTGTGTGTGTGTGTGTGTGTGTGCGCGCGCGCGCGCGCGCGCATGCATACAAAGGGGGTATTGTATGTGTGTGGGTACATAGATGTATACATTGATGTGAAAGCCAGAGATCAACTTCTAGTGTCTTTCTCAGTTACCCTCATCTTGTCTCTTTTGAAACAGTGTCTCTCACTTTTTTTGTGTGAGCTTGACAGTTTGCCTAGGCTGGCTGGCCACTGAGCTCAGGAACCTTTCTGTCTCCACCTTCCTAGCATTGGGGTTACAAGTGCACCTCATCACTCCTAGATCTTTTAAGTGAGTTCTGGGAACAGAATTTAGGTCCCTGATGAGTCATCTCGCCAGGTATAGCACTACATCTTAATGAGGCCCGCACTATTTGGCCTCTACCTGTCCCTTGATCTTTCTCCAAGTATTTTTTCTGTTCTTTGTTAGGGAGCCGAGGCCTTCCATTTGGCCTGGCCTGCACCACCCCACCGCACCCCTCTCGACATCAACATCACTTCTTCACAGAAGGATGCTCTTTTGGTTCACGTCCCCTGCGACAGAGGCAGCTGAACGCCACCCAATCTCTAGTCTGGCCTCTTTGCCCTTGGTTTTATCACTGTGGTTTAATTTTGAAGTGACAAGGACCTCAGTTCAAAGCCTACATTTCCCAGGCTCTTTTGTGTTTAGGTGGCCACACGATTGGTTTATTATGAGAGCATCTGCGGAGAATACGGTTGATTGGTTGGTACCGCCCTCTGTTCTCCACACCTCCTAGCATATCGCCCCGACAGATGGAGAGCCTGCAGCCATCCTGTACCGTGGAATGACAGATACCCTATGGACTGTGGGCCAATATGATGGACATATATAGGTTCCTCGTAGGTATAAAGAAACTATCCCAACTACTTCTGGGTTTACAAGGAAAATAACTACTGGAGTATTTAAACACTGATTTTTTAAAAAATAATATTCCACTAGTTATGCTAACATATTATTATTGAAGCCTATAATTAAACATTTCGTGGGGCTATTTGATTGCTTTCCTTCTCTCTGGAGACAGATGGTAATAATCTAGTTGATAGTACTATGTGGCCAGTGTGGAACATGCAATCAGTAACTGATGGAACAGGTGTCCATTCATTTTATAGATACTCTAGAGGCTTCCACTAGGCCTTTCTTTTTATATCTTGAAGTATCACTGTGGATGCTGCATGTAGAAACAGCTGCACTTGGATGCTTGAGGGAAGGAAACTCTGCCTATGGGCAGTTCTTGGGTGCATCCCTCTTCTTACCACCACATGTTCTTCTGGGATGCTCCGACTTGCCCAGACACATTTCTCTCCCATTATACTCCTCTTTTGCCCTTGTGCTCTTGCTCTCAATGCTCAGACTGAATGACTGACCATTCCACAAAGGTTCCTGCTCTTGCCTTTCTCCAAGTCCGTGCGCATGCACGTCCCTAGCAGGAACTCATTTAGCCCAGTGTCTTTTCTTATTGCTGTCATGAAATGCTCCAACAAAAGCAACTTAAGGAAGAAACATACATTTTGGTGCAAGGCTGTAGTCCTATCATGGAGGGGGAGGCACAGCAGCAATAGCTGGTCACATTGCATCTACAGGTGAGAAGGCTGCTGCTGCTTCACTTCCTCTCTCCACTTCTGCAGTCAAGGATCCCACGTAGCGAATGATGCTGCCCACTTTTGGCAGGTCCGCCCACCTCAACTGATGCAATCCAGATTACCCCTCTCTCCTTCCAAGTAACACACATACACAGGCAGGTCCATCTCCTAGGTGATTCTACTGTTTGTCAAGTTGTCAATTAACGATTCCCATCAGCCTTAGATAATCACTATCATCCACTAGATCCGTGATGTTTAGTTTTATGTCAACTTGACAAAAGCTGCAGTCATCTCAGAGAAGAGACCCTCAAATGAGAAGCTGTCTGCTTAAGAGCAGGCTGTGGGCAAGCCTGAAGAGTATTTCTTAGTGATTGATTTTGGAGATTCCGCCCATGGTGGGTGATGCCATCCCTAGGCCAGTGGTCTTGGGGTCTACAAGAAAGCAGACTGAGCAAGCCATGAGGGGCAAACCAGAAGCAATCTTCCATGGCCTCGGCATCAGCTCCTGCCTCCAGGTTCCTACCTGGTTTGAGTCTCTGCCTTGGTTTCATTCATTGAACTGTGACTCAAGATATGTTAGTCAAATAAACCCTTTCCTCTCCAAGTTGCTTTTGGTCATGGTGTTTCATCACAGCCATGGTAACCGTAACTAAGACAGACTCTCGGCTTCAATGTCCTCTCTTCCAGGAGGTCAGACCTGTCTCCCAAGTGTTCCTCTCTATCTTTTCCATCATAGCACTTGCCACCCAGTACCCAGTGCTACAACTGAATTACCTCTTTCACAGCAACACATGGCAGTACTAACCCTGTACTCGGTCTTTCTAGGAAATAGGGTCTCTGTTGATGTGATGGAGTGAAGACTACATAATTAGTAGAGGCTTTAATCTTCCATAAAGTGTGACCGTGTGAGAAAAGCACAGTTCGAGACACACAGACTTAAAGGCTGAACACCATGTGGAGATAGAAGGACAGTATGGAGTGACATAGCTGCAAGCCAGGATGAGCCAGGAAGAAGTGGACAGCAGGTTCCCCTCGGAATCTCTAGGGACAGCCCATCATCACTTGGATTTTGTACTTGTAGCCAATGAGGACAGAGGGAAACTCTATGGATTGGAGCATTAGACTTTGCTACTCTGTGGCAGAGCCCCCGAGGTCCAATAGTCTTGTAGTCTTGCTTTTCTTCAAGATACATGGAACAAATGTCCATCCAGCCCAGCTACAGCTCTAATGGCTGACCAAAGCAAGTCTGGCTTGTTGAATTAATGGGTTTGATGAGCTTACTCGGTGACCCTCGCAATGTCACTGTTTGAGAAATTCCACCAGGCAGGAATGGTGACCTACTGAAAGCCACATAGGTGGGGTTCCCCCTTAGTTATCTTCTCGCCTCTCTATGCTCTACCTCTTCTAGTGGGTGTGTCCAACCTGCAGTCTGGTGGCTATATACCACTGAGGATAGTGATGAGCAGGGGCTCAACACAAAATTTAAAAGTTACTTAGAACATTATGAAAATTTGTTGTAACTTGACTGCATGGACTAGGGCCATCTAACATGGTTGGACATGCCTACTAGCACCTCTTGAGACTACAGGCATCTGGGAATGCGGGACAAGAGGGAGTGGGTGGCTGGAAACTCAAGTGAGAGTTTAAAGACCACAGCCAGCTCCCTCTAGGAGAGAATACCAACAGCCTTGATCTTGTGAGGGACTCATGCAAGCCATCAAAGATGCGCTCATTTTAAGATGGTTGCGATCATGACATCCCGGAGGACAGTATCCCTCAAAAGCCCTCCATTCCCACGGATTATGCATTTTCTGATTCTCCCAGCTGTGGGCTGAAAATCTCATTAAAAGACTGTGTCTGTGTTAAGCCTGGACTGATCTTCTTGTTGTCATTTCCTAAACAGCACATAGCAACAACTCATACAGCGTTTACCTCTTACTAGGGTTTGTGAGGAACCTGGTGATTTACAGTGCACAGAGGATGTGTTTAGGCTGTGGGCTAACACTGCCTTACTTGATGGAAGGAACTTGAGCATCTGTGGAGTTTGCTATCCACAGAAGCCCTCTAAGCCATTCTCTCTACATACAGAGTAACAGTTGAATATGCTCTACAAGGCTACATTCCTATAGGGATGAAGCAGAGCTGTTTATTGCTGTGGGAACCCTTGCATCCATCTCTCCTCAGGATGCTCAGCATCCTGCCTTGACAATAATCAGGTAGGACACGTTGTTGCCACTTCTAATAAACGCCTCTGTGAGAGACATTGAAGAAAAACCATCTTCCCACTGGGGCGCTACTGTATCCTTAGCCTTGGCTGCTCTGACGACCTCCTCCCACACAGTACCTCTCCCTAACTGCTCCCCCTCCATGGTATTAATAAAAAACCATACTGTCAACACAATAGCTGCAAAGCCCTTAGAGGAAGTCTTTTTTCTTCTGACAACCACCCTTGACTGACTATCCTGAAACTTGGTCCAAATGCTCCTGCCAAAAATCACAGGGGTCCCCAAGCACAACCCCTGAGCACCTCAGCCTCCTTTGCAAACCCAATGGTGTAGATTGAACTGCATCATTACAAAGTCTCACCTCAGCATGGATGACACCCTTCGGCAAGCTGCATAGACGGAGTCCTTCAATCCAGCCACCCTACAACCTCCTATCTACTCTAGTACCTCTCAAGATCTTTTCCAAAGCCACTCAGGGTGGTGCACGCCTTTTATCCCAGGACACAGGAAGCAGGAGACAGAGCTCTATTAATCCGAAATTAATCTTGTCTATGTAGCAAGTTCCAAGGCAACTAGGGCTACACAGAAAGACACTGCCTTGAAAATAAAAAGAAGTAGAGGATGATGACGACCCTGTTGTGGTTTGAATGAAAATCCCCACCTCACCCCACCCTCATCTAGAGGCTTATTTGAATGCTTGGTCCCCAGTTGATGAATTGTTCAGAAAAATTAGGACGTGCGGCCTTTGTTGAGGAGGTGTGGCCTTGTTGAGGAGGTGTGGCCTTGTTGAAGAGGTGTCACTGGGTGTGTACTTTGAGATTTCAAGGCCCAGTCTTCCCTTCCCCACATCCCCCCTCTGTCCCACCTCCCCTCAACTTCCCCCCACCTCCCCGCTAAGCTCCCCACCCCCTACCCCACCCCTACCACCTGCCTGCTGGAGGATCAGGATATAAAGTCCTTAGCTACTTATCCTTGACCATGCCTGCCTGCCTGCCACCCTGCTCTGCACCACAATGAAAGTGGACTAACTCTCTTAAGCCGTAAACAAGCTCCCAGTTCAATGCTATGTCCTATGAAATGACTTTGTCATGGTGTCTTTTCACAGCAAGAGAACAGTGACTAAGACAGATCCTGTGCAGTGGGGGTGCACAGGAGTGGAGCCATATTCAGGTCCTCACACTCTGACCTGGGAACGTGGCTTTATTTGAAGATGGGTCTCTTTCCAACCCAACACTGGGTGATTTATAAAGGGAAGTTGATATGGGCGTGATTCTGGAGTTTGAAGCCAGGCAGATGCATCTGGCATGGGCCTAAGGTGGTGGGAATAGAAAGCAGGAATCGACAACCTCATGTAAGAAGAAAGGGGCCAAGTTCTCAGCTAGCCTAACCATGATGAAAGCATTGACACACGTTCAGGAAGATGTCATTCCCTCGGGCCTCACCCTCCCAGTAGGCTTCACCTCTCCCATATCGCTGCACTGAGAATGAAGGTTCAGACACAGTAGCCTACAATGGACACACACAAACCATAGCACAGGTGGCATCAGGCTGAGGATATCATTAAACTATAATGGGTTTAATCCGGTAAGACGAGGGTCCCAACAAGAAGAGCTAGATCTACAGATGGCTCTGGGGACATGATTTAGTTGGTAGGGTACTTTTCACATAAGCCTAAGGATTTGAATTTGTTCTCCATCACATGCAAAAATTGGGGTGTACAAGCATGTACTTGGGAGTCCAGGGCTAAGGGAGTGGAGACAGGAGGATCCCTGGGGATCACTGACCAGCCGGCATAGCCAAGTCAGTGAATGCCAGGTCCTAGTTAGAGACTCCCTGTGAAGAAAGAAAGTGGGAAGCCCCTAGGAAATGGTATCTGAGATTGATCCCTGACCTCTGCACTTACTTGCACCCATATATGCACATGTACACACACAGAGAGGCATAGACACAGGTGAGAGAAGGCTTCAGGATAATTCAGATGTAGGAAACTAACCCTGCCACAACAGAAGTAGGAAGCACGAAGGACGGATGGAAGCATCCAGAACCTACCAGAAAGAGCATGGACTAGCAAATATCTTCCCCAAACCCAGGAAAGCGCATGCCTTTGTTCTTTCAAGCCCGGCAGTTTGAACAGCTTGGCGAGGTCAGGTGTATGACCGATGTAGAGGATGATGACAAAAGTATCCATCACACAAAAGCCTTTCTCTGGAGCACACGGATATCCTGCCAGCTCGGTTAATTAGTTCTGAAGGTGAGGCTCCTGCCTGCAGCAGGCAGCCCAGGAAACGCAGCACCTTCCTTAACAACAGCCCTCTGGGGGCCAGCTTTGGAGCTGAAAGCTCCTCCCTCCCTTTCCTATGCACTTCTAGATTAATCCAGCTACAGAAAGCCAGAGGTGCCCTCCAACCCAGTCATACAGGATGCTCAAAGAGTCGGCTGCCGTTTTCCCTTCCTGACAGCTTCCCGGTCAGGGTGTGCCTGTGGCTTGCTTGCTACTGAAGTCATTAGGATCAGAGCCTGGGTCCTGGGCAGCCCTAATAAGCAGGGCTCCGCCAATTAAACAGTATGCCAATTAAACAGTAAAAAGCAGAGGAAACAGGTTTATTCGCTGTGGCCACATTGGGGAGAGGAACACAGGCCCCCATCCCAAGTCCATCTCCCGACTCTGGTGAAAGGTTTGGATTTAAACAGAAGGCAAGGGGTATGCATATCTAAGCAGTGCTGGTCATGGTGTGGTCCCACTGTCATCATGGCCTCATGTTCAGTCTTCCCTTGACAAACTGTCAGAAATGTGTGAAATCTCTTTGCAGAAGACAAGCTCCTCCTCTGATGGGCACCAGGCTTCCCACGTGAGGTTCCTGGGAACTTTCCATTTTTTGGGTCCCACTTTTTTTTTTAACAGTGTGACAATCAAAGGGATGGTTACAACACACAGACACACATACTCCACTGCCAGTTGGTGAGCCTCGGTTGCAGACAGAAGACAGTAACCCATTCCCTTGAGGTACACCAAGCTGTCTGGGAAGTTCACACCTACAACCTTTGCAAATAAACCCCCACACTAAGGGCTCTCTGGTTCCTTCTCTGCCACCGCCTTTTTAGAATATTGTTTTGGTAATTTTCAGCAAGAAAACTTATTTTAAGTTTGTCTTCTGTTGAACTAAAATATCTTCACCAATCCATTCTACTCCCAGATCCTAGCCTAATGTCTTGTGTACAGAAAGTGCTCATTTTAAAGTGTGCCTCATCAGAAAGTTTCCCTTGGTCAGGCCCCAGTACTTGGAAAGCAATGGCAGGTGGATCTCTGAGTTCAAGACAGCTCTGGTCTACAGAGTGAGTTCTAGGACAGCCAGGGCTGCACAGAGAGACCCTGTCTCAAACAAACAATGAAACAAAACAAAAACAAAAGGAAAAAGCTTCTCTTTAGAGCAGATAAAGATTATTGCAGAAATCCACAGCTGTCAAAATTCAGACAACATTAGACTGAAGGATACCAATGCCAAGCGATGCATCTGCAACGCAACCCTTTCACTTAGGGGTCAGGGAACACCAAGGCAGAGGTGGGTGGGTATCTTTAAGAGCCAGAGGCCCAGAATGTCTGCTGTGAGACAGCGTCTTCTGTTATGCCAGTGAAATGGCAACAATAGAGCTGCCTGAACAAGACCTGCATGAGGACCCACTGGCCAGGGCGGATGTGGGACATCTCACAAGGCTCTCCCCTTAGATGAGGAGCTATGGACAACTAATGGCTGCTGAGAGATGGAGAATCCGTCTTCTCCAGTAACAAGCATTCTGACAGGTTACCCAATCTCAAGTGCTCAACATTAAACACATGCACATATGAATAAGCAACACTAAACAGACTCAGAAGGATGTGTGTGTGTGTGCGCATATGTACATATGTATATGTAATAATAGGAAGAAAAAGAGAGGGAATACAGTGCTATTGGAGGTTGCAAAGGTATGGGTTGTGAATGATGCAAATACAGTATGCACATATAAAATTCTCAAAATATTTTTAAATTAAAAAAAAAAAAAAACCACTCAATGATTTGGGCTGGAAAGATGTTTTTGCAGTTCTGAGCACTTGCTGTGCCATGAGAACTTGGAGGTCAAGTCTCAGCACCCACATAACAAGCTGGGGATTCTGCACGTAGCTGTAACTCCAGCTCTGAGGGCAACAGAGAGGAGAGGATCACTTGGGATTGTTGGATTCCAGGCTAAGAAAATGTGAGTCCCAGGTTCAAGGAGAGGCGCTGTGAGCCCCAGGTTCAAGGAGAGGCGCTGTGAGCCCCAGGCTCAGGGAGAGGCGCTGTCTCAAAGGAATAGAAGAACAATGACAGAAGAAAATATTCAACACCTCTAGTCTGTGTTCACACATAGGTGCATGCATTCATGCATGCACACACATGTGCACATGTGTGTACACACACAGAAACACACACAGCCACACAGCCAGACACACACACACACACACACACACACACACACACACACACACACACGGCAATGGAACAAATAAATGTATTTTGTAAAACTTGCCTAATAAAATTGATGGGTCTTCTTACCTATCTGGTTACATAATGCCTGGCCAGAACACCGTTCTTCACAGGATGGTCAGATAGAGCAGGTGCTGGCTCATGCTTATTTAATAGCCTAATAAAGGAGCCTTCCCCACTAGATAATGTGGCCTGGAGTGGACTGTTTAATCACAGCTGGTCAATATTTATGAGGCCGGAGGCCAGCTGTGCCTATGACTTATTTACAAGGCAGTTCTGGAGCCCATAAGCCTCCCTGTGAGGTCCACCTGTTCCTGGGCCTGGCCCTGGTGAGACGGCCAAAGCAAGCAGGAGAGAATACATTCCCCATGCAGGCAATTCAAAGGCCGAACTCCACCTTCCTTTCTACTTCCTGGAGCACAATTCCCCTTTATTCCTTTTGAATAAAAAGGTCGGCAGAGCTTTTCTTCTCTGTCGCCCACAGCGTTCTCTCCACCATCCCCTTCCAGGTAGCCACAGTCAAAACAGAAGAATCAGACAGGGAACCAGATACCCTAAGGCTTTGGGTCCAGCATGAAAATGTGTTAGAATCACCTGGGGGTGCGGCGGGGGGGGGGGGGGGAGATGCCTGGTTAAAAAAAAAAACTACAAGAACTACCTTGCCCAGCATCACTGAGCCAAAGCCTTGCACACGGGGCCCAGGGATGTGGTTCTTTTCATTGGCTAATTGGGGTTGGGGTGTCTGAAAGAAAGCTGTAGATAAGCTCTGGGGACCTTGGCTTCTCAAAGCAAAGTACCACATGGGGTGGGGGAGGAGGGAGGAGGAGGGGTGGTGCAGATATCCTGACCAGTCTGGGGTACTCAGAGCTTGAGGCCTCGGTGGTGTCTACAAAGACAGCATAGGTGAGAGGAGGGAACAGCGGGCTCTTAGAGAGTCTGCTGCTGTAAGGCTTCCAACAAGAGGGAAGGGATTCCACAGAGAGACGCTTCCTTCCCTCCTTTTAGAGTCCTGTGACACTACTGAGGAAACTTATGCTGGGAGGAAGAAATCAACTAAGGCCTAGTTTCAACCAGAGGAGGCACATGTCTTTCCAGGGAAGAGATTGCATACAATTCTGAAGAATTTTCAGACCACCTTGCAGGAGGCTGGAGCCCAGACAATAATGGGTCAGTGAAGGGCAGGACCACACCTTGACCATGACTCTTCAACTAGACATAACTTACTCTGTACTTAAACATCAGGTCAGGACCCCAGAAATGGACTTGATTGCCTCAAGTCACAGAGCTCTTCGTTTGTTCCTCTTCCCAATGTGGGTGCACTAAATACATCTCCTTCCTCTGCTTTTCACTGTTGCTTATCTCTTTAATAGGCCTGTTGAGGAGAGGTGGCTGAGCCTGCTCTTGCTAGGGCTGCCAGGGCCCAGACTGTGACCTTAATAGTTCCAGTGACAGCATCCTGCACTGTGGCCCTTCAGTTGCCCAGCTATGTGGCTTCACGCCCACAGTTTGTGCTCACTGAGCCTCTGCCCTCCCCTGAAAAACAAAGACACTAAGAACATAGTCTTTTGAGGTTTTGTGAACTCGATGTGTTACGATTTAGATCTCGGGGAATGTCCCCCACAGGCCACAGGTTGAAGACTTTGTCACCAACTCACGTGGCCATTGGGAGATGGTGGAATCTTTGAGATGCGAAGCCCATGCAGGTGAAACAGGCCCCTGGGGGCATTTCTCTGAAGGGGATGCTGGGACGTCAGCCCCTTCCTCTCATTTGCTCTGTTTCCCAGCTGCCACCAGGCAAACACCTTGGTCTCCGTCATAATGACTCTCCCTCCACAGGTCAAAAGCAACAGGGCATTGGAACCCTGAGCCAAGACAAAGCTCTCCTCCTTCAAGTTTGGCTTCTTCCGGCGTTTTGTCAAAGTGAGAGAAACATAGCTCCTCAGAACGACAGAATCTACACAAGCACCTGCCTGCTCACGACAATATGGCCGGCAACGGGACTAGGGTGAAAAATCAAAAAGCCAAGACATAAACGTGAAACAATTGCACCATTCTATTCACCTGGGGAAGGAAAGGCCTAGATTTTTTTTGTCAGAGAGTGAATCTGCCCACCACGGGCCACTCTGGGGGCTGCGGTCTGATACCTAACGAGAACTGAAAAAGGACTGGAGCCACGAGACTCGGAATCTAGAGATAGTTAACCACATGGGAGGAAAGGAACATTTCAAAAGCCCAAGTCAGGACAGCGCTTGGCACAGTGAGAAAACTCAAAGACGTTCCCGAAAACCACGCCAAGGCTGCTGTACATTGGCAACCTTGGAAGGGAGCCAGGCTCACGCAGTGAGGACTCGCTATGTCTAACGTACCTGCTGTTGTGGACAAGTCCAGCGCATCAGCTTCCATCTCCGACACGAGCTTCCTTCCTCGGGAAAGAAGGCATGCCGCCGAAGGAGGGCCCTTCAGCTCTCTCTCCTCTACCTTTTGACTTTGGCCGATTAGCCCAGAGATGAACTCTGCTTCCTCTCTTAGCCTTCGTCTGTTTTGTTTTCTCTCTGGATTAGGGAGCAGAGAAGAGAGAGTGTGAAGTTTAGTTACACTAATGAGAAACCTGTAGAGAGGCCAGGCTTTTGCTTCTGAAGGTGCCTGGCTTTGCATCTAAGGATAATCTGGCTTAGCCTTTCCTCAGACTCCGCACGAGCAGCCAACAGAAATAGGTTATCATTGTAACTAAACCATTTCTAGATCCCTCCACCTCTGGCCCAGCAGCCTGGAAGGGTCCTGTGGGCCAGGAAATGCTCGATATCCGATGGCTTTAATCCCTGCAAATGCTGGGCTTTTCTCCTCAGCCTCATTTGCGCCTCTGAGTTCCTTAGGAAGTAAACTCCTGTGAAGGGCTTAGCTCTTGCTAGCTGGAGGTAATTCACATCAGATGGTGGCTGTCAGCTCTGACAAGGCGCCGCTGAGCCGCACACGGGGATTTCTGAGGCTTTGCTCACAGTGTCCTGACCTCAGAGAAGGTGCCCAGCGCATGACAGGGCCTGACATAACTTCCTTCCACACCTCGGCTGATGTGTAAGGCAGCAAGCCTTCGAAAAGGCACAGCAAAGCTGGAGGCTAATGGAGGTTTTCTCCCTTTTCCTGGACCGCTCACCTCAAGTGATGCTGATTCCTAGGGAGTGGGTGGGATGCCCTGGAAGGCGGGGGTGGGGGGGTGGGGAGGTGGGGTGGGGAGGTGGAAAGGTGGGGAGATGGGGGGTGGTAGGGGGCGTGGGGGGGATAGGATGTGGGATTTACTGAGAAGCTTCTCTGCACAAAGCATTGTCAGTATTGTTTATTCAGGCCTCTCACTTTTACTTTGACAAATTACTGCCACTCACCCTCCCCCCACCTCCCACCCCCCCCCCGCCCCCCGTAAAGGTAAGAAACCAAAAGCTGGAGATCTAGAAATAGTTGTGGTTTGCAAGTGGTACAATTCCAGTTATGATCCACGTAAAGACCCAGGAATGCTTTTGAGGACCGTGAGATAATCTGTGTTAGCAAACCACAGTCCCAATGAAAAGGGAAAGTGTGCACCTCGGATCCCAAAGGGAACCTAAATGACACTTCTCCAGTCTGTGTTCTTAGACTGAGCAATCTGTTATGCATTAGATATGATGTGCTTCCTCCACTAAAGGACCACGTGAAACCAAATTTTAAAAGAAGCATGCAAGGGGCTGGGGCTGGGGCTGGTTCAGTGCTTGTCTATCCTGCATAGAGACCCCTGGGTTTGATCCTCAGCCCAACATAAAGTGGATCCTGTGGCGAAAGCCTGTAATCCCCACACTAGGGAGGTAGAGGCAAGAAGATTAAAAAATAAAATAAAATAAAATCCATGGTCATTCTGAGCTACACAGTGAGTTCAAGGACAGCCTGGGTCTCTGTAAGCCAAAAGCAAACCCCAAACACACAAGTAAACCCTCCCCCCACAAGACTCAAAAGGCATGCGTTGTTAGTGATTGGCTTCTAAGGCCCTGACCTCATCATTGAAGGAGCTCAATGATGCATTTGTAACTTGGGCTACTAGTGGGGGGGTGGGAGGTGGGGCCAGGTTGGAGGGACTGGATGACTGGGGCATGCCTTGGAAGGGAATATCCTGATCTTGACCCCCCTTCTTTGGCTCTCCCTGCCTTCTGTTTGCTTCGGGTGAGCAGTTTTGTTCTTTCACGTTCTCTGAGATGTTCTGTTTCACCCCACAGAAGTCTAGAAGCAATGAAACCTGTGGGCCCAAATACACCTTTCCTGCTTCTCGGTAGTTTCTCTCATGTATTTTGCTATAGCAACAAAACTACCCCCTCTTCATCTCAGTTCCTAACTCTTTAAGGGTACACTGATTTTATCACACTAAAAGGAAGGCTGTGGTGCAATATTAAGAGCCCCATATCTGTAAGACTTTTTAAAGGTTTATTTATTTTTGTATGAGTGCGCTATCTGTATGTACATCTGCATGCCAGAAGAGGCCACCAGATCATATTATAGATGGTGGTGAATCAGCAAGTGGTTGCTAGGAGTTGAACTGGGGACCCCTGGAAGCTCAGATAGTGCTCTTAGCCACTGAGTCATCTCTCTGGCCCCAAGAGCCCCATATTTATGGTTAGGAACTCTTCACTTTGGACCTTGCTCTTTCCTAGCTGGGTAACCTGGAGCAAACTCCTCTCTGTGATCTTTAATTTCTTTGTGCTAACAAGGACACCTTCTTTAGCATTTTGAGAAGAGGTTATTCTCATCTTGCAAAGGGGAAACTGAGGCTCATAGCCATGTATTTGCTCTCTCTGTCCTTTGTGGAGAATGATATAATGGGAAGGAAGTGGAGAAATTCCATGTACAGTCTCTGAGTGATTATTAATGGGTATCTCCCCTTCTGTACTGTGTAGGAACGAGGCCCGACTGGGCTGCCTGACTGTCTTGCTGTTTCATGTCCTGTTTCTAGCAGCTCCCATGTCTGTGTTTATCTTGGTTAGCTAGTCATGTTTACTGCTCTGAGAATGCACTCCTCCCTTCCTCGAGACTTTTCCTCCTGTGTGCAATCACTTCTTGAGGGATTTCACGTGGGAGGAGGATTCCTGCATTGCTGCCTATAAGAAGGCTCTTTGGAATTCTGAAGGGGACAAGAATAATAAACTGCTGCTGCTGCGGCTGCTGCTCTCTTAGCACGAAGGACCTGCTGTGTTAGAGAGAGAGAGAGAGAGAGAGAGAGAGAGAGAGAGAGAGAGAGAGTGTGTGTGTGTGTGTGTGTTAAATCCGCAGTCCCTTGCCCTCAACTCGGTACTGCGGTGGCGCAGGCACCTCAGTACTGGCCAAGATCAGAGGCTGGAGAGATGACTCAGCAGTTAAGAGCACTCGCCTTTCCTCCAGAGGACCTCAGTTCAGCTCCCAACTTTCACATCAGACAGTTCAAAACCACCTGTAACTGCAGCACCAGGGGCTCCAGTACCCTCTTCGGGCCTCTGTGGACACTTGTGTTTATGTGACATACATTCATACAGATATATACACACATGTTAAAAATGAAAGATCTTTAAAAGGGGGGGGAGGTAAAATAGAGGTGAAAAAGCACCACACCCTAGGTGGCTCCATGCAGAGATCCCAAGACCAATTCGCACTACAGTGAGTCTAGAGTGTCGCTGGCCTTCAGCATCTCAGGAACATCGGGAGGTCCACAGTCCAGGAACCTGGCAGTTAATGAGAACCTCATGAAGGCTCAACTTACAAATGGAGGTTTAAAGGAAACCCAGAAGGAACAATGGAGCCTGTCACAGCTCCTACCAAAGAGAAGAGGCTCCCCTTCACACATACCTGTGAGGGCAGGCTGAGGGGGAGAATCAGTCCTGGAAACAAGACGAGTCAAACTGATCATTTGGGCCTTTGATAAGTGTGGCTACTGCCCTTAGCCAGGGGCTGCAGTAGCTGGAAGAAAAAAACACCTCTTAGTGGTACCTCCCCTAATGGCTGAGACAGGAATGGGAGACCTATGGCTACAGTGCATGAAGGTCAGAGAACAGAGTCAGAAGCTCATTTTAGGAGTAAAGATCAATGCACACAGTGGGGCAAGGTCCCAAGAGGTCCTTCGTATAGTTGAGAGGGAAGAAGGCTATGTTTGTAGGGACAATTTGACCTTCCCTAATTACCATACATCAAGGGAGGTTTACATTTTGTGTCTGTCTTGGTCAGCTTCGTGTTTCTGTAACAAAATAGCTGAAGCTCAGAAAACTTTCAAACAGAGAAATCTATCTGGCTCACAATGCTGGTTGCTGGAAAATCCAAAAATCATGGCACCTGCATCCTGGTTAGAGTTTTTATCTCATTGCATCACAACATGGCAGAGATGCAGACCAGGAAATGGGTATGCGCAGAAGAGTCACATGATAAGCAAGGACACATGAATCTGGGGGGGGGAGAGGCCAAGTTCACTTTTTTTTTTTAGTTTTTCAAGACAGGGTCTCTTTGTGTAGCCTTGGCTGTTCTGGACTCGCTTTGTAGACCAGGCTGGCCTCGAACTCACAGCGATCCGCCTGCCTCTGCCTCCCGAGTACTGGGATTAAAGGTGTGAGCCACGAAGTTCACTCTTTTTATAACTACTCCTCTCACAGATCCTAATTAGCTCCTAGCAGATCTGAGCTACACCTGTAACACAACAGTCACCCATTCCTAAGCTCCTGTGATCTAATGACTCTGTATTGAACTCCCCTTCTTAAAGGTTCGATTCCTCCACACTCCTATGCTGGGGACCAGGTGATGAACATATGAGTCTGTGGGGACAGACCTCATCAATCCGCAGCAAGGTCTCTCTGTATATTGCCTGTTTAGTACTTAAAGGTCAGTTCCAAGAAGCAAGACATTAATCTTCCCTCTAAATCAATAAAGGCCCAGTGATTGGATTGTTAATCGCTAGTCCCAGAAAGTCAGGATTCAAAACTGCAATCTCCTTGACCCTGATGGGGTAGCACTCAGGTCCCCCCTTCATGAATATACAATGTACTCTACCAAATGTTGCTGGGCAAGGTAGGTAGGATTACCTCTGATGAATAAGGACTCCCCACTCATGACCGTCTCTCCTTTCTGGGGTGGTAGGGTCCAATGAATCATTGCTGTGAAGTCAGAATTACCCACTTCCTTGCCTTCCACAAGCTCTGAAGCCAAGCTCCAGAAGGCTTTTGAGACTGCCTGCCATCGCTACAGCCCTGGAATGCAGCACTGCTCAGTCGGCTTCTGACTCCCCTTTTCCCCAGATGTCACAACTGGCACATCTTGCAGGTCTTGAATCTTAATGTCGATGCCTTGGCATCCACCTGCCACAGATGTTAGCCGTTCCCCTCCAAGCAAGACTACAGCTGGGAGTTTCCAAGGAGTAATAAGCAACATCTGTACTGCTGTGTCCTCCACCCAATACTCCTTTGCTCATTTAATTCCTCAGCTATCTGAAGAGGCTGGCTGGCAAGATCTCCACTGTGAATCAGCCTCAAAGGGAAAAAAAAAAAAGAAAAAGAAAAAGAAAAAAAGGATAAATAGATATAAAAATTCTATGCTAGGTGATAATTTGAATATTTAGAATAGTGATTGCAAACTGTTTTGTAGAACATCAGTTCTCTACCAGGTGTTTATAGGTGGTTTTAAAGGATACAAGTGGGGTTGGAGAGGTGGCTCAGAGGTTAAGGGCACTGACTTCTGCACCAGAGGTCCTTAGTTCAATTCCCAGCAACCACATGGTGGCTCACAACCATCTATAATGAGATCTGATGCCCTCTTCTGGCATGCAGGTGTACATGCAGGCAGAGCACTATATACATAATAAATAAGTAAATCTTTAAAAGGTGTTAGTGTTGTTTTTGGAAAATATTAGGTTAAAATTGATTTTTTGGTTCTAGGATGTGTTGGGCTTTCAATATGCTAATGTTTATTGTTAGTCTATGAAGACATTCTGTGTGCAGAATTTCCTTAGGTATATGTGATTACAAAACACCCTCACCCCTAAACCTGGTGAGGCAGCCTGTTGATGGATGATGGTAGTGGAGACTCAAACTTACTAGAAGATTCTATTAGGCAGATATTTCTCAGCTGCTTATTCGTTCCTCTTTGATGAAAAGGGAAAGGCATCCGAGATTAGTTCTGGAGGTGAAAGAAGAGGCTGGTGTGGACAGGAAGCCACTGGCAAAGAAAAGTGCAGGCAGAGATGGGTGGTGTCCACTAGAAGCCAGACCTCCTGATTTAGGGAGGTAAAGCCCAGGAACCATGGACCATGGTTTCTCTAGGCTCTGGGGAGGCCAGATAAAAGCTTGGGCTTTCTCCAGATCCAGGTGGGATTTTCCCCTCTCAGAGTCTCTGGCTTCCTGGCCCAGCCTATGCAGACTGATGAAGGCACTGATTATGCAGAGTGATGAAGGCACTGGTTTTGAGTGTTTCTTTTTTTTTTTTTTTTTTTTTTCTTTAATTTACTCTTTCCTCATATATTACATCCTGACTGTCCCTCCCCCAACTTCTCTCCTTTCCCCAGATCCACGCCTCCTCCATTTCCCTTCAGAGAAGAGCAGGCCTCCCAGGGATATCAACCAGACATGGCATAACAAGTTACAGTAAGACTAGATACATACCCTCGTATGGTGGCTGATGGTTTTACAAGACGCAAATGAGACGGGGAGAAATGAACCTGGGCACTTCCACTCCAGTGAACTGATGTGGCCACCTGCTCTCGAAGCTCTCCCAGGCTTTGGCTGCTGTAGCTAATAGCCTCTAAGAGCAGGGACCGCTGGCTGACGTGATGGGGGGCAAGGCTCTGGGCTCATGTTATCACTTTGGCCTGAAGGCATAAAGCCAGTTTCATCATAAACCTGGTGATGTGCAGCTGAGCAGGAAAGCATAGCCAATACCAGCTAGTATGCTCTGGCCCCATTTAATTAATGAAGCCTCAAAGATTTACAAGAAAAGAGAGCTCAGATATGTGGCTAAACCTTAAAGACTGATAACCCTTAAACCTTGTTAATTAAAATTTCTTATTGGTACATAAAGCACAAAAAAAATTATGCTTGGAATGATTCATGATATTTTAATACTATATACATTGTGCCATCAAATTAAACCTAGATATCTTCCCAATTATCCTTTTTTTTTTTCTTTAAATGACAATGTTCAAAATCTTTTCCCCCTGCATTTTGAGGCAGTACTACCTCTATTCCCTCTACCTTGCAAAAGCCCACTTGAACACCACATTTCTGTCTGATTGCTGGTGCGAGCCACAAAGTGGCAGCAGGGTTTAGGCCTATCTCCATTTGCATATGTACATATTTGCATAAAAAGCCACTCGGCTGTGTCCAGCTCTCAACCAGCCCACTTGAGAACTAGCTCAATTCTAACCCAGCTCTGTCATTTCTCTTTTTAAAATATTTAAAAATGATATTTACTTATGATGGTGTGTGAGGACCCACACCCTCCACCCACAGAGGTGTGGCCATGCCACAGTGGACCTGTGGAGGTCAGAGGATAATTCTGTGAGTCAAAGCTTTTCTTCTATCATGTGATGTGGGTCCTAGGAACAGAACTTGGGTCGTCAGGCTTGGTGATCAATAATTTCATCTATGTTTTTGGGGATAGGTCCATTCTAGAAATTAACCCCAAGACAAAGGATGTGAATGGATCCAGGTAGCTGGGGAGTTGCTGTTGGGGAGTCTAACAAGTGTAGGAACCAGGCCCGACTGGACTGCCTGCCTGTCTTGCTGTTTCATGTCTTTAAACTGGAGGGCTTCATGCTGTCTCTGCATTTGCTCTGGTTAGTTGGGTGAGGCACTTCAACTACTGGAAAGACTACTCCCCAAGAGGGAGCAGAAGGCTTTGCCAAAGATAATTGATAATCTGGGTTATACGCCGGGGGCCGCTCTCCTCTAGTTTCTTTTCCTTCAATCTTACACTCCTTCAACTTCTTCTTTAGGGCCCGTATCTCAGAGGTTAAAGTTGCCTCTTCCTCCTCAGAATTAGAAGAAGATATATCAGAGGCAATCTCAGACGGGGCCAAAGATTTTACAGATTGCTCCTCCTGCACTTCATTTAGGGCAAGTTCCAAACTTCCTAGCTGCTCTCTTATTTTCTCATCCTCGCCCCTAAGCGCATCTCTAACAAGACGCCATAATGAAAAGGTAGTGATAGGAACACTATTGGACCCTTCATTTTGTAAAGTCCTCTGGAGATCAGACTTCACCTGATCCCAATCTTGGATACTTAGCTCTTCCGATACCATAAACCAAGGACTACTCAATTCTATTGTTTTCTAAAATCTTTAACACTCTCATGCTTCACCCCGGCACCTTAATCCTCTAACAATCTCACTACTTGATCCACCAGAACCGTGGATGAACCTGCGGAACCCATTTTAACACTCTCATACTTAATCCCGGTGCCTGAATCACTAGTCCACCAGAATTGTGGACGAACCTGCGGCACCTATTTCCAATACGCCCATTTCCTACCTCCCGGAGGCACTGGCCAGCTTTCCTGGGCGATCCATCAGCTTCCTCCCTTCTTTCCCTGGTCTCGGTGGAACCTCCACTTGTGGCGCCTGTGCCACTGCGGTACCGAGTCAAGGGAGAGGGACTGCGGATTTAACTCATGCGCGCGCGCGCGCGCGCGCGCGCACACACACACACACACACAATAACACAGCAGATCCTTCGTGCTAAGAGAGCAGCAGCCTCAGCAGCAGCCGCGGCAGCGGTTTATTATTCTTCTCCAGAGTTCCAAAGAGCCTTCTTATAGGCAGCAAAACAGCAATCCTCCTCCCAGGTGAAATCCCTCAATGGGTGATTGCACACAGGAGGAAAAGTCTCGAGGGAGGGAGGGGCGCGTTCTCAGAGCAGTAAACATGACTAGCTAACCAAGATAAACACAGACATGGGAGCTGCTAGAAACAGGACATGAAACAGCAAAACAGGCAGGCAGCCCAGTCGGGCCTGGTTCCTACAAACAAGGAAAGGAGAATGGCTGTAAAGGATGTTATCGGGAGGTTTCCATATGAGCAGCTGAGAGGCTTCATGGTTGGACAATGAGAGAGACCGTGCAAAGCACAATTCAGGTGATCTTCCCAAAGGTCTGGGATGCCAACTGCCTAATGCATGCAGGGCCTATGTTTGCTGGAAGCTGCTTTAGGACTAGGTACGAGGCAGCTCTGGCCCTCTGCCAGCTAGTTATTTGTCAACTTGATGCAGACTAAGAACATTTAGGAAGAGAGAACCTTCATTGAGCAGATGTCTTCTCCATCGTCGTTTTGCTTAATGGTCACTGGGGGAGGGCTCAGCTTACTGTGGGTGGTGCCACACCCTGGGCAGGTGGTCCCGGGTGGAACAAGAAAGCAGGTCGAGCAAGGCAGTAAGCAGTGCTCCTTCACGGCGCCTGCTTCAGTTCTTCCCCTGGCTTCCCTCAGTGACAGACTACAAGCTGTAACACGAAATAAACCATTTCCTCTACATGCTGCTTTCGCCTGTGGCAATTATGACAGCAGTAGAACCCTAAGATGCCTACCCCAAGGAAGCCCTTATACTGGAACTATAGGTCCTCGTGACTGGAAAGGTGAGGACCAAGCGCAGGTGAGTCACCACTGATCTAGGGTTTGGCTATGCAGAAGAGGTGAGAGAAAAGCTGAGCCTCAGTTCCTCACCTATAGAATGAGGGTGGCTGTTCATATCTACCTGAGAGACTGTTGTGACCATTAAGTTAAATCAGGAAAGCACAACAGAGGGCGCTAGTGAGCTGTTGCTGAATGGCAGACCTACCTGGATATGCCTGAAGCCATCAGTGCTCATAGACTGCGTATCTAGCTAGTCTTTGTCAACTTGACCCGCAAACCAGTCGTCTGAAAGGAGGGAACCTCACCTGAGAAAATGTCTCCCTCTGTAAGATCTGGCTGTAGGGCATTTTCTTAATTGGCGATGGAAGAGGGAGAGGGCCCAGCCCATTGTGGGTGATGCCAACT